>NC_134691.1:186267778-186594028 GCF_050947455.1 Rhinoderma darwinii
ATGCACGCGATGGCGTGCACACAGGTCTATGCCCTGGCTGTTACCAACAGCTCTGGGCACTGGGCAGAGTATCAGGGACCAATCTGATGGTCCCTGAACATGTGGCCGCTGTGAAAACCTATCACAGCGACCACATTTGTTTTATTTTTACTTTTCTGGCAGTAAATCTCCTGCCTCTTTTCTTCTCCTCAAACATTGTTTCAGTTTGAGGAGAAGAAGAGACTCGAGAGAATTGCTGCCAGAAGAATACAGTGAAAAAGAATACAGTTACACTATAAAACATTCTCTGTATAGATAGATTGTATAGATAGATAGAAATCTATCTATCCATCTATCTTTTCTTCTATCTACCTACCTTTCTTTCTTTTATTCTATTTTGTTTCAGTTTAGAATTAGAATAGGCAGGTAGGGAGTATATAATTATATATACACTACCGTTCAAAAGTTTGGGGTCACCCAGATAATTTTGTGTTTTCCATGAAAACTCACACTTATCTTTATCAAATGAGTTGCAAAATGACTAGAAAATATAGTCAAGACATTGACGAGGTTAGAAATAATGATTTTTATTTGAAATAATAATTTTCTCCTTCAAACTTTGCTTTCGTCAAAGAATGCTCCATTTGCAGCAATTACAGCATTGCAGACCTTTGGCATTCTAGCTGTTAATTTGCTGAGGTAATCGGGAGAAATCTCACCCCATGCTTCCAGAAGCCCATCCCACAAGTTGGATTGGCTTGATGGGCACTTCTTGCGTACCATACGGTCAAGCTGCTCCCACAACAGCTCTATGGGGTTGAGATCTGGTGACTGCGCTGGCCACTCCATTACAGATAGAATACCAGCTGCCTGCTTCTTCCATAAATAGTTCTTGAATAATTTGGAGGTGTGCTTTGGGTCATTGTCCTGTTGTAGGATGAAATTGGCTCCAATCAAGCGCTGTCCACAGGGTATGGCATGGCGTTGCAAAATGGAGTGATAGCCTTCCTTATTCAAAATCCCTTTTACTTTGTACAAATATCCCACTTTACCAGCACCAAAGCAACCCCAGACCATCACATTATCTCCACCATGCTTGACAGATGGCGTCAGCCACTCTTCCAGCATCTTTTCAGTTGTTCTGCGTCTCACAAATGTTCTTCTGTGTGATCCAAACACCTCAAACTTCGATTCGTCTGTCCATAACACTTTTTTCCAATCTTCCTCTGTCCAATGTCTGTGTGCTTTTGCCCATATTAATCTTTTCCTTTTATTAGACAGTCTCAGATATGGCTTTTTCTTTGCCACTCTGCCCTGAAGGCCAGCATCCCGGAGTCACCTCTTCACTGTAGACGTTGACACTGGCGTTTTGCAGGTACTATTTAATGAAGCTGCCAGTTGAGGACCTGTGAGGCGTCAATTTCTCAAACTAGAGACTCTAATGTACTTGTCTTGTTGCTCAGTTGTGCAGCGGGGCCTCCCACTTCTCTTTCTACTCTGGTTAGAGCCTGTGTGTGCTGTCCTCTGAAGGGAATAGTACACACCGTTGTAGGAAATCTTCAGTTTCTTGGCAATTTCTCGCATGGCATAGCCTTCATTTCTAAGAACATGAATAGACTGTCGAGTTTCACATGAAAGCTCTCTTTTCTAGCCATTTTGAGAGTTTAATCGAACCCACAAATGTGATGCTCCAGATTCTCAACTAGCTCAAAGGAAGGTCAGTTTTATAGCTCCTCTAAACAGCAAAACTGTTTACAGCGGTGCTAACATAATTGCACAAGGGTTTTCAAGTGTTTTCTAATCATCCATTAGCCTTCTAACACAGTTAGCAAACACAATGTACCATTAGAACACTGGAGTGATGGTTGCTGGAAATGGGCCTCTATACACCTATAGATATTGCATTAAAAACCAGACGTTTGCAGCAAGAATAGTCATTTACCACATTAACAATGTATAGAGTGTATTTCTGATTAATTTAATGTTATCTTCATTGAAAAACACTGTGCTTTTCTTTCAAAAATAAGGAAATTTCTAAGTGACCCTAACCTTTTGAACGGTAGTGTATATCCACATATATATAATATATATATAGCAATAGCGGTTTATTTTTTTGTTAGCAGTAGTGTAGATATATATACCAGTTAGTTTGTGTGTTTTATAACAAATAAAAAAAATAAAAAAATAGGTTTAGTTAGGGTTAGTGACGTTATGGCGAGGAAGTTGTTTAGCGCCGAGGAGGCATATGCCATGCTGTGGTCTGAGACGGAGACCGCATCAGAGCTGGCGTCAGAGATGGAACCTGTTTTGGGCAGTGACGATGACAGCGTCACTTCAGGTTCATCTTCAGGGGACGTTGTCCCTGATGAAGTTGAAACTGCAGAACATGAAAGCGCAGGGCCAAGTAGCGCTGTAGCACGGGACAGCCTGGTCCCTCCAGTCCAGGCTCTTGTATGGGCACCTGCCCCATCTTTTGGGCCTAGCATCCACGGATTTACTGCCACTCCTGGCATAACCGTGGACAATACAAATTTTGTCCAAATGGATTACTTCCATTTATTTATAACGGACGACATCGTAAATCAGATTGTCCACGAAACAAATTTATATGCCACTCAATATATAAGGCAGAAACCTTCATCCACCCATGCCAGAGATTGGACGCCCACCAATTTGCAGGAATTAAAAAAAAAATTGGGGGCTCATCCTAAATATGGGTATTGTCAAAAAGCCCTCCATTAGGTCTTACTGGTCAACAAGACCCGCCCAAGCCACCCCAGTATATTCTGCAGTAATGCCCAGGTCTCGTTATGAGACAATAATGAGGTTCCTCCACTTCAACGCACAGGCCCCCCCCAAGTACCGATGCAAACCGGGATCGGTTGTTCAAAATAAGACCGCTAATAAATTCCCTGAATAATTTATTTCTGCAACTCTACACCCCTGAGCAGAATGTAAGTGTGGACGAATCCCTCCTCAACTTCCATGGCAGACTTAGCTTTCGCCAATATCTACCTTCCAAAAGGGCAAGATATGGCATTAAGCTTTATAAACTGTGCGAAAGCGGGTCAGGATATACCACCACCTTAAGGATTTATGAAGGGCGGGACCGCTCAATAAATGTTCCTGGATGCCCCCCTGATCTTTCCACCAGCAGCAAAATTGTGTGGGAGATAATGCAGCCTCTGCTTCACAAGGGGTACCACCTGTACTGCGACAATTTTTATTCCAATGTGCCCCTGTTTAGGCATTTGCATGCTGCAAGGACTGGGGCATGTGGTACCATGCGCAAAAACCGAATTGGTTTTCCACAGCAATTAGTGGGGAAGCGCATGGTAAAGGTGGACTCCTGTGCTTATGCATCTGAGGAATTGCTGGTGGTCAAGTTCAGGGATCGCAAAGACGTGTATGTGCTAAGCACGATTCATACCGCAGGAACAGTGGCAGTGAGGGAAAGAGGGGCAACATCAGACAAGCACAAACCAGTGAGCGTGTCCGAATATAACAAGTACATGGGGGGGGGGTGGATTTAAGCGACCAGGTTTTACAGCCCTATTTAGTAAAGCGAAAAACAAAGTTCCGCGTCTGCAGAAAAGACGGGCACCGCAAAGATTCCCGATATTTCTGTCCCTCATGTCCCTCGCAACCAGGCCTGTGCATTGAGCCATGTTTTACAAAATACCACACTGTTCTGCATTATTAGATTTTAGTTGATTTGTTGAAAATATATTTGCCCTACATTACTTTTTTATTTTTCCCCTGATTTTACTCCAAGGGTGAGGGAGGGAATGGGTGGGGGGTGGATGTCATGTTTGCATGTTTGCTAAAGTTCATCTGCTGGATAGCTCCATTTGCATAAACCTGCAATTTCTTATTTTAGAAAACCCCAAAAAATAAATTCCTATTATACCCCTAGATGAATATTTTGGGATTTCTGCTTCAAGAGCAGATATTTTGGAAGTGTTATAGAAACTCTGTTGAGTTTTGTAAAACCAGCTTTGAAAAAAAGCGATTTGTGAAATAATCTTCTTCTATCGTCCGCCCTCCTACATCTCTATGTGATAATAAGGCCCACATATTTGGTATCCCCATGCACAGGAGAAGTGGAAGAATGTGAAAGGAGATTAAGTTTGGCCGTGGTCTATACTGTGTGTGAAAAATGCTGGTATAAACTGACGCATTTGCTAAAAAATTGCTAATTTTATTTTGATCCATCTTATTCAAGAAGCTTTCAGAAGAAAACTGGACATGCTAAAAATATGATAAACCCCTTGAAGGAAACCTTGTGGGGTCTACTTGTGTGAATGAAGTCATTTATGGGGTGATTCTAATCTTTCAGCCGCATTAGGCCCCCCAGAAAACAGTATGCGGCTATAAAATCAAATGCAAAATTCCTGGACCGAAAAGGCCAAAAAGCCTCCTTTTATGCTAGGCCCTGGCACATGCCCGCACAGTGAATAAAGCACACATATTTGGTATCCCCATGCACGGGAGAAGTGGAAGAATGTGAAAGTAGATTAATTTTGTCCGTGGTCTATACCGTGTGTGAAAAATGCTAGCCTAAACTGACGCATTTGCTAAAAAAAAAGCTGATTTTATTTTGTTCCATCTTATTCAAGAAGCTTTCAGAAGAAAACTGGACTGTCTAAAAATATGATAAACCCCTTGAAGGAAACCTTGTGGGGTCTACTTGTGTGAATGAAGTCATTCATGGGGTGTTTCTAATGTTTCAGCAGCATTAGGCCCCCCAGAAAAAAGTATGGTGCTATAAAATCAAGTGCAGAATTCCTGGATCGAAAAGGCCAAAAAGCCTCCTTTTATGCCAAGCCCTGGCACATGCCCGCACAGTGAATAAGGCACACATATTTGGTATCCCCATGCACGGGAGAAGTGGAAGAATGTGAAAGGAGATTAATTTTGTCCGTGGTCCATACTGTGTGTGAAAAATGCTAGCATAAACTGACACAATTGCTAAATTCTTGCATTTTTTTCCAATTTTGCACACTTTAGAGAAAAAATAAAAATGATATATACTGACAAAAGCCACTAAAACAAAGCCCTATCTGTCCCTTAAAAAGAGTGTAAAATTCAAAGATGAACTTTATTCACCTGCAGAGTTATAGTCATCTAAAGAAGCGCATAGCAAAATTGTAAAATTTGCTCTGGTCATTTAGCTGTAAAACAGCCTAGTCCTTAACCGCTTAATGCAGCTCTGGCACAACTTACATCGCATTCTCAAAACATTGCGGACTTGGAAATGAGGGTTGTAACAACAGATACCTCAGTGTCCACAATGGAGGAAGATGTACCGCGAATCCAGGCCTCTAATCAAGAACTAAGAGACAAGCTGGACGACCTGGAGAACCGGGATAGACGTAATAACTTGCGTTTCGTGGGGGTCCCGGAAAAGGTAACCGGTGAACAACTGCTGGATTATCTTTGTAAAGCCCTTTCTAATGCTCTGAACATCAAGCTTGGCTGTGACTCGCTCATGATAGAAAGGGCACACAGATTGGGCCCTCCCAGAGCTGGGCGAAATGCGGGGGATGGCAGACCTCGTCCGGTGATCACCAAATACTTTCACTGGGCGAAAAAGGAGAAAGTCCTACGGGCCTACAGACAACAGAGGGAACTACTCATCCACGACTCTAAGATCCTAATCTTCCAGGACTACTCAGCAGTGGTCGCTTAGAAACGCAAAGCTTTTGCCCCCATCTGCCGTCTACTGTATGACAGGAACACTCGGTTCCAACTCTTGTTCCCAGCCAAATTGAAGGTGCAGAATGGTGACCAAACGCTCATCTTTTAGGATCCTGTACAGGCCAGACGACGACTTCGCTTGGAGGAAAATGGTGCAGGGTGACTCACGTCTTTGAAAGAGGACAGCTCGCACACTTGGCATATGGACTACATTCTTCTAGTTTTAAAAATTGTTACTTGTAGTCGTTCTACCGCTTAGATGGCAAATATCTTTTTACCCAATCCCGGGTTCGCCATCAATGTCGTTTACATGTTTATTTTTTATTAACATTCTCGCTTGTGCTAAACTCCTTTCTCTTGCAGGCAACTGTGGGCATGGTTCTTGCTGATACACACACAATTGGGATTAGGCTGGGCATGCGACTTGCTGGGACCACGGGGTGCAGCCGGATGTTTCATAATCTGACCTGGATCCAGCTTCGTGACACGGGAGGAGTACCCAACATACGCACTTTCCTGACACATATCACACTTCTCACCATATCCGATTCCTCTCCTGGAATGTGGATGGCTTGAATATACCCATGAAGAGGAAGAAGGTGCTTAATCACCTTAAACAGTGCTCATCTAATATTCTTACAGGAGACTCATTGGAGATCGGGCACACAGAGCAGATTGATGGCCCCTTGATTGTCTGATTGCAACTCAGCTTTGCATTCTTCCTCATCAAGGGGGGTGGCGATCCTTTTTAGAAAGGGCTTGCGCTACACATTGGAAAGTTCTATTAGCGACACACAGGGTAGATATCTCATTTTACACGTAAAGATCGCTGATGTCCCTTATTTGTTGGTTAATATCTATGCTCCAAATCATGACCAGCAGGCATTTTATCCAGAAATTTTTCAACTAATATTGGGTTATTGTCTAATTATTGGGGGTGACTTCAACTTGGTGCAATGTCCCGCCGTGGATAGGTCCCCTCCTACCCCTCAGTCTCAAGCGGCCGCTTCCTCTCTTCATGGATTCGCTCACTGTATGCGATCCCTGGAGGGTGCTGGATGAGGGAGCACGTGAATACATATGCCACTCGGTTGCTCATAATTCATTCTCGCGCATAGATTATTTTCTAATATCAACGTCCCTGTTCGACTCCCATTCTTCCTCCCGAATTCACCCCATTACCATATTGGACAATGCTCCGATCACTATGACACTATCAATCTCACACTCCTCACCAAAAACTAGAATATGGTGATTTCCCGCTTACTTGGCAGAATCTGAGGAATTCAAACAATATCTCTGCATGGACTGAGGCAAATATCTGGATGATAACTCCCCCCATGTGGACAATGAACCACTCCTGTGGGCAACTTCCAAGGTAGTGATGAGAGGGCATATTATAGGATATCTGTCTCATAAGCAGAGAATACGGAAAGCCCGATTTGATGCCCTATATAAGGATCTACTAGTGGCCCAAAGAACCTATATAGATTATTTCACCCCACTCAACCAACAGATTTACCAAACTGCAAAACATTTGTTAGACGCTTTTATCCGTACTGAATAACATTGGCAGGTTAGATCCACGGATAACAGGTTTTATAGATGGGGGAGTAAAACCGGTAAGCTACTCGCGACCCTCGCAAAACAAAAGCATCCCTACAAGCCTATTTTGTCCCTACGTAATCCCCTTACAAGTATTGTCTCTACTGACCCAACAGAAATAACAAACATTTTTACTGCTTATTATAAAGGTCTTTATAGGGTGGCCCCGGGCTCTCCCCCAGACATTAACTCCTTTCTGGACACTGTTGAATTGCCCTCGCATACGCACATTCACTACTACTCAACTAATTTTGTCCCTGATACGATATTGTGGGCGGTGTTTGAGTACATGGACCCTGAAGTTCACAGGTGTTCCCCCGGGGCACACAAACTGTTGCATTATGTGGCGGCGGCGGGGACAAAAGCCATATTGCAAACATGGCTTGCTAATCAGCCCCCGCCTTTCAAATTATTCTTGGATAAATTATCCTATCTCTTGAAAATGGGTAGAGGCCTCTCTCCATAAGGAATTACAGGTCCAACAGTTTTTTGAGACATGGGAAACATTTATTGCATTACTCCCACAAAACATTCAAATACAAATACGGAAATGCTTTGAACCAACGGTCTGGTTCCACGAACAGGTGCTCCTGGAGAATGCACCCGTGTAAGATATGGTCAGGATCCTGGTGGTTTTCTGGTGTGGGCGAGAGCCATGCTCCTTCTTCATGTCCTTTTTATTTCTCCCCTGTCCCCGTATAGCTACAATGGGTTTTGTTGGGGTGGATGTGTGCGATAGGCTGGTCCTACAGGCGCCTCCATCCCCGATTTATGTTTCTCTTTTTTAAAATTCAATGGGGCGGGGAATTGCTTACAATTTAATATGCATGTGAGTGTTTCATCTGCATTGTTTCCTTTATAAGCACAGTGAGATAAAAAGGAGTTATTTTGTTTTAATTTCTTTACTTTTTTTCCTCTCCTTCACCCCTTTCCCCGCCTCCCCCCCCCTCTCATCTATTTATTATGCTCGACCAGTTAGGTCAACTTTTGGTGATGATTATTTGGTGTTTAACCCCTTCCCGACATTTGTCGTACATGTACGTCATGGAAAGCATTGACTTCCCGCATCTTGCCGTACATGTACGCCGAATGTTTGGGACCGGCTCAGAAGCTGAGCCGGTCCCATCATCACCGGATCTCAGCTGTATCTTACAGCTGACATCCGGCTGTAACGGCGGGGACCGAAATTAGCTTCGATCCCCGCCATTAACCCCTTAAGTGCAGCGCTCAAACGCGATCGCTGCACTTAAGGTGTTTGCAGCTCATCGGAACCCCAGTAATGAAATTGCCGGGGTTCCGGTGGCTGCAATGGCAACCGGAGGCCTAATACTGGCCTCCCGGTCTGCCTAGCACCGAAGCCGGTCAAGATCCGCCCGGCGGCGGAGCCTGATCGGCTTCCGTAGCTGCCGGCAAGATGGCGCCGGGTCAGGAGCTGATCCGGCGTCATCAGCGGTGGAAGTCAGCTGTACTGTACAGCTGACATCCACCTGTAACGGCAGGAACCGGAGCTAGCTCCGATCCCTGCCATTAACCCCTTCGATGCAGCAATCGAAAGCGATTGCTGCATCGTAGCGGTTACTAGCAGATCGCCAGCCCTGACAGGCAATCAGGACTGGCGACTGCTGTTATGGCAACAGGAGACACAATGGTCTCCTGCTCTGCCATTACGGAAGCCGATTTAGGCCCCGCCGGGAGGCGAAGCCTAATCGGCTTGCTGTCAGTGAATGACTGACAGATCTAATACATTGCACTACATAGGTAGTGCAATGTATTAGAAAAAAAAAAATCTGACCGTTGGACCTTCAAGTCCCCTAGTGGGACTTGAGAAAAAGTGTAAAAAAAGTATAAAAAAGTGTAAAAAAAAAGTGCAAATAATGAAAGTTTGAAAACAATAAAAGTTTCAAGTAATCAAATAAAACACAATCCCCCTTTTACTCTTATCAAGTCCTTTATTATTGAAAAATAATAATAAACCATATGTATTTGGTATCGCCGCGACCGTAACGACCTGAGGTATCAAAATATTATATTATTTATTGCACGCGGTGAACAGCGTAAAAAAAACTTAAAAAACGTTACCAGAGTTTCTGTTTTTTAGTCACTTTGCCCTACAAATGTTAGAATAAAAAGTGATCAAAAAGTCGCACGTATCCAAAAATGGTACCTATAAAAACTATAGCTCGTCCCGCAAAAAACAAGCCCTCATACACCTCCGTCGACAAAAAAAATTAAAAAGTTATGGTTCTCACAACTTGGCGACAGAAAAAATACATTCTTTTTACAAAAGTAATTTTATTGTGAAAAAAGTTGTAAAACATAAAAAAGTGCTATAAATGAGGTATCGCCGGAATCGTACTGACCCGCAGAATAAAGTTAACATGTAGTTTATAATGCGTGGTGAACGCTGTATAAAAAAAAACAAAAAAAGCTGTGCCAGAATTGCGTTTTTTTGTTTACCTGGCATCCCAAAAAATAGGATAAAAGGTGATCAAAAAGTCACATGTACCCCAAAATGGTACCAATAATAACTACAGCTCGTCCCGCAACAAACCAGCCCTCATACCGCTACGTCTATGAAAAAATAAAATTACATAAGGCTCCAATAAGTCAGGAAATAAAAAAATATGCAGTTGTGCCCGAGGGGAACATTTCTTCTGTTTGAAGAGGCGATTTATCAAGGACCTAAAATTAGGGAACCAGGAAAGGGAGGGCCCAAACATATCCGCTGGAAGCGACGGTGCCCGTATTATACCAGGACAACACTTCCTAGCAAAATTCCCCAAACTACAAAGGCGCGGAGTGTGGACCAAAAGGGGGATAATAAAGGACGCCATATATCAGTGCGACACCGGCCTGTGCAGAAAGGATTGCCTCACAGCGTAACACACATCTATGGATCATTTTATTGTTTTTTTTTACCCCATTATTATAACCCCTGACTATGCCCATTATATACTCCGCCCGGCTTACATGTACCCCCACATTATAAACGGAAACACCAGTAAGACTCCAAACAAAACTACTATCAAGCAAAATCCATGCTCCAAAAGCCAAATGGCGTTTCCTCCCATCTGAACCCTACAGCGGCCCAAACAGCAGTTTCCTTCCACATATATGGCACCGTCATACCCGGGAGAACCCTTTTAGCAATTTTTGGGGTGTGTGTCTCCAGTGGCATAAGCTGGGCACGACATATTTGCCACTGAATGGCATATCTAGGGAAAAATATAAATTTTTAATTTGCACCATCCACAGCGCATTCATTTATGGAAAAGACCTGTGGGGTGAAAATGCTCACTACACCCCTTAATAAATGCCTTGAGGGGTGCAGTTTCCATAATGGGGTCACTTCCCAGGGGTTTATTTTGTATTTCACATCTGAGCCTCTGCAGTTGTGAACCAATACTTTGTAAATCGCCAAATTAGGCCTCAATTTGACATGGTACGCTTTCACTCCTGAGCCTGGTCGATTGTCCAGGCAAGAGATTAGGGCCACATGTAGGGTGTTTCTAAAACCAGGAAACCCAGCATAATAATTAGAGAGCTGTCTTGTTATGGTGGCACAAGCTGGGCACCACATATTGTCCACATATCTGTGGAAAAAATCCCATTTTCACTCTGCAACATCGAGTTCACACTAATTTCTACAAAACACCTGCAGGGTTAACATGCTCACTACACCCCTAGGTAAATGCATTGAGGGGTGTAGTTTCCAAAATTGGGTCACTTCTGGGGGGTTTCCACTGTTTTGGGCCCACAGGCGCCCAGAAACCAATCCAGCAACATCTGCACTCCAAATGGCGGTCCTTCCCTTCTGAGCCCTGCCGTGTGCCCAAACAGCAGTTTATGACCACATATGGGGTATTGCCGTACTCGGTAGAAATTGCTTTACAAATGTTGGGTTCTTTTTTTTCCTTTATTTGTTGCGAAAATGAAAAAATTTGCGCTAAAGCTACGTCTTATTGAAGAAAAAGGATTGTTTTTATTTTCACTGCCCAATTCTAATAAGTTCTATGAAACATCTGTGGGGTCAAAATGCTCACTACGCCCCTAGATGAATTCCTCAAGAGATGTAGTTTCCTAAATGGTGTCACTTTTTGGGCGTTTTCATTGTTTTTTCCCCTCAGGGGCTTTGCAAATGTGACATGTCCTCCGCAAACCATTCCTGCTCAATGTGATCTCAAAAAGCCAAATAGCGCTCTTTCCCTTCTAAGCCAAGCCGTGTCTCCAAACAGCCGTTTATTACCACATGTGGGGCATTGTTTTACTCGGGAGAAATTGCTTTACAAATTTTGTGGTGCTTTTTCTCCTTCAGTCCTTGTGGAAATGAGTAAAAATAAGCTAAACCTACATTTTCTTTGAAAAAATGTTGATTTTTATTTTCAGGGCCTACTTCCAATAATTTCTGCAAAAAACCTGTGGAGTCAAAACGCTCACTATACCCCTAGATAATTTCCTCAATGGGTGTAGTCTCCAAAATGGGGTCACTTGTGGGGGGTTTCCACTGTTTTGTCTCCTCAGGGACTTCGTAAATGTGACATGGCCTCCGCAAACCATTCCTGCTAAACTTGAGCTCCAAAAGCCAAATGGAGCTCTTTCCCTTCTCAGCCCTGCCGTGTCTCCAAACAACCGTTTATTACCACATGTGGGGTATTGTTTTACTCGGGAGAAATTGCTTTACAAATTTTACGGTGCTTTTTCTCCTTTAGTCCTTGTGGAAATGAGAAAAAAAATCGCTAAACCTACATTTTCTTTGAAGAAATGTTGATTTTAATTTTCATGGCCTACTTCCAATAATTTCTGTAAAAAAACTGTGCGGTCAAAATGCTCACTGTACCCCTAGATAATTTCCTCAATGGGTGTAGTTTCCCAGATGGGGTCACTTTTGGGGGATTTTGACTGTTTTGGCACTGCAAGAGCCCTTCAAACCTGACATGGTGCCTAAAATTTATTCTAACAAAAATAAGGCCCCAAAATCCACTAGGTGTTCCTTTGCTTCTGAGGCCGGTGCTTCAGTCCAGTAGCACGCTATGGCCACATGTTGGATATTTCCTAAAACTGCAGAAACTGGGCAACAAATATTGAGTTGCATTTCTCTGGTAAAACCTTCTGTGTTATAAAAAAAATTGCACAAAAAATTTATTTCTGCAAAAAAATATGACATTTGTAAATTTCACCTCTACTTTGCTTTAATTCCTGTGACATGTGTAAAGGGTTAAGACATTTTCTAAATGCTGTTTTGAATACTTTGAGGGGTGAAGTTTTTAAAATGGGGTGACTTTTTGGGGGTTTCTAATATATAAGGCCCTCAAAACCACTTCACAACTGAACTGGCCCCTGTAAAAATGGCCTTTTGAAATTTTCTTGAAAATGTGAGAAATTGCTGCTAAAGTTCTAAGCCTTGTGAGGTCATAGAAAAATAAAAGGATGTTCAAAAAACGATGCCAATCTAAAGTAGACATATGGGGGATGTTAATTAGCAACAATTTTGTGTGGTATAACTGCCTGTCTTATAAGCAGATACATTTAAATTGGGAAAAATGCTAATTTTTGCAATTTTTCGCTAAAATTTGGTGTTTTTCACAATTAAATACTGAACATATCGAGCAAATTTTGCCAGTAACTTAAAGTCCAATGTGTCACGAGAAAACAATCTCAGAATCGCTTGGATAGGTGAAAGCATTCCGGAGTTATTACCACAAAGTGACACATGTCAGATTTGAAAAATGAGGCCCGGTCAGGAAGGTCAAAAGTGGCTAAAGAGGGAAGGGGTTAATGGAAATTTCAATGATCCTCTGGACTATTGATGGTATTACATTGTTTCCCCTCCCCTTCTTTCCTTCTCTTTCCCCCACAAACTTGGAAAAATGTTCATGAAAAAAAAGGTAAAAAAAAAAAATGCAGTACACTTGTCATCTGCCCAAAAACTCCAGTTGTCATCTCAGCCTTCTAGGCCCCACTGTTCCTGAGAGATCAGTGCCGTTTGTTTTGGTACCTGATATGCAAATTAGGCTTTTAACTGTGAAGAGGCAGCGATCGAAAGCGATCACTGCATCTTAGTGGGTGCTAGCAGATCGTCAGCCCTGACAGGCAATCAGGACTGGCGACTGCTGCTATGGCAACAGGAGACACAATGACCGCCTGCTCTGCCATTACGGAAGCCGATTAGGCCCCACCGGGAGGCGAAGCCTAATCGGCTTGATGTCAGTGAATAACTGACAGATCTAATACATTGCACTACGTAGGTAGCGCAATGTATTGGAGAAAAAAAAATCTGATAGTTGAACCT
Source organism: Rhinoderma darwinii (assembly GCF_050947455.1). Classification (NCBI taxonomy): domain Eukaryota; kingdom Metazoa; phylum Chordata; class Amphibia; order Anura; family Rhinodermatidae; genus Rhinoderma; species Rhinoderma darwinii. The sequence continues at coordinate 186,281,352 of NC_134691.1, forward strand.
TCAGGTCCCCTAGAGGGACTTGAAAAAAAAAGTGAAAAAAATAAGTTTGAAAACATACGGTCGTGTGCATGGCCCCATAGAACTGAATGGGGCCGCAATTCTCCCGTGGATTTTCGGGGGAATTGCGGCTGCAAAAGCACGTTCGTGTGCATGGGGCCTTACTTTTTATGCATTTGAAAAATATTTTTGGGTTATTTCTAATTTTGGCAATAAGACTCTCGATTTCAATCTTTGTTGCCTTTATTTGTATTTTACACAACTTATTTTTTCTTTATCATTATTTAATGCTTTGTCACTACCATTCTGCTTTAGTAGTTTGAACGCTTTCTTTTTATCATTTATTGCCCCCCCCCCCCCTTACTGTTTTATTTAACTCCATCAGTTTCATCCTGTTTCTAGCTTGTTTATTCACATGAGATATATATTTTTTACAGGACCTATTTAAGAGACTTTTAGAAATGTCCCATTTAGTTTGTGTATTTTTATGTTTGAGAACATTGTACCAGTTTATGCCCTTAAAGAGGCTCTGTCACCAGATTTTCAAACCAGACGACAGAGGCTACAGTTGATTCTGCAGCAGCATCGGCGTTTGCAAGTAAGTCGATGTAGCCTCCGTCGCCTGGTGCCGATGTGTCCTCGCTCGTCCGACACGATGCAGGACCTGGGGCAGGAAGTGACGTCACAGCGTGATCTCTCGAGAACTCGCTGTGTGTCTGTGCACTGCCAGAAGCTGGGTGTTAACGAAGAGAAGTGGATGATGCTGATTCGTCAGCATCATACACTTCTATTCACAACGCCCAGCTAGTAAAACAAGTAAAAACGCCCAGATGTACACACACAATACACGCCCACTTCGACTTAACTTTAAACACGCCCAGTTGTACTTAAGAAAGGCTCATTTGCATAAATATAAAAATGCTCATAACTTGGCCAAAAATGCTCATTTTTGAAAGAAAAAAAAACGTTACTGTAATCTACATTGCAGTGCCGATCTGCTGCAATACGAGATAGGGGTTTGAAAATCTGGTGACAGAGCCTCTTTAAGGTCATCCCTTAGCCCATGAAAATTGGCCTCTGAAGTTTAGTGTTTATGTAGGTACTCTGCTGAAAATCTTATTAAAGGATAGATGAAAACTTAATATGTTGTTTTTACTATTATCTAGGTGACCTCCAACCTGTAGTTTTGCAGATTAGGAAGAAAAAGCTGCTCCTCTGAACGGGCGCTCAGGTGTGGTTTGTACTGGTATCTTCACAAAATCGTCAGGGTGTATTTTCAACGATTTTATTATTAAAAAAGAACAATATAAAATTTGATTGCTGCAACGCGTTTCAACCACGCACTGTGGTCTTCATCAGGCATATAAATTTGGTTACAATACATCATCTTATATACTTGTATCATATGCTTCACTTCCAGGTTAAACTGGCAAGGTGAAGGTTCATCATGGGTGTTTCAGCACAGGTGTGTGTATGTTTTTTCCTCAGACTGATTTTCTCTTAATTGCTATTTCTCCTCTTTTCTACCTTTTAACCAACTATTTTCTGCCAAATGGTAGATATTCTTAGCTTTAGTGTAAAAGAGGATTGATTTTTTGTATACATATATATATATATATATATACACACACATATATATATATATATATATATACACATGTCCACATGCAGGTGACCGTATATTTCAAAGAAATCATCATCGTCCGCGTATTCTCGCCGCTGACAGACAGTGTGAGTACTCTTAGTTTCTTTGATAATTGTGTTTATTCTTTTTGATAGTTTTGATGCTATCCTTTATTCTAACTAAGATTATTGTATTACTGGTAAAAAATGCTTCTAGTTTCATTGCTGTTCGTTTGAATCTAATTGTCGGGAGCCAGGCGCTCCTGTTTTTTATGTATATATATATATATTTAATTTTAAGAAGAGAAATATTCCCATTATTATTTATTCTTTGTAGGTGTATCACACTCAATCTTATCCTATCATTTTTAATACAGATGTCATTGTATTTTAATAGATCGTTCAAACTACACTTGATCAATTTTTTCATTGAGTCCGTTTGGGCTCAAGGTCCCAAATTTAAATATCCAGAAGGACTCCCTTTTATTCAGGGTAGAGATTCTGTTGTGTGTTTTAACATTTACTTGTTCGATTGGGGAAATTTTTATTTTAGAAAAATCAGATGAATGGTTATATAGTAAATGCCTTGATAAGCTATGTTTGAGAAAACCGGTTTTTGCATTAAAGCGGTGACCATTTAATCTCTTTCTTAGTGTCTGGGTTGTTCTTCCAATATATTGCAATCCGCACTCACATTCAATCATATAAATTACATAATCAGTTTCACAGTTCATATAAGTATTAATTTCAAATATTTCTTGTGTTACATTTGATGTAACTTGAGTTTTTCCTTTGTTAATATTAAAACAACACAAACAGTTTCTTTTTCCACATTTATGGATCCCTGCCGGTTTATAATAATGATCTTGGGTAGAGGTGGGGATATTCGTTTTCAACCTACTAGGTGCTAATATATTTTTAATAGTTCTCCCCCGACGGAATGTTATCCCTGGTTTTATAGGGATAATTTTATTTAAAATCGGATCGTTTAAAAGTACATTCCAGTGTTTTTGCAATGCACTTCTAATAACATTATGATCTTTATTAAATGTTGTAATAAAATTGTTTGAATGTCTTTTCTTTAAAATATCTTTGTTATGTGCTATATGTACTTTTTCTACAAGGCATGCTTCTTGAGATGTATCTAAATTTTTTTGATACGCATGTTTAAGGAGATCTTGAGGATATTTTTTCTCCTCAAACTTTGCTTTGAGGATTTTGGATTGTTCTTTGTATCCATTCACTGAGGAGCAATTTTTTCTTATTCTCCTATACTGACTGTGTGGGATATTTGTTATCCATTTTTTATAGTGTGCACTTTTGAAATTTAAAAAACTATTTTTATCTGTGTCTTTAAAATGTGTTTTTGTTAAAAATTTATTATCAGAATGACTGATTTCTAAATCTAAAAATATTATTTTTTCTTTTGATATATTTTGTGTAAATTGTATTCCCCACGTATTCTTATTTAAAATATTTATGAAGCTGTTCGCTTCCTCCCTAGTACCAGACCAGATTAAAAAAAGATCGTCAATATACCTTTTATAATAGACAATTTTATTCCGATATATATGAGCATTCTCTATATGTATTGATTCAAAATGCCCCATGAATAGGTTGGCATAGCTAGGGGCAACTCGTGTCCCCATAGCTGTGCCCCTTATCTGTTTATATAATTTAGAATTATGTTTAAAAATATTGTGGGTGAGAATAAAATGTAATCCTTCTAATAGAAAATCATTTTGTTTTTTCGGGAGTATACCTCCATGTTCTAAAAAAAAATGTATGGCCTTTAATCCAAGAGTATGATCGATATTCGAATATAAGGAAGTCACATCCAATGTTATCAATACGTAATTTTCATTCCAGCTGTATCCTTGTAATTCTCTGATCAGACTCGTAGAGTCTTTCAGATACGATGGTAATTTTTTCACTAGATTTTGCAAATGTAAATCTATATAATGTGAAAGCTGACTTGTCAGGGAATTGATACCAGATATTATTGGTCTACCTGGAGGATTCGTTTGATTTTTATGAATTTTAGGTAGATGGTAAAAAAAAGGGGTTTCCGGATTTGCTGTCATTAAAAATGATTTTTCTTTTTTATTTATAATGCCCTCTTCGAAGTTAATTTTTATAAAATCTGAAAATTCTTTTTCATATTGATCTGATGGATCAGAGGTTATTGTTTCGTAATATTTTTTATCAGAAAGTATTCTCTCAGCTTCTTGGATATAAGTTTCTCTATCTTGTATTATAATTCCTCCTCCTTTATCCGCTGATCTTATTACAATATTTTTATTATTTTGAAGGTCTTTGAGTGATTTTTTCTCTCTTTTATTAAGATTACATTGGCTAGGTACGCTTTTTTTCTTATTGATTATTTTCAATTCATTTGACACTAATATATAAAAAGTTTCTAAAAAATTGCCCTTATGATGCAGTGGGTAGAAGCTCGATTTTCCATTGACTTCAAGATGTGTATATGGGTCTTCTACACTATTATCTTTTTCCGTTTGTTTGGATTTCCCTGTTTCTATAGAAAAATGACGTTGCAATGTGAGTTTTCTAATAAAATTATTTAAATCTAAAAAAAGTTGAAATTCATCAGCTGATTGTGTGGGACAAAACGACAAGCCTTTAGATAGTAACTCTATTTCTCCTTTTTTGAGTATATATTGTGATAAATTAAACACATTACTGGATTTTTCATGTATATTCTCAATTTCAATAGATTCTTGCAAGTCGGTTTCTAATCCTCCCTGCTTTTTTTGTGGGTTTCTTTTTTTCCCCCCTCTGCATCCTCTGATCTTTCTTTTCTTTTCGTAGATCTGGATAGATGCATTTGATTTGGGAGGGCTTGAAAATATTTTGTGATTACATGATTCCCTATAGGGGGTGATGTCTTGGATTTTTGTGTTTGAGGACTGATGTTCGAACTTGGGGGGGAACTCTAAAAAAGATATATTGGTTAGTGTGCTATTTATTGTAGAGTTCGATGTCTCTATTTCAGGAGTGATAGGATCTGCGGTGGGTCTATCCATGTCATTGAGATATAGTATCAAAGGTGATGAAAAAGTCGGTTCTGGGCGACTACCTGTGTGGACCGGAGTGCCTATCCAACGGAAAGTGGTATTTATACCGTCAGGTGAGTCATGTGTGGTAAAAAATGTGTTATCTATTGAATTAGAATGATGTGACATATCTATATGCGCTGTTTCCATAGTAGCTTTAGGAAATAGTGGGGGTAAATTAATATTGGGTGGAATCCATGGTTCCGTATTCTTTATTGTTTGGTGATGATCTGTTTGCCTTACTATGTTCTGATGACTATAATCCTTCATTTTGTTTTCATTATATTTTTTATAGATTCTATTGGTCTCTACATTTTCCTGTTGAGGTGTATTAGTATTTCTTCTGTAGGTGTACCTACTATATCTTTTTGTATTTGTACTTATGTTTTTATTAATCCTAGGATTTCCATATGGTCGATTATGATGATATAGAGTTGACTGTTTGTTTTGTTCTTTGTCTAGGGATTCTGTTGTGGGTTTGTCAATTGATTGACATGCAAAATCCTGTCTATCACGTTTAAATTTAGTTGCTTTTTTTTCGATTACATCTCTCTCCAATTTCAACAATCTATTCTTAATAGATAATTCTATTTTTTGGAAATCTTGGTGTTTTTTGTATATATATATATATATATATGTATACAAAAAATCAATCCTCTTTTACACTAAAGCTAAGAATATCTACCATTTGGCAGAAAATAGTTGGTTAAAAGGTAGAAAAGAGGAGAAATAGCAATTAAGAGAAAATCAGTCTGAGGAAAAAACATACACACACCTGTGCTGAAACACCCATGATGAACCTTCACCTTGCCAGTTTAACCTGGAAGTGAAGCATATGATACAAGTATATAAGATGATGTATTGTAACCAAATTTATATGCCTGATGAAGACCACAGTGCGTGGTTGAAACGCGTTGCAGCAATCAAATTTTATATTGTTCTTTTTTAATAATAAAATCGTTGAAAATACACCCTGACGATTTTGTGAAGATACCAGTACAAACCACACCTGAGCGCCCGTTCAGAGGAGCAGCTTTTTCTTCCTAATCTGCATTACTTCAAAACCAGTCCTCAAACACAAAAATCCAAGACATCACCCCCTATAGGGAATCATGTAATCACAAAATATTTTCAAGCCCTCCCAAATCAAATGCATCTATCCAGATCTACGAAAAGAAAAGAAAGATCAGAGGATGCAGAGGGGGGAAAAAAAGAAACCCACAAAAAAAGCAGGGAGGATTAGAAACCGACTTGCAAGAATCTATTGAAATTGAGAATATACATGAAAAATCCAGTAATGTGTTTAATTTATCACAATATATACTCAAAAAAGGAGAAATAGAGTTACTATCTAAAGGCTTGTCGTTTTGTCCCACACAATCAGCTGATGAATTTCAACTTTTTTTAGATTTAAATAATTTTATTAGAAAACTCACATTGCAACGTCATTTTTCTATAGAAACAGGGAAATCCAAACAAACGGAAAAAGATAATAGTGTAGAAGACCCATATACACATCTTGAAGTCAATGGAAAATCGAGCTTCTACCCACTGCATCATAAGGGCAATTTTTTAGAAACTTTTTATATATTAGTGTCAAATGAATTGAAAATAATCAATAAGAAAAAAAGCGTACCTAGCCAATGTAATCTTAATAAAAGAGAGAAAAAATCACTCAAAGACCTTCAAAATAATAAAAATATTGTAATAAGATCAGCGGATAAAGGAGGAGGAATTATAATACAAGATAGAGAAACTTATATCCAAGAAGCTGAGAGAATACTTTCTGATAAAAAATATTACGAAACAATAACCTCTGATCCATCAGATCAATATGAAAAAGAATTTTCAGATTTTATAAAAATTAACTTCGAAGAGGGCATTATAAATAAAAAAGAAAAATCATTTTTAATGACAGCAAATCCGGAAACCCCTTTTTTTTACCATCTACCTAAAATTCATAAAAATCAAACGAATCCTCCAGGTAGACCAATAATATCTGGTATCAATTCCCTGACAAGTCAGCTTTCACATTATATAGATTTACATTTGCAAAATCTAGTGAAAAAATTACCATCGTATCTGAAAGACTCTACGAGTCTGATCAGAGAATTACAAGGATACAGCTGGAATGAAAATTACGTATTGATAACATTGGATGTGACTTCCTTATATTCGAATATCGATCATACTCTTGGATTAAAGGCCATACATTTTTTTTTAGAACATGGAGGTATACTCCCGAAAAAACAAAATGATTTTCTATTAGAAGGATTACATTTTATTCTCACCCACAATATTTTTAAACATAATTCTAAATTATATAAACAGATAAGGGGCACAGCTATGGGGACACGAGTTGCCCCTAGCTATGCCAACCTATTCATGGGGCATTTTGAATCAATACATATAGAGAATGCTCATATATATCGGAATAAAATTGTCTATTATAAAAGGTATATTGACGATCTTTTTTTAATCTGGTCTGGTACTAGGGAGGAAGCGAACAGCTTCATAAATATTTTAAATAAGAATACGTGGGGAATACAATTTACACAAAATATATCAAAAGAAAAAATAATATTTTTAGATTTAGAAATCAGTCATTCTGATAATAAATTTTTAACAAAAACACATTTTAAAGACACAGATAAAAATAGTTTTTTAAATTTCAAAAGTGCACACTATAAAAAATGGATAACAAATATCCCACACAGTCAGTATAGGAGAATAAGAAAAAATTGCTCCTCAGTGAATGGATACAAAGAACAATCCAAAATCCTCAAAGCAAAGTTTGAGGAGAAAAAATATCCTCAAGATCTCCTTAAACATGCGTATCAAAAAAATTTAGATACATCTCAAGAAGCATGCCTTGTAGAAAAAGTACATATAGCACATAACAAAGATATTTTAAAGAAAAGACATTCAAACAATTTTATTACAACATTTAATAAAGATCATAATGTTATTAGAAGTGCATTGCAAAAACACTGGAATGTACTTTTAAACGATCCGATTTTAAATAAAATTATCCCTATAAAACCAGGGATAACATTCCGTCGGGGGAGAACTATTAAAAATATATTAGCACCTAGTAGGTTGAAAACGAATATCCCCACCTCTACCCAAGATCATTATTATAAACCGGCAGGGATCCATAAATGTGGAAAAAGAAACTGTTTGTGTTGTTTTAATATTAACAAAGGAAAAACTCAAGTTACATCAAATGTAACACAAGAAATATTTGAAATTAATACTTATATGAACTGTGAAACTGATTATGTAATTTATATGATTGAATGTGAGTGCGGATTGCAATATATTGGAAGAACAACCCAGACACTAAGAAAGAGATTAAATGGTCACCGCTTTAATGCAAAAACCGGTTTTCTCAAACATAGCTTATCAAGGCATTTACTATATAACCATTCATCTGATTTTTCTAAAATAAAAATTTCCCCAATCGAACAAGTAAATGTTAAAACACACAACAGAATCTCTACCCTGAATAAAAGGGAGTCCTTCTGGATATTTAAATTTGGGACCTTGAGCCCAAACGGACTCAATGAAAAAATTGATCAAGTGTAGTTTGAACGATCTATTAAAATACAATGACATCTGTATTAAAAATGATAGGATAAGATTGAGTGTGATACACCTACAAAGAATAAATAATAATGGGAATATTTCTCTTCTTAAAATTAAATATATATATATATACATAAAAAACAGGAGCGCCTGGCTCCCGACAATTAGATTCAAACGAACAGCAATGAAACTAGAAGCATTTTTTACCAGTAATACAATAATCTTAGTTAGAATAAAGGATAGCATCAAAACTATCAAAAAGAATAAACACAATTATCAAAGAAACTAAGAGTACTCACACTGTCTGTCAGCGGCGAGAATACGCGGACGATGAGGATTTCTTTGAAATATACGGTCACCTGCATGTGGACATGTGTATATATATATATATATATATGTGTGTGTATATATATATATATATATATGTATACAAAAAATCAATCCTCTTTTACACTAAAGCTAAGAATATCTACCATTTGGCAGAAAATAGTTGGTTAAAAGGTAGAAAAGAGGAGAAATAGCAATTAAGAGAAAATCAGTCTGAGGAAAAAACATACACACACCTGTGCTGAAACACCCATGATGAACCTTCACCTTGCCAGTTTAACCTGGAAGTGAAGCATATGATACAAGTATATAAGATGATGTATTGTAACCAAATTTATATGCCTGATGAAGACCACAGTGCGTGGTTGAAACGCGTTGCAGCAATCAAATTTTATATTGTTCTTTTTTAATAATAAAATCGTTGAAAATACACCCTGACGATTTTGTGAAGATACCAGTACAAACCACACCTGAGCGCCCGTTCAGAGGAGCAGCTTTTTCTTCCTAATCTGCATTACTTCAAAACCGCAAGGAGAGGAGTTCCTGACACGAATTCACCCCATGCGGTTATGGCTCCAGAGGCAAGCACAGTGTGATCAAGCGTGTACAAGCTACAAAGTTAAGTTGTGCTGGCGACATTGCACAACTCACCAAGGTGAGCTCCATTCATTAAGTTACTCAATATCTTACAAATACCAGAACGATATCACCTTAGAGGAGCGCCGTTTTTTTTTTTTTTTTCTCTTTTTTATCCCCCCTTTTTATCTTAAGAACCTGTAGTTTTAAAATTCTCTTGGGCCTATTGGTTAAAATTAGGTCAAGAAGTGCCCCACTCTTATTTGTTCCTACACCAGTTGTGAACGGTAATGGTCTTTAATTATTGTCAAAACGTGTTTCCTCTGTTGGACCTGCAGGTTTCTGCCTCCCAGTTTATATCAGGGTAGGTAAAGTCCCCCATAATAATGACTTAATTATGATTTGTTGCCTCATCTATTTCCTTTATTAGTAGATTCTCTGATTCTTCCATTATACTTGGAGACTTATAACAAACCCTTGTCCCTGTCCTTATTTCCACCCATGATCCACATGATCATTTCCCTTATAGATATCATCACGCAGGCTGGGTTTTAGGCAGGATTTTACATATAAACAAACCCCTTCCTTTCTATTAGTACGATCATTTCTAAACAGAATGTAACCCTGCAAATTAACAGCCCAGTCATAGCCATCATCCAGCCATATCTCCCTTATCCCCACTATGTCAGAATTCTCCTGCAGCATTATCAATTCTAATTCCTCCATCTTGTTATTGAGGCTTCTGGCCTTCGTATACATACACTTTATACACAGTTGAGTCACATTATGACCACCAGCTAACATCCAGAGTAACCGCCGTGTGCAACATGGACAGCAGCTAGACGGGCTGGGAGTGACTCAATAAGGTACTGGTAGGTTTTCTCAGGTATCTGGAGCCAAGCTGATTGCAGTGCATGCCACATTTGCTGGAGGGTGTGTGGGGGAGAATCCATAGAGCAAACAAGATGATCGAGGTGGTTGGATAAATTCTCAATTGGGTTTAAGTCTGGCGAATTAGGGGGCCAGGGAAGTACTTGGAGGTCTTGGACGTGACCTTCCAACCATTGTTGGACATTTGTAGCCATGTGACATGTCGCATTGTCTTGCTGGATAATTCCATCAAGGAAGACAAACAGCATGTATGGGTGGACATGATCTTCATCGATGGATTCATACACAAATCGGTTCAGAGTGCCTTCCACATGGATGAGTGGGCCCATAGAATGCCATGAAAAAATTCCCAAGACCATAACGCTGCCGCCACCAGCTTGTGATATTCCAGCAATGGTTACAGGGTGTTTGTTCTCCGATGTTTCTCGTTTGACACGCCAACGTCCACCTGTTCGATGAAGCAGAAAATGTGACTCATTGGAGAAAGCAACCCTTTGCCAATTATCGGTGGTCCAAATCCAATACTGCCGTGCCGGTCATTTTCAAAACTGCTCTTGGGGAATACTGCCATCCTTGGCACGAAAGCCAATAATCATCCCTTTTTGCAACTATGATAATCTCCCCTTTTACCAATGGCAACGAGTGATATGTGTTCAGACAGCCTATCGCACACCTTATATGGAAGCAAGTGGGAAACTTTGGTGCATGGTCAGCAGCAAATTCGCTAATACTGAACGTTAGTAAAACTCAGGAGATGATTATTGATTTGGCCAGAAATAAAAAAAGAAATAAATGAGTTGAGTATCAATGGGCAGAAGGTGTGAATTGTGGAGGACTATAAGTATTTGGGAGTATTTATTGACAATAAATTGGACTGGAAGCTAAATTGCGATATGCTTTATAGGAAGGGCACGAGTCATTTGTACTTTCTATGCCAACTGAGGTCTTTTAACGTGTGCTCGGAAATGTTAGATGTTTTATAATTCGGTGGTAGGGAGTGCAATTTTCTTTGCTGTGATTTGTTGGTACGGTAATGCGAGGGTCATAGACATTAATAGACTAAATACGATTGCCAAGAAGGCGAGCAGTATTATTGGATGCACAATTAAGCTGGCTAGGGCGGTGGCGGAAAAAAAGGGTCTAGCAGAAATTTTAGAGGATTGTTGCTTGCCCTCAACATCCGCTATATAACCATATTATATCTCAAAGGGGTTCATTTAGTCAACGCTATCTTCAATTAAAGTGCAATAAAGACAGATATATGAGGTAATTTTTTTACCTACTGCTATTTGTTTATTTAATAGAGTGATCTAAATTGGTTGTATTTATTGACTTTTTTTTTCTTAATTTTTTTTTAAAGGGAATGTGTCGCTAGAATTTTTTTTTAGTCAAACAGTTAGTGTATAAATGATTAAACATTGTTCTAATTTTTTTTTATTTTTTTCACGAGTCAGGAAATATTATAAATTAGATTCTAATTTATAATATTTCCCTGTACTGGTCACTAGAGGAAGCAATTCCCAAAATTGCAGTATTGGCATGCGGTAAAGCAACCATATTGCTTTATGCTGCAAAATTTGAGAAGACACACTCGCTCTAGCGTCCTCAAACAATCCCCCCTCCCTTATCCTGGCTAGTGCCAGGAGAAAGGAGGGGATTGAACGTTCAAACCTCCTACACTGTGTGTCGCCATTTTTTGAGCGAATACACAGTGTAGTAGGCTTACATACAGTGCTAATCACACAGTAAAACACGAACAAACACAGACATAACTTACCTGCTCCTGCCGCCGCCGCTCCCTCCGGTCCGTCTGCGCCCTCCGCTCCTAGTGCTTGCATCACAACACATGTCCAGAAGCCGCGACCGGAAGTAGTAATCTTACTGTCCGGCCGCGGCTTCCGGTCCACAAGAAAATTGCGCCGGACATCGCTCGGCCGAAGACCTTCCATTTGGACTGTGTGGGAGCGGCGCATGCGCCGTTACCACACAGACGGCGTACAGCATAGTGAATTGAACGGGTCCCGTTCGCATTCACTATGGGGCTGTATGTGCCGTATTCCATGTCTGTATGTGTCGTTAATCGACACATACAGAGATGAAAAAAAAAAATGGCAGCCCCCATAGACAAGAAAAAGTTCAAAAATAAAAAAAAAGTAAAACACAAAACACACAAATAAATAAAACATTTTTTAATAAAACACTAAAAGCAAATTGATATAAAAAGGTTTTTTTTCACGACACCCTTCCTTTAATGCTTTATTGGAACTACTTAATGTGATTTTAGGTATTTATTTTAGTATAAATATACTTGCCTGTATTGTTGATGTCTTTCTATGTGGTAAACCGTTTGACTATTATTAATTTCCCTTTTGGGATCAATAAAGTCTTTCTTATCTTATACCCACCAAGCCAGCCCACAACACTACGCGCTGACGACTTCAAAAGTAGGAGGTGGCTTTTCTTCTTATTCTTATTAACTGTTCTAACCGATTCTTCTATGCCACCCCCATGTTCATTTGTTAGCCCCAGCTCACTAGCTATGCTGTCTTCCCCTCCTATACAGTAATTGCCCTCCCCCATTCCCTAGTTTAAACACTCCTCCAACCTTCCAACCATCTTTTCCCCCAACACAGCTGCACCCTCCCCATCTGTCACAGGTATACGTTAAACATATACCTTGGAAAGCTTTCCCAGAGCCGGAATCCCCGGGAAGAGCATCAGGTAGCCCTCAGCATGGGGATTCCGGCCCTAGGGAAACCCCTGACTCACTGTCCATATATGGACAGTGACATCAGGGGATTCCACGGGCTCAGCACTTAAAGTAGCTTTGTACCTGGGGATTTCAGGTGACGTATCCCATTGTATGCCTATACAGTGGGATACTTCGGTGCCTTCCATTGGAGGTATACGTCAGGACTCAGGAGGTATATGTCATTCTAGTATTTTACATATTGCTGTTAAGGTTTTGGCACACCAGAACTTGTTGTAATATAAAATTTAATATTTTAGTAACTTTTTTTCTTTTTTTTTTAAATCTTTTTATTTCCATTTTTTTTTCTTCCTCTTCTTGTTTAAGATACTGTGGCGCCAGGAGATATTGAATATATATCCTGTGTTCATTAATCTGTGACTAAATAAAATCGAGCCGCCACTTTAAAAAGTACAGAGTGAATGGTCCTTTTGTACCTTTCATATGACTATTAAAGTATCATGTGAAACCAGAAAAAGTAAGATACAAGCTGTCTGGCTAAAGGCTTAGAGAGAAAAGCTTCTTAATGTGAATGATCAAAGATAATATAATTTTACTTGACAACAGAAAAAAGTTTCAATTGTTATTCAAATTTCTCTCCTATGTTCCAAGCAAATTCTTCATATTTCTTTCATACATTCACTAGACTTTTAAAGATTGCTTATACATGGGGGAAACATTTATTCATGAAGTACCACAATTACGGTACGACAAACTGTTTCATTAACAAAAAATGCAATCATGAAAATATGAAAAATGCGGTTTTGACACTTTTTTTTCTGCCACAATTCCCACTCTGTATCTTGGTGCAGCTCACATACAAACTCATGCATAATGCATGTGTCATGCCTAAACGTACGAAGATAAATTAAAAATACCTTTGTACTTACCACATTGACTGTTTGCAGTGTACATCAGCAAATTTCCCTCAGGGATGTATGTGTCAGCAGACCTTTTTTAATGTATGCAATAGCGTAGTCGAATACGCTATTTAATACAGTGGCATCCAGTAAAAAATATACACGCGGTGCAGGTGTTTTTACAATGGGACCCTATAGAGTGATACGTCGGAGGTATGCATCAGAAAATATTCCCAACATATAGCTCCAACAGAAGGGTCAAACGCAGTTTGAATATAGCCTTCTGTTTTATTAAAGAAAAAAAACATTATGATAATTTGTTAATTTTTCAATTTATGTAAAGAGGTTTTTCTTTTATCTATTAAAAGATTTTGCAACTGCAGCATACAGGATCTGTGCTGCACACGGTGCATGAAACCTGGGAACATTTTGTTTCTAAAGTTTCAGGCTTGTATAAACTAGTTAATAAAAGAGGAAGTAGGATTAAAAGGGGTTTTTCACTGATAAACTTTCGGAGCATATGACATGCCAATAACGTGTGATCTGATTGACAGTACCCACCCCTATCCGTAGAACAAGGGATTCTTAGTCCCTGTTTTTTCTGTCATTTAAAAGGACCAATAAACTCAAGAAAATCTATCTTTTTATCTAACATACAGTGTATATATATATATATATATATATATATATATATATATATAGACACACACACACACACACACACATAGATCCAGAATTATTTGGGCAGTGACACAATCTTCATGATTTGGGCTCTGCATGCCACCACATTGGATTTGAAATGAAACAACTGAGATGCAATTGAAGTGTAGACTTTCAGGTTTAATTCAAGGGGTTGAACAAAAATATCCTGTGAAACGTTTAGGAATTGCAACCATTTTTCTACACATCCTCCTCATTTCAGGGGCTCAAAAGTAATTGGACAAATTAACATTACTATAAATAAAATGGTTTGTTTTTAAATATTTTGTAGAGAATCCTTTGCAGGCAATGACTGCCTGAAGTCTGGAACCCATGGACATCACCAAATGCTGGGTTTCCTCTTTTGTAAATCATTGCCAGGCCTTTACTTTAGCTGTCTTCAGTTGTTGCTTGTTTGTGGGTCTTTCTGCCCTAAGTTTTGTCTTAACCCCTTAACGCTCCTTGATGTACTATTACGTCATGGTAAGCGCCCTGTTCGCGCTCCATGACGGAATAGTACGTCTCGGGAGTAACGGACGTTTCGGCCGTCCTCCCGACACATACAGGAGCTGTGACAGCTGCTGTCTCGTACAGCAGCTGTCACAGCTCCTACAGCGGGGACCGATCGCTGTGTCCCCGCTGATTAACCCCTGAAAAGCCGTGTTCAATAGCGATCACGGCTTTTTAGGGGTTAAGCTGCCATCGCCGGCCTGCTACACGATAGCGGCCGATGATGGTGACTATGGCAACCGGACACCAAACAATGGCGTCCGGCTATGCCATAGACGGAAGCCTAGTGGGTCCTGACGAAGTCAGGACCCACTATGCTTGCTGTCAGTGAGTAGCTGACAGTTCTAATACACTGCACTACGCATGTAGTGCAGTGTATTAGAATAGCGATCAGGGCCTCCTGCCCTCATGTCCCCTAGTGGGACAAAGTAAAAAAGTTAAAAAAAAAGTTAAAAAAAGATGTGTAAAAATAAGAAAATAAAAGATTTAAAAGTAATAAAAGTAAAAATCCCCCCTTTTCCCTTATCAGTCCTTTATTATTAATAAAAATATATAAACAAACAAATAAACTATACATAATTGGTATCGCCGCGTCCGTAACGGCCTGAACTACAAAATGATTTTATTATTTATCCCGCGCGGTGAACGCCGTAAAATAAAATAATAATAAACCGTCCCAGAATCACAATTCTTTGGTCACTTCACTTCGCAAAAAATGGAATAAAAAGAGATCAAAAAGTCGCATGTACCTAAAAATGGTATTGATGGACACTACAGTTCGTTACGCAAAAAATAAGTCCTCGCACGGCTTTATTGATGGAAAAATAAAAACGTTATGGCTCTTAGAATAAGGTAACACAAAAAGTGAATGATTGTTTACAAAACGTATTTTATTGTGCAAACGCCATAAGACATAAAAAAAAACTATAAACATCTGGTATCGTCGTAATCGTATCGCCCCGCAGAATAAAGTGAATATGTCATTTATAGCGCACGGTGAACGCTGTAAAAAAAAATAGAATAAAAAAACAATAGTAGAATTGCTGTTTTTTAGTCACCGCGCCACTTAAAAATAGAATAAAAACTGATCAAAAAGCTGCATTCACCCCATGAAAAGTACAATGAATTCCTCAAGGTCTCTAGTTTCCAAAATGCTGTCACTTTTGGGGGGTTTCCACTGTTTTGGCACCACAAGACCTCTTCAAAGGAGGGCTCAAAATCCACTAGGTGCTCCTTTGCTTCGGAGGCCGGTGCTTCATCCATTACCGCACTAGGGCCACATGTGGGATATTTCTCAAAACTGCAGAATCTGGGCAATAAATATTGAGTTGCGTTTCTCTGATAAAACCTTTTGTGTTATAAAAAAAAAATGGTATAAAAAGGATTTTCTGACAAAAAAAAAAAGTAGATTTCACCTCTACTTTGTTCAAATTTCCGTGAAACACCTGAAGGGTTCATAAACTTTCTAAATGCTGTTGTGAATACTTTGAGGGGTCTAGTTTCTAAAATGGGGTGTTTGATTGGGGTTTCTAATATATGGGCCCCTCAAAGCAACTTCAGAACTGAACTGGAACCTAAAAAAATAAATAAATTAGGCAATACTTCGCTTCTTACATTATACTGATAATGAGCCGTGCCCACCCCGAGATGACCCCAGTTTTGACCATTTGTATAAATGGAGACACCTATTAGACCATTTCAGTGCCCGGTTTTCCCAAGCATACACACCCAAGAAGTGTATTTCTATTGATGAGTCCTTGGTACATTTTAAAGGGAGGGTTCAATTCCGCCAGTACCTGCCGGGTAAGAGGGCAAGGTATGGCGTAAAGATGTATAAGCTGCGAGAGCATCAGGGTATACCTACAAATTTAGGATATATGAAGGGAAGGACACCAGTATTCAGCCCCCAGAATGCCCCCCCCCCCCCCCCCTTACTGGGAGTTAATGCAAAAATTGTGTGGGATTTGGTGCACCCACTGCTGGACCAGGGTTACCACCTCTACCTGGATAATTTTTATACCAGCGTCCCACTCTTCAACTGCCTCGCTTCCAGAAGTCCTGCGGCATGCGGCACTGCTAGAAGAAATCTGAGAGGCCTCCCTAAGACTCTGCAGGGCAAACGCTCAGAAGGGGTGAGAGCAGGGCACAATCCAGCAGCAACATATTGTGTTTCAAGTACAAGAGAGATGTCACACCAGTACCCATGTACCTGTACGAGGTACCAGTACAGAGACCCCCAAACCAGACTGCATCCTGGAGTACTATAGGTACATGAGAGGGGTGGACTTGTCAGATCAAGCCCTGAAGCCCTACAGCGCTATGCGGTGTGGTATAAGAAGCTGGCCGGGCACATCATACCGATGGCATTGTACAACGAGTACGTGCTACATCGATGTACAGGCCAGACGGGAACTTTCCTGGAATTTCAAGAGGTGGTTATCAAGAAACTAATTTTTATGGACCAAGAAGGGGGGGGGCACCCAGTACTTCTGGAGGAGAGGCCACACGCATCGTACCAGGGCAACACTTTCCAGAAGAAGTTCCCCAAACTGGCAAGAAAGAAAAAAGTCAAAAGAGGTACAAAGTCTGCTATAAGAGGGGGATAAGGAAGGACACAATATATCAATGTGACACATGTCCCGAAAAACTAAGGCTCCGTATGAAAGAGTGCTTCAAAATTTATCATACATCCCATGATTTTTAATCTACCCCAGTTTTACTTACCCTGATGCACTCGGCACAGCTTATCCCCCCTCGTCTTTCCCCTCTGAGCCCTGCTGCGTGCCTAGGCAGCGGATTACAGCCACATGTAGGGTATTGACGTACCCGTGAGAACCCACATTACAGTTTATGGGGTGTATGTCTCCGGTCAAAATGCTCACTACACCTCTAGATGAATGCCTCAAGGGTGTAGTTTTTAAAACGGGGTCACTTCTTGGGGGTTTCAACTGTACTGGTACCTCAGGGGCTACTGCATACATGACTTTGCACCAAAAAATCCCCAGTAGGCCAAATGGTGGTCCTTTCCTTCTGAGCCCTCCCATGGGCCCAAACGGCAGTTTATTACCACAAATGGGGTACTGCCGCACTCAGGACAAATTGGGCAACAGAATGGGGTATTTTATTTCTTGTGAAAATTAGAAATTTTCAGCCAAAACTACATATTATTGGAAAAAATAATAATTTTTGTTTTTATTCCCAGCCCAATTCAAATAAGTTCTGTGAAAAAACTGTGGGGTCAAAATGGTCACAACACCCATAAATGAATTCCTTGAGGGGTGTAGTTTCCAAAATGGGGTCACTTCTGGTGGGTTTCCATTGCTTTGATACCTCTGGGGCTCTGCAAATGCGACATGGCACCCGAAAACCAATCCAGCAAAATCTGGACTCCAAACACATAGCACTCCTTTGCTTCTGAGCCCTCCCATGGGCCCAAATAGCAGTTTATCACCACAAATGGGGTATTGCCGCACTAAGGACAAATTGGGCAACAAAATGGGGTATTTTGTTCCCTGTGAAAATAAGACATTTTGATAAAAAAAATGCCATCTTATTGGAAAAAATGTCATTTTTTTTTATTTCACAGACCAATTCAAATAGGTGCTGTAAAAAAAACTGTGGGGTCAAAATGATAACCACAACCATGAATGAATTCCTTGAGGGGTGTAGTTTCCAAAATGGGGTCACTTCTGGTGGGTTTCCATTGCTTTGATACCTCTGGGGCTCTGCAAATGCGACATGGCACCCGAAAGCCAATCCAGCAAAATCTGGACTCCAAAGAACAAATAGCGCTCCTTTCTTTCTGAGCCCTCCCATGGGCCCAAACGGCAGTTTATCACCACAAATGGGTTATTGCTGCACTCAGAACAAATTGGGCAACAAAATTGAGTATTTTATTTCTTGTGAAAATAAGAAATTTTGAGCTAAAACTACATATTATTGGGAAAAATTATTTTTTAAATTCCCAGCCCAATTCAAATAAGTTCTGTGAAGAAACTATGGGGTCTAAATAGTCACATTACCCATAAATGAATTGTTTGAAGGGTGTAGTTTCCAAAATGGGGTTACTTCTGGTGGGTTTCCATTGTTTTGATACCTCTGGGACTCTGCAAATGCGACATGGCACCCGAAAACCAATCCAGCAAAATCTGGACTCCAACAAACACATAGCGCTCCTTTCCTTCTGAGCCCTCCCATGGGCCCAAACGGCAGTTTATCGCCACAAATGGGGTATTGCCGCACTCAGGACAAATTGGGCAACAAAATGGGGTATTTTGTTCCCTGTGAAAATAGGAAATTTTGATCATAAATGATATCTTATTGGAAAAAAAATTCATTTTTTTAATTTCACAGCCCAATTAAAATAGGTGCTGTGAAAAAACTGTGGTCAAAATGATAACAACAGCCATAAATTAATTCCTTGAGGGGTGTAGTTTCCAAAATTGGGTCACTATTGGGTGATTCCTACTGTTTTGGCACCTCAACACCTCTTCAAACCTGGCATGCTGCCTAAAATATATTCTAATAAAAAAGGGGCCTCAAAATGCACTAGGTGCTTCTTTGCTTCTAGGGCTTGTGTTTTAGTCCACAAGCGCACTAGAGCCACATGTGGGACATTTCTAAAAACTGCAGAATCTGGACAATACATATTTAGTAGTGTTTCTCTGGTAAAACCTTCCGTGTTACACAAAAAAAAATTGAATAAAATTGAAATTCAGCAAGAAAAATGAAAATTGCAAATTTCACCTCCACTTTGCTTTAATTCCTGTGAAATGCCTGAAGGGTTAAAAAAAACTTTCTAAATGCTGTTTTGAATACTTTGAGGGGTCTAGTTTTTAAAATGGGGTGTTTTATCAGGGTTTCTAATACATAGGCCCCTCAAAGCCACTTCAGAACTGAAGAGGTAATTCACTGTATTTTAACGATATATATTGTGCTCCCACAAATATGAACATTTGAAAATTCACTGAAGTGATAAATGAGTAAAATGTATAATTTTTATTTCATAGCTATCTAAAAACAGGGGTACAATCACCACTGTGAAAAGCCCAACCGTGTATTTAAAAACGTATTAAACAGAATACTCCCAGTCCTAGTTCGTTTGCGAACCCTTTGTGACTGGGTATGTAAACAGAGATATCAAAATATGTAATCAGCGTATAACATTGGTTAAACAGTGGTTTGGACCCTCGTTCACACAGGAGCCTGCGTTAACCGCATCAGATTCTCCCAATGTACAGATGCACAACAATGCCACTGCCCCCTACGCAAAATTCCCCCACTTCACCCGACCCTACGCGTTTCTATACTTCTCATCAGGGGTCTGTCAGTCTGGCCAGGATGCCAGCTATATATCTTCAGCAGCAGGTATTCTACTGCACAACACGGAAGCATGCACGCATAGATGTCAGCGGCATGCTTCACTCTGGGACTCTGAGTCACTATGAACTGAATACTCCACCCCCTGGCTCCGGCAGCATACATCAAACAGCCAATCACACTGGCCCAGCACATCTGTGACGCTCAACCATGTGACTCCCGGCTGTCAGCTGACATACCCGGAAGTAACACTGTAAACAACACAGAGCATGTGGACTCAATGGGAGGCTGTAGAAGTATCTGTTTGCTACACAAAGCCTCATGCTATTCAAGGATGGAGTATAACACTATTAGGTTGGATATATGTTGCAGATCAGCTCAGGACCGCAATTGGACTACCACGATAGGAGCACCTACCCTGATAATACATAATATATGGATGGAAGAACGATGTAATTGTAAACCTCACTTAAAACATTTGACACTCCTGGACTCAATTGCCATACCTGCTGCTTATTGATTGATTTATTACAAATAACTGCACTGGGACTAGGAATACATTGCCATACCCCCACCCAGAGGACCAAAAAAGCCTTATGACTTGATATTAAATAAAACAGGTATAATTTGTTTGCTCGTTTAAACCTTCAGGATGTACGCAAGCCAGTCTATAGATCCATTGTGCCTCTTTACGCAGAATGACGTTATCCCAATCCCCTCCCCGTTTAGGAGGACGTACCAATTCAATCGCCTGAAATTTTAAACATTCTGCCCTGCCTTGATGTTTTGCATGTACATGTTTTGATATGGAAGTATCTCTTTCATTTGTAACATCTCCAACATGTTCCCTAATCCGGCGCCGAAACTGCCGTATCGTCTTGCCCACGTAATTCAGTGGGCACGGACATGTGATTAAATAGACAACTCCAGCCGTTTTGCAGTTCACAAAATCTCGGATATCATACTCAACCTTGGTGGTAACACTTTTGAATTTTTTTCCCCTTTGAATGAAATCACAGGCTCTACAATTACCACATCTGTGTGTACCCGGTATTTGCCTGTCTAACCAAGTACCCTTTTGGATTATTGGATCAAAACAACTCTGCATCACCCTATCCCTGATGTTTTTACCTCTACGGAACGTGACTGAAGGCCATTGTGTTATCTGATCCGCCAAGTCCGCATCGGCTCCTAGGATATGCCAATACCTTTTGAGGATTTCCATGATCTCAGATTGTTTGGAGTCAAAAGTACCTATGAGCCTAGTGACCCTTTCCTCTTGACGTTGTCTAGGGACTAAAAGGCTCTGTCTATCTGCATCCCTCGCTCCCTCATAGGCCTTTCTAATTACCCCCTTAGGGAAGCCCCTCTCCTTCAATCTGTTTGTGAGGTCATGTGCCTGTGACTCAAAATCATCCATTGAACTACAATTTTGGCGTACTCATGAATTGGCCTCTGGGAATCCCACGTTTGAGGGGATAAGGGTGACAACTGTTCCATTGAAGGAAACTATTGGTTGCTGTCTCCTTTCGGTGTACTTTAGTACGTATTGTGCCTTCCTTAGTTTTAATTATCTTAAGATCTAAAAAAGATAATTCCTGATCACTGATTTCACATGTGAACCTGAGCCCTAGATCGTTTGTATTAAGGGCTGCCACAAAATTATTGAATTCCTCCACTGTGGAATTCCAGAGCAACAACCCGTTATCAATATATCTAATCCAGATACCTATTGATGAAGTCCATTTGACAAATTTTTCCCCAAAGACAACTGTCTCTTCCCACCAACCAAGAAACAAGTTTGCATAAGCTGTACCACGTTGCTGATGAAAAATACGGTCTTCAAAGATAAAAACATTCCTTTCTAACACAAAGTGTAATAATTGCAAAACAAGCTGGTTATGAGCCACATATTGAGTGCCCCTAGATTTAAGAAAGTATTCCACTGCTTCACAGCCAAGTCTATGTGGAATGGAGGAATACAAAGCCTCCACATCCAAACTCGCCAGAAATGTATTTTGTTCCAAAGTGATACCCTCAATTTGTTTTAAAACATCCATGGTATCACGTACATATGATGTGAGACCTAGTACAAATGGACGCAGCACCTGGTCTATATATGTACTCACATTCTGGGTTAGATTATTAATACCTGATACAATGGGTCTGCCACGTAGGGGAGGATAGCCCTTGTGGATTTTTGGCAGGCTATAAAAGCATGCCATGATAGGAAATTGAGGAAATAGAAAGTTGAATTCGCTAGCACTGATCAAAGAACTGCTCTTTGCATCCCGCAGGATACCTAAAAGCTCCTTCTTGAACACTGCTGTGGGGTTATCTTTTAGAATGGTGTAACAGTCAGGATTGAGCAATATGTCCTCAGACATTTTCTTATAGTCTTCTCGACTCATGACCACAATGTTCCCACCCTTATCGGATGCTTTTAGAATGATATTACGTCTTTTTTCCAAAGTGGTAAGAGCTACACGTTCAGACCAAGACAGATTGTTATCAATGCCCCTCATATCCTGACTCTATTTAATCACGTCCGTGCCCACTGAATTACGTGGGCAAGACGATACGGCAGTTTCGGCGCCGGATTAGGGAACATGTTGGAGATGTTACAAATGAAAGAGATACTTCCATATCAAAACATGTACATGCAAAACATCAAGGCAGGGCAGAATGTTTAAAATTTCAGGCAATTGAATTGGTACGTCCTCCTAAACGGGGAGGGGATTGGGATAACCTCATTCTGCGTAAAGAGGCCCAATGGATCTATAGACTGGCTTGCGTACATCCTGAAGGTTTAAACGAGCAAACAAATTATACCGGTTTTATTTAATATACAATCTATATCAAGTCATAAGGCTTTTTTGGTCCTCTGGGTGGGGGTATGGCAATGTATTCCTAGTCCCAGTGCAGTTATTTGTAATAAATCAATCAATAAGCAGCAGGTATGGCAATTGAGTCCAGGAGTGTGTCAAATGTTTTAAGTGAGGTTTACAATTACATCGTTCTTCCATCCATATATTATGTATTTTCAGGGTAGGTGCTCCTATCGTGGTAGTCCAATTGCGGTCCTGAGCTGATCCGCAACATATATCCAACCTAAT
This sequence comes from Rhinoderma darwinii, assembly GCF_050947455.1. Taxonomy (NCBI): domain Eukaryota; kingdom Metazoa; phylum Chordata; class Amphibia; order Anura; family Rhinodermatidae; genus Rhinoderma; species Rhinoderma darwinii. The sequence goes on from NC_134691.1 coordinate 186,304,681, forward strand.
AGTGTTATACTCCATCCTTGAATAGCATGAGGCTTTGTGTAGCAAACAGATACTTCTACAGCCTCCCATTGAGTCCACATGCTCTGTGTTGTTTACAGTGTTACTTCCGGGTATGTCAGCTGACAGCCGGGAGTCACATGGTTGAGCGTCACAGATGTGCTGGGCCAGTGTGATTGGCTGTTTGATGTATGCTGCCGGAGCCAGGGGGTGGCATCCTGGCCAGACTGAAAGACCCCTGATGAGAAGTATAGAAACGCGTAGGGTCGGGTGAAGTGAGGGAATTTTGCGTAGGGGGCAGTGGCATTGTTGTGCATCTGTACATTGGGAGAATCTGATGCGGTTAACGCAGGCTCCTGTGTGAACGAGGGTCCAAAGAACTGAAGAGGTACCTTAAAAAAAAGGCTTTTGAAATTTTCTTAAAAAAAAGAGAAATTTCTGTTTATTTTCTAAGCCTTGTAACGTCCAAGAAAATTAAAATAATGTTCAAAAAACGATGCAAATCTAAAGTAGACATATGGGAAATGTGAACTAGTAACTATTTTGGGTAGTATAACCGTCTGTTTTACAAGCAGATGCATTTAAATTCTGAAAGATGCTATTTTTTATAAATTTTCCCTAAATTTTGCAATTTTTCAACAATAAACACTGAATATATCGTCCAAATTTTACCACTACCATAAAGCCCAATGTGTCACGAGAAAAGAATCTCAGAATCGCTTGGATAGGTTTAAGCATTCCGACGTTATTACCACATAAAGTGAAATATGTCAGATTTGAAAAATGGGCTCTGAGCCTTAAGGCCAAAACAAGGTTGCGTCCTTAAGGGGTTAAGCAAGTGAAATGCAGCTGGATTTTGATTAAGATCTGGTGATTGACTTGGCCATTGCAGAATATTCCACTTCCTTGCCTTAAAACTCCTGGGTTGCTTTTGCAGTATGTTTTGGGTCATTGTCCATCTGTACTGTGAACGTCCAATCAACCTTGCTGCATTTGGTTGAATCTGAGAAGAAAGTATATCCCTGAACACTTCAGAATTCATCTGGCTGCTTCTGTCTTCAGTCACATCATCAATAAACACTAGTGACCCAGTGCCTTGGATAGCCATGCATGCCTGTGCCATCACACTGCCTCCACCATGTTTTACAGAGGATGTGGTGTGCTTTGGATCATGAGCCGTTCCAAGCCTTCTCCATACTTTCTTCCTCCCATCATTCTGGTACAGGTTGACCTTAGTTTCATCTGTCCAAAGAATGCTGTTCCAGAACTAAGCTGGCTTCTTTAGATGTTTTTTGTCAATGTCTAATCTGGCCTTTCTATATTTGAGGCTGATTTAATCGTTTGTACCTTGTGTATTTGCTCTCATGAAGTGTTCTCTTTATGGTAGACTTAGTTACTGATACACCTACTTCCAGGAGAGTGTTCTTCACTTGGGTAGATGTTGTGAAGGGGATTTTCTTCACCATGGAAAGGATACTGCGATTACCCACCACTGTTGTCTTCCGTGGACATCCAGGCCTTTTGGAGTTCACCAGTGCGCTCTTTTTTTTTTTTCAAGAATGTACCAAACTGTTAATTTGGCTACCCCTAACATTTGTGCTATCTCTATGGTGAACTTCTTAATTTTTTTTCAGCCTAACGATGGTCTGTTTCGCTTGCATTGAGAGCTTCTCTGACCTCACGATGTGGATTCACAGCAACAGCTTCCAAATGTAAACACCACACCTGGAATCAACTCCAGACCTTTTACCTGCTTAATTGATGATGGATTAAAGAGGGAATAGCCCATGCAGCCCATTAAATAGCTTTTGAGATAATTGTCCAATTACTTTTGGTCCCTTGAAAAAGATGCAGCTACATATTAAAGGGCTATATTTATTTTCCATGTGTGGAATAGGAGATGGGGTATCCCTTTTTTCACGTGTAACAGTCAATACAAGTTCTGCACCTTGTAGTTTTAAGCAACATTCTAGTTTATCAAAAGTAGAATTGTCACAAGGAGCACAACACTAATAAAAGAAACTGGCATGAATGGACAGTAGTCTTTAATAATGTATTGGTCACTAATTTTGAAAGCTCCACGCTGCCCCTCCCCCATCTCATTACGCAGCGTAACATGAAGTGACCAATGACGTCCCAGATGTGCTCGATTGGAGACAAGTCCGGAGACACTGCAGGCCTTGGTAGGATGTTTCGGCCACGCAGGGTGCTCACTGTAGCACGAGCAACATGGCGTTGTTCTGTTGAAAAACGGCTTCTGGGACTCCTTGGAGAAATAGCTAATATGCCAACCCACACCATAATCCTGGGAGTAGGACCAGTGTCATGTTCCCTCGTGAAGGCCTCTTCATGGCATTGCCCATGTGGTCTACAGACCAATCTCCGACTATTATTGCCTCCGAGACAGAATCGGGACTCCTCGCTGAAAAAGTATAGACCTCCATTCCAGACCCCATTTTCGTCTTGCTGTGCCCAATAATAGCCTTTGAGAGCGGTGGCATGTGGTCAATGCAACACCTGTTGCTAGACGTCTGGCTCGTAGCCCTATGTTATATAAACGCTTTCTGATGGTTTGTGTCAATACTCGTTGCTGCCCTAGGTTTGGGATGTATTGTCCAATTTCACTTGCAGTACAGAATGGATCACCACTACACGCCATTCTTCCAATCAGAAGATCCATCCGTGCAGAGGTTCGCCTCCGCGCACATCTTGCTGTCATTCCCGTTCGTTGCTTTTCTCCCAACCTCCGGGACACGCAACATTGAACAGTGCGGACATCTCGGCCTAGGTGCGTAGGGATCTACCGGAATGATAGACCAAGGTCTCTCAGTTCAAGGATTCTGTCCATCTCAGTTTGCGACAAGTGGCGATAACTGGCACGTCGACGAACAGGATGCATCGCATAATCATCCAACACAACCTAATCCAATTTTTGAGCATTCATATGGCTAAAAAAAAAACTTTGCTTTCAATCTGGCTTTTATTCCCCTCCTACATGCCACAGATTGGAGCTCAGTGCTTGAAAATGTGATAATTTGCAGATTTTAGCAACACCTGCTACTTCCTCGATTTGCATAACCTTACGTCTTCTTGGTGTTGCGATTTCAATGTTAAGTGTAAAAAACTTATTAATTGAAGTTCTATTTTTTATCTAAAATACGATCACTATCATGGCTCGTTATTAACTGTCAATATAAAACATGTACTTTACTTATAATGAAAAAAACATGTTCAAGTGCTTCTCTTAGTAAATCTGCAAATACACAAAAATAAAGTAAGAAAATTGTAATAGAGTCCTAATAAAAATAATAAAATATATAACCAAACGAATGAGTACAAACTTTCACAACTGGTACAGGACCCAAAAAGAGGGGGGTGGGATACTGGACCTAATCTTAACTAATACACTATACAGGATAGCAAAAGCACAGGTTGGAGGTCACATAGGTAATATGTGACCATAACATAATAGGTTTTCATGTATCATTTAATAAAATGTTTAGTACAGGAGCTACAAAAACACGAAACTTCCGAAAAGGCCAATTAACTAAGGGATACATGGCTAATTGCTAATTTCATTAGCTAAGGGACCTTAATGGCATAAACTGGGACAATGTCCTCAAAAATAAACGTACATAAACTAAATGGGAAATTTTTAAAAGCTTTGAAAATATATACCTTATGGGAATAAACAAGCTAGAAACAGGATGAAACCGATGTGGTTAAATAAAACAATAGGGGGGGGGGCAATAAATGATAAAAAGAAAGCGTTGAAGCTACTAAAGCAAGATGGTAGTGATGAGGCATTAAATAATTATAACAAATAAGGGCATCAGAGATTGAAATAGAGAGACTCGTTGCCAAAGAAAGTAAAAATAACCCAAAAATATTTTTGAATACATAAACAATAACAAACTAAAAACTGAAAGTGTTGGCCCTCAGAAATAATCTGGGAATTCACGATACTGTAAATAGAATGTATTAATCAATTCCTGTCAGTAAGGCTTACATTTCTAATTCTGCATTCTAAGGTCAATCCTTTTTGTGTCCCTGATCTGCTGAATATGGGCAGATGGACCACTGCATAATTCTGAAATATCATGTTTACACGAGGCACCCTGAGCATCCATCAGCTCCAGATAGTGGGTGGGGACAAGCACTTGATTTTATAATTCTCTATCACTTAGATTTCTGCATGGTGACATAGTCTTCCACGTCTACTGACAACTTTTATTTGACCATCTTTGCTTTTCTTGCACAGCCCTTTGTTTTGTTTGGATTCATTTTTGGAATACTGCCCTATGTCCTCCAGCTACATATGATAAAGTCCACTCACCCAGCAGAACACATAAGTATTCAGGGATTATTTTCATTAGCCAACATGGTTAACTAGCAAAAAAAAAAAAAAAAAAATAAGAGATCTATTATTTTCTTTTCAGAAAATGCTGATTTATACATATAAGCTTCCACATTTACAAGCTTGCTTTCACTATCATTTTTATTTTTCATCATAGCATAAAGAAAACAAGATTTTGATTGAGTGCTGAGAGATTTTACTTCCAGCAGTCTTGGCTCACAGTGTTACCATTTGCAATCTTCCTGGCTAATGAAGGGTGCCGAGTTCTAAAACTAACTATGTCAGTAGAGGAAATCAATCAATGTATTGCAAAGCCGACCAAACTTTACCAGTGACTGGGTTTCACACCACTATATCTTAAAGTCCCTGTCCACAATAAGATGTACAGGTTGTATTGACGCGGGACACTTTTCCACTAATTTTAGGCAAAGGCACTGTAATGCAAACTTTCAGGGGCTTTGTGGACTGATAGGATGGAGTCAGTAGTTGGGCAGGGCTCTGTTAGGGGGCAAAAGGGAGAAACTAGCTGGCAGGCCTCGAGAGGCAGTGGCAAAACTACCACTATAGCGGCTGCTATAGGGCCCCCAGCAATGAGGGGGCCCATGTCGCTCAGCCCAGCACATAACATTTATGTTATTGTGTCAGTGTCTTTAAGATGCAGATACAATTAAATACTATGGCGGAGCAGGGAGCTAGCCCTCTGCTCTGATATTCACTAGGCTACAGGCCATGTTAGGCCTGCAGCTTACTAGGATCCCTGTCGCGATGATGTCACTGGATTATGCCATCCTATGCAAGGATCCCGTCTCTGCATCTTATAGGCTGCTGGCGAGGCTGATGAGCAGCTCCGTTCGATGCGGGAATGGGGCTAGGTGCGTACAATTTTTTTATTTGTTTGGGGCACTATCTACAAGAGGGGTATGTGGCACTCTCTACAGGGGGCACTATCGACAAGGGTGTGTGTGGCACTATCTACAAGGGGGGGTGCCACTATCTACAGGGGGTGTACAGCACGATCTACAAGGAGGGGGGTTTGGCATGTCTACTGGTGGTAAGTGGCACTACTTACTAGGAGGTGTGTGGCACTATCTACAAGGGGGCGGGTGTGTGGCACTATCTACATTAGGGTGTGTGGCACTATCTACAGGGGGCTGTGGGATTATTAATGGGATCTCATAAAATAGGGGGGTAGATGATCTACAACTTGGCGGCCTAGCTGTATTATTACATTGCCCAGTGAAATAAACGTTCATTGTCGGGAGAATGGGGTTGGGTGTTGGTTGTGGGGGAGGGGGGACCATTTAAAAGTTTGCTATGGGGCCCAGTCTTTACTAGTTATGTCCCTGAAGAGAGGGCCGGGGTAATAGAAAGTTAGAGGGGTAGGAGCGGGCCAAGGTGAAATGCAATCAGACAAAGGCTCTGTGGAGGGGCATGGAGGAGACAGGTGGGCAAGGGCTCCGAGGGTTGCCAAGGGGGGAAACAGTAAGTGTGCAGGGTCTCTGTGGTGTTATGGGGGGGGGACATATGTATGTATATATATATATATATATATATATATATATGCTGTTTTTGGTCACCTCGCCTTCCCAAAAATATGGAATAAAAAGCATATGTACCACAAAATGGTACCAATGAAAACTACAATCCACCCCTAAAAAAAACAAGCTCTCACACAGCTCCATCAACAGAAAAATAAAAAAAGTTATGGGTTTCAAAATATGGCGACACAAAACAATTTTGTGTGGTTTCGACCGTGTGAGACTGCCACATTTTGTGTTCTTACCCTAAAAGCATATATAAAAACTGATAATTCTCTGAGACCATAAAGAAGAAGATCTATGAAAATCAACAAATTAATTATATGATGCTCTGTCAGGTCTCCTAGGCTACCCAATAGGAGGGTAGCATAGGCTAGAGGGGGTGTTCCTGAGCCCGGTGACATATCGTTTGTTTTCTTTTATTTAACCTTCATGACTGAGCCTGTTTTGGCCTTCAGGACAAAGCAGATTTTTCAAATCTGACATGTGTCACTTTATGTGGTAATAACTCCGGAATGCTTTTACCTATCCAAGTGATTCTGTTAGGGAAAAAATTTGGTCGATAAATTCAATATTTCTTTGTAAGAAACGCCAAGATTTAGAGCAAATTAGCAAAAATTAGCATTTTTCTAAATTTAAATGTATTCACTTGTAAAACAGATAGTAATACCACACAAAATACTAACTAGTTTATATTTCCCATATGTCTACTTCATGTTTGCGTCGTTTTTTTAACATTCTTTTATTTTTCTAGGACGTTACAAGGCTTAGAACTTTAGAAGCAATTTCTCATATTTTCAAGAAAATTTCAAAAGCCTGTTTTTTCAGGGACCAGTTCAGAAGTGGCTTTGAGGGCCCTATATATTAGAAAGTCCCCAGAAGTCACCCCATTTTGAAAACTGCACCCATCAAAGTATTCAAAACAGCATTCAGAAAGTGTTTTAACCCTTTAAGCGTTTCACAGGAATTAAAGCAAAGTAGAGGTGAAATTTACAAATTTCATTTTTTTTCTTCGAAAATTCATTTGTAATAAATTTTTGTACCACTGAAGGTTTTACCCAAGAAATGCAACTCAATATTTATTGCCCAGATTCTGCAGTTTTTAGAAATATCCCACATGTGGTCCTAGTGCGTTAATGGACTGAAACACAGGCCTCAGACGCAAAGAGTGGTGTGAGGGCTTATTTTTTGTGGGACGAGCTGTAGTTTTGTGGGACGAGCTGTAGTTTTTATTGGTACAATTTTTTGGTACACAAGACTTTTTGAGCAAGGTGAGCAAAAAACTGAGATTTTGCAGTTTAAAATTCTTTATTTTTCACGGCGTTCACCGTGTGAGTTAAATACTGGTATATTGTAATAGCTTGGACTTTTACGGATGCAGCGATACCAATTTTGTGTATTTTTTTACATTACTTTAGAGAAAAAATTTGAAAAGGGTTTCTTTTTGGACTTTAAATATTTATTACATTTTTTACACTAATAATAACTATTTACTTTTGTTTTTACATATTTTATTAGTCCCCCTAGGAGACTTGAACCAGCAATCGTTAGATCACTGGTAGAATACACTGCAATACTAATGTATTGCAGTATATTGTGATTTTTACAGGCTCCTGTAACAGCGTGATCGCGGTTTCTGTCCGTTAGTCCATGTGTATGGCGCGGGCTCAGCGCGTGCGACGCTTCATAAGTCACCCCCCATGTATGAATATTAACATTTTCCACTGATGTGCCGTTTTAGTGCACTATATGTTGTGCCCAGTTTGTGCCACAAATACCATATAAAATATTAACCGGGTTCGCCCGGGTATGGCGATGCCATATCGGTGGACGTAAACGGCTGTTTGGGCACGCTGTAGGGCTCAGAAGGGAGGGACGCCATTTGGCTTTTGGAGCACATATTTTGCTTGGTACGGTAGTAGCTCTGGCGTTTTGCTGGTATTTCAGTTTATAATGTGGGGGCACATGTAGGCTGAGCAGAGTACATCAGGGCATAATAAGAGGGTATAATAATGGGGTAAATAAATAATAATCCACAGATATGTGGCCAGTGTCGCACTTATAAATTGCACCCGATCCAATCCGCTTTTGGAACGCTCTGCACATTTTGCATCGCCATAATCTGGGAGCCGGAACTTTTTTATTTTTTCAACACCGGAGCTGCGTGACAATCTGTAATTTTCATTGGTACCATTTTGGGGTACATGCGATTTTGTTGATCACTTTTTATGGCATTTTTCGGCAAGCCTGGTGACCAAAAACCATCAATTCTGACAATGATTTTTATTTATTTTTAACAGCGTTTGCCCTGGGCTATAAATGACCATTATACTTTATTCTGCGGGTCGGTACGATCACGGCGATACCAGATGTATATAGGTTTTTTTTATGTTTTGCAGCGTTTGCGCAATAAAGTAACTTATTTAGAAAATAAATAATTTTTTGTGTCACTATATTCTGATAGTCATATCTTTTTTATTTTTCAGTCAAAAAAGCTGTGTAAGGGCTTGTTTTTTGCGGGACGGGTTGTAGTTTGTATCGGTACTATTTTGGCGTACATGCAACATTTTGATCACTTTTTATTGCATATTTTGGGAGGGGTGATGACCAAAAAAAAATTGTGATTCTGGCATTGTTTTTCATTTATTTTTTTTGCGGTGTTCACCGTGCGGGAAAAATAATATTATAATTTTATAGTTGGGGTCGTTGCGAACGCGGTGATACCAAATATGTGTACTTTTTTTTTAAATGTTCCATTTTTTTCCTTTAACCCCTTAAGGACGCAGCCTAGTTTGGGCCTTAAGGCTCAGAGCCCATTTTTCAAATCTGACATATTTCACTTTATGTGGTAATAACGTCGGAATGCTTAAACCTATCCAAGCGATTCTGAGATTGTTTTCTCGTGACACTTTGGGCTTCATGTTCGTGGTAAAATTTGGTCGATATATTCAGTCTTTATTTGTGAAAAATTGCAAAATTTAGAGAAAATTTACAAAAAATAGCATTTTTCAGAATTTAAATGCATCTGCTTGAAAAACAGACGGTTATACCACCCAAAATAGTTACTAGTTCACATTTCCCATATGTCTACTTTAGATTGGCATCGTTTTTTGAACATTATTTTATTTTTCTTGGACGTTACAAGGTTTAGAACATAAACAGCAATTTCTCATATTCTTAAGAAAATTTCAAAAGCCTTTTTTTGAAGGTGCCAGTTCAGTTCTGAAGTGGATTTGAGGGGCCTATGTATTAGAAACCCCCATAAAACACCCCATTTTAAAAACTAGACCCCTCAAAGTATTCAAAACAGCATATAGAAAGTTTTTTAACCCTTCAGGCATTTCACAGGAATTAAAGCAATGTGGAAATGAAATTTGCAAATTTCATTTTTTCTGCTGAATTTCAATTTTATTCAATTTTTTTTTAGTAACAGAGAAGGTTTTACCAGAGAAACACTACTAAATATGTATTGTCCAGATTCTGCAGTTTTTAGAAATGTCCCACATGTGGCCCTACTGCGCTCGTGGACTAAAACACAAGCCCTAGAAGCAAAGAAGCACCTAGTGCATTTTGAGGCCTCTTTTTTATTAGAATATATTTTAGGCAGCATGCCAGGTTTGAATAGGCGTTGAGGTATCAAAACAATGGAAACCCACCAGAAGTGACCCCATTTTGGAAATTACACCCCTCAAGGAATTCATTTATGGTTTTTGTTATAATTTTGACCGCACAGTTTTTTCACAGCACCTATTTGAATTGGGCTGTGAAATGAAAAAAATGATATTTTTTCCAATAAGATGTCATTTTTGATCAAAATTTCTTATTTTCACAGGGAACAACATACCCCATTTTGTTGCCCAATTTGTCCTTAGTGCGGCAATACCCCATTTGTGGTGATAAACTGCCGTTTGGGCCCATGGGAGGGCTCAGACGGAAAGGAGCGCTATGTGTTTGTTGGAGTCCAGATTTTGCTGGATTGGTTTTCGGGTGCCATGTTGCATTTGCAGAGCCCCAGAGGTATCAAAGCAATGGAAACCCACCAGAAGTGACCCCATTTTGGAAACTACACCCCTCAAGGAATTCATTTATGGTTTTTGTTATAATTTTGACCGCACAGTTTTTTCACAGCACCTATTTGAATTGGGCTGTGAAATGAAAAAAATGATATTTTTTCCAATAAGATGTCATTTTTGATCAAAATTTCTTATTTTCACAAGGAACAACATACCCCATTTTGTTGCCCAATTTGTCCTTAGTGCGGCAATACCCCATTTGTGGTGATAAACTGCCCTTTGGGCCCATGGGAGGGCTCAGAAGGAAAGGACCACCATTTGGCCTACTGGAGCTTTTCTGGTGCTAAGTCATGTGTGCAGAAGCCCCTGAGGTACCAGTACAGTTGAAACCCCCGAGAAGTGACCCCATTTTAAAAACTACACCCCTTAAGACATTCATCTAGAGGTGTAGTGAGCATTTTGACCCCACAGGTACTGTGTAAAAGATAATGCGCAGCAGATGGTGCAGTGTGAGATTTGCAATTTTATATATGTATATGCCATTTCAGTGTCCAATATAGTGTGCCCAGCATGCGCCACCGGAGATATACACCCCTTAAATTGTAATGTGGGTTCTCCTGGGTACGACAATACCCTACATGTGGCTGTTATCAGCTGCCTGGGCATACGGCAGGGCTCAGAAGGGAAAGATGAGGGGGGTAAGCTGTGCGGAGTGCATCAGGGTAAATTAAAAATCAAGGGATGTATGATACATTTTAAAACAATCTTTTATACAGAGCCCTGGTTTTTCGGGACACGTGTCACATTGGTATATTGTGTTCTTCCTTATCCCCCTCTTATAGCAGACTCTGCACCTCTTTTGACTCTTTCCCTTTCCACCGGTTTGGGGACCTTCTCCTGGAAAGTGTTGCCCTGGTACGATGCGTGTGGCCTCGCTTCCAGAAGTACTGGGTGCCCCCCCTTCCTGGTCCCTAAAGATTAGATCTTGAAATTCCAGGAAAGTTCCCCTCTGGCCTGCACATCGACGTAGCACATACGCATTGTACAAAGCCATCTGTATGATGTGCCCGGCCAGCTTCTTATACCACACCGCATGGCGCTGTAGGGCTTCAGGACTTGATTTGACAAGTCCATCCCTCCCATGTACCTATTGTAGTCCAGGATGCAGTCTGGTTTGGGGGTGGCCTTTCCTTCATGTATCCTAAACCTGTAGGTATACCCTGATGCACTCTCGCACAGCTTATACATCTTCACGCCATACCTTGCCCTCTTACCTGGCAGGTACTGGCGGAATTGAACCCTCCCTTTAAAATGTACCAGGGACTCATCAATAGAAAAACACTTCTCGGGGGTGTATGCTTGGGAAAACCGGGCACTGGAACGGTCTAATAGGGGTCTCCGTTTATACAAACGGTCAAAACTGGGGTCATCTCGGAGTGGGCACGGCTCATTATCAGTATAATGTAAGAAGCGAAGTATTGCCTCATTTATTTATTTTTTTAGGTTCCAGTTCATTTCTGAAGTTGCTTTGAGGGGCCCATATATTAGAAACCCCTATCAAACACCCCATTTTAGAAACTAGACCCCTCAAAGTATTCACAACAGCATTTAGAAAGTTTATGAACCCTTTAGGTGTTTCACAGAAATTTAGAGCAAAGTAGAGGTGAAATTTACTCTTTTTATAACACAAAAGGATTTATCAGAGAAACACAAATTAATACTTATTGCCCAGATTCTGCAGTTTAGAGAAATATCCCACATGTTGCCCTCGGGCGGTAATGGACTGAAGCACCGGCCTCCGAAGCAAAGGAGCACCTAGCGGATTTTGAGCCCTCTTTTTTATTAGGCACCATGTCCGGTTTGAAGAGGTCTTGTGGTGCCAAAACATTGGAAACCCCCCAAAAGTGACCCCAATTTGGAAACTAGACCCCTTGAGGAATCCATTGTAGTTTTCATGGGGTGCATGCGGCTTTTTGATCAGTTTTTATTCCATTTTTAGGTGGCGTGGTGACTAATAAACAGCAATTCTACTATTGTTTTTGTATACTTTTTTTTTTACAGCGTTCACCGTGCGCTATAAATGATATATTAACTTTATTCTGCGGGGCGATACGATCACGGCGATACCAGATGTTTATAGTTTTTTTTTTATGTCTTATGGCGTTTGCACAATAAAATACGTTTTGTAAACAATCATTCACTTTTTGTGTTACCTTATTCTAAGAGCCAGAACGTTTTTATTTTTCAATCAATAAAGCCGTGCGAGGACTTATTTTTTGCGTAACGAACTGTATTTTCCATCAGTACCATTTTTAGGTACATGCGACTTTTTGATCTCTTTTTATTCCATTTTTTGGGAGGTGAAGTGACCAAACAATTGTGATTGTGGTACGGTTTATTAATATTTTTTTTTACGGCGTTCACCGTGCGGGATAAATAACAAAATAATTTTGTAGTTCAGGCCGTTACAGACGCGGCGATACCAATTATGTATAGTTTATTTGTTTGTTTATATATTTTTATTAATAATAAAGGACTGATAAGGGAAAAAGTGGGACTTTTACTTTTATTACTTTTAAAACTTTTATTTTCTTATTTTTACACATCTTTTTTTAACTTTTTTTTACTTTATTACTTTGTCCCACTAGGGGACTTGAGGGCAGGAGGCCCTGATCGCTATTCTAATACACTGCACTACATGCGTAGTGCAGTGTATTAGAACTGTCAGCTACTCACTGACAGCAAGCATAGTGGGTCCTGACGTTGTCAGGACCCACTAGGCTTCCGTCTATGGCATAGCCGGATGCCATTGTTTGGTGTCCGGTTGCCATAGTCACCATCGCCGGCCGCTATCGCGTAGCAGGCCGGCGATGGCAGCTTAACCCCTAAAAAGCCGCGATCTCTATAGAACGCGGCTTTTAAGGGGTTAATCAGCGGGGACACAGCGATCGGTCCCCGCTGTAGGAGCTGTGACAGCTGCTGAACAAGACAGCAGCGTCACAGCTCCTGTATGTGTCGGGAGGACGGCCGAAACGGCCGTTACTCCCGAGACGTACTATTACGGCATGGAGCGCGAACGATACAGCTGCCATGACGTAATAGTACGTCAAGGAGCGGGAAGGGGTTAATAAAAAACTTATTATAGGAAGAAAAAAAAAGTAGTTCGTTTATATCACTTATAACTTTTATTTTTACACTTTTTTTAAAACATTTTTATTCTTTTTTTTACTTGTCCCACTAGGGGACACTTAGGCCCCATGCACACGAATGTGTTTTTGCGTCCGCAATTCCCCCGCAAATCCACGGGAGAATTGCGGACCCATTCATTTCTATGGGCCCATACACACTATCCGTGTTTTCACGGGTCTCCGCATGTCCGCAAATCCGTGCCGCAGAAACTCAGGACATGTCTTATTACGGCCCACAAATTCGATGCGGAGATGCCCATAGAAGTCAATGGGCCCGTGGAAAATGCGGGTACACCTCCGTGTGTCAACCGCAGTTTGCGGATTTGCGGAAGTGTTGCTAGGCGACGACCGGGAATGAGTTCTGTCGTCATCCTGTTTTACCTAGGCTTTTTTTTTTTTATCCGCATTTTGCGGATTACATACGGATGAACTGCGGATTACATACGGATGAACTGCGGAGGACATTTCACGGAACACGGTCCTGGAATTTGCGGACCAGAAAAACACTACGGTCGTGTGCATGAGGCCTTAGACTTGCAGCTCTGATTGCTGCTGGAATACATTATGCTACACACGTAGTGTAATGCATTCCAACTGTCAGTGTGACGTAACAGTCACACTGACAGGAAGCCTACGATGACCACCCTCCGGCTGGTCCCCATGGGCTTCTGTACATGGCAGCCCGGAAGCCATTGTCTGGCGTCCGGTTGCCATGGGTACCATCGCCAGCCCCCGTGATTTCACGTGGGGGCTGCCGATTGGTGCTAAACACCTTAATTGTGGCGTTCAAAATCGAACGCCGCAATTAAAGGGTTAACTGCCGAAATCAGCGGCGATGGGCCGCTGATCGGCAACGGGGAATGCAGGGCAGACACCCTGCACAGTTAACCGCCGCTGCGGTGTAGCGGCGCGCGGCGGTTAACTGTGAAAGCACAGACGTAACTGCACATCAAGGTGTGCGAACTTACTGCTCACCTCGACGTACAGTTACGTCAAGGTGCGCTAAGGGGTTAATACTGTATTTGCATATAAATAGCTGTTTAAATACTGCCAGAAATAAAAACTCCAAGATGTACTGTATAGATTATAAGTTGTATTACTGCTATGTTCACTATACTTACAAATGTGAGGTTCTTAGCTCACATCTCGATCAAATTGTATGAGCCCACTTTCCACGACAAGGCAGCCTCTTTTAACCCCTTAACGACATCCAACGTACTAGTACGTTGTTGTCGTTAAGTACGTAACGCAACACAACGCATACATACGTTGTGTTTCTGGTGCGGTCTCAGAAGCTGAGCCCCCACCATCGCCAGCAGGTGTCCGCTGCATATTACAGCTAAAACCCTGCTGCATGGCCAGGACCTGCGCTAGTCTCCGATCCGGCCGATTAACCCCTTAGATGCAGCGCTCAAACGCTTGCGCTGCATCTCTGGGATTTACTAGCAGATTGGAACCCAATCTCCTGTCTGCAAGTACGGAAGTCTGTTAAGTCGCGCCCGGAGGCTTCCGGCCGCAAAAATAAGATGGCGAAGGCTCAGAAGCGGAGCCTGCGACATCAGCCACGGGTGTCAGCTGTATGTTAGCTGTAACGGCAGCGAACGGAGCTAGCTGCGATCGTGGCATCTTAGCGGTTTGTAGCCGATTAGCATCACTTGATGTGATCGCGGGGGTGTCAATCGTTGCTATGGCAACAGGAGGTTTAACAATGGCCTCCTGGTCTGCCACACACTGAAACCCATTAGGCCTCCGCCCGGAGGCGGGGCCTAAAAGGCTTGATGTCAGTGAATAGCTGACCGCTTGAATGCATTGCACTACGTGAGTAGTGCAATGTATTGCAGTAAAGATCAGAGATGCAGGACTTTACTAGTGGGACAAAAAAAAGTGAAAAAAGTTAATAAAAATGTTGTATAAAACTGTAAAAATAAAAGTTTCACATGAACAAAAAAAAAAACTACCTTTTTTCCTATAATGAGTCTTTTATTATAACAAAAAAATTAAAACGTTAAAAAAAAAAAAAAAGTACACGACCCAAAGTATAAAACTATAATATTATTTTGCCCTCACGGTGAACACAGAGAGAAAAAAAACAAACTATTTTTTTTTGTCACAACCTCTCCCAAAAAAGAATAAAAAGTGATGAAAAAGTCGCATGTACCCCAAAATAGTATCAAAAACAACTACAACCCCTCCCACCGCTTTTTTGACTGAAAAATAAAAAAGTTATGGCTCTTAGAATATGGTAGCACAAAAAATAAATTAAAAATAAAAAGTGTTTTTTGTTTTTTTGTGCAAACGCTGCAAAACATAAAATACAGTATATACATAGCGCTCCTGACGTTCTGAGCCCTGCTGTGTGTCCAAACAGCAGTTTATGATCACATATGGGGTATTGCCGTACTCGAGAGAGATTGCCTTACAAATGTTGGGTGGCTTTTTCTCATTTAACCATTGTAGAAATTAAAAAATTCAACAGTTGATATTCATTTTCACGGCCTAATTCCACTAAATTCAGCAAAAAACCTGTGGTGTATAAATGCTCACTATACCCCGCGATAAATGCCTTGAGGGCTGTAGTTTCCCAAATTAAGTCACTTTTGGGGGGTTTCCACTGTTTCGGTCCCTCAAGGGCTTTGCAAATGCGACTTGGCACCCGAAAACCATTCCAGCATAGTTCGCGCTCCAAAAGCCAAATGGTGCTTCTTGCCTTCTGAGCCCTGCCGTGTGTCCAAACAGCAGTGTATGACCACATATGGGGTATTGCCATGATCGGGAGAAATTGCTTTTCAAATGTTGGGGTGCTGCTTTTTCTCCTTTATTCCTTGTAAAAATTAAAAATGTCCACGTTTTATCAGAAAAATGTAATTTTCAATTTCTCAGTATAATTCCTCTAAATTCAGCAAAACACTTATGGGTCAAAATGCTCACTATACCCCTCGATAAATTCTTTCAGGGGTGATATTTCCAAGATGGGGTCACTTTTGGGTGTTTCCACTGTTTTGGCCCCTCAGGGGCTTTGCAAATGTGACATGGCACCCGAAAACCATTCCAGCAAAGCTTGACCTTCAAAAGCTAAAATGGTGCTCCTTCCCTTCTGAGCCCTGCTCCCTGCTGTGTGCAAACAGCAGTTTATTACCACATATAGGGTATTTCCGAAATCAGGAGAAATTGCTTTTCAAATTTTGGGGTGAACTTTCTACTTTATGCCTTGTAAAAATGTTAAATTTCTAGGTTTATTGGAAAAAATTTAGATTTTAATTTTTATGGCTAAATTCCACAGCAAAAAACCTGTGGGGTTAAAATACTCACTGTACTCCTTAATAAATACCTTGAGGGTCTAGTTTGCCAAATGGTGTCTTTTTGGGGGTGTTTCCACTGTTTTGGCACCACAAGACCTCTTCAAACGTGACATGGTGCCCAACATATATTCTAATAAAAAGTAGGCCCCAAAATCCACAAAGTGATCCTTTCCTTCTGAGGCCTTTGTTTCAGTCCATTACCACACTAGGGCCACATGTGGGATATTTCTAAAAATCAGGGCAATAAATATTGAGTTGCATTTCTCTAGTAAAACCTTCTGCGTTACCGAAGAAAATTAATCCAAACAGGGTCTTCTTACCCCGCTGATTCCGCCAAGCCTGTTCCCTTGGCTGTGGTTTTGCTAGATAGTAAGTAGGGACAGTGGGAATCTCGTTCATCCATTCATGCGCGTCACTAATTAGATGACGAGGCATTTGGCTACCTGAACCCCTTAAGGACGCAGCCAGTTTTGGACCAAATGACACAGCCTCATTTTTTAAATCTGACGTGTGTTACTATATGTGGTAATAACTTGGGAATGTATCTAAGCGATTCTGAGAATATTTTCTCGTGACATATTGTACTTTAAGTTAGTGAAAAAATTTTGCCGATATATTCAATATTTTTGTGTGAAAAACACCAAAATTTTGAGAAAATTTGCAAAAAATTTGCATTTTCTAAATTCAAATGTATCTGCTTGTAAGACAGATAGTTAACACAAAATATTTACTAGCTAACATTTCCCATATGTCTACTTTAGATTGGCATAATTTTTTGAACATCCTTTTATTTTTCTAGGACGTTACAAGGCTTATAAGTTTAGCAGCAATTTCTCACGTTTTCAAGAAAATTTCAAAAGCCTATTTTTTTAGGAACTGCCACAAATCACCCCATTTTAAAAACGGCACCCCTTAAAGTATTCAAAACAGCATTTACAAAGTTTCTTAACCCTCTACACGTTTCACAGGAATTAAAGCAAAGTGGAAGGGAAATGTACAAATTAAATTTTTTTTTGCAGAAGTTCCATTTTAATCCATGTTTCCTATAATACGGAAGGTTTTTTTTACCAGAGAAACACAACTGAATATTTATTGCCCTGATTCTGCAGTTCTTATAAATATCCCACATGTGGCCCTAGTGTGCTAATGGACTGAAACAAAAGCCCGAGAAGCAAAGGAGCACCTAGTGGATTTTTGGGCCTTTCTTTTCTTAAATTATATTTCAGGCACCATGTCAGGTTAGAAGAGGTATTGTGGTACAAAAATAAAGGAAACACCCCAAAAAAGACCCAATTTTGGAAACTACACCACTTGAGGAATTCATCTAGGGGTGTAGGAAGCATTTTGACCACACAGGTGTTTCATAGATTTCATTAGAATTGGGCAGTCAAAATGAAAAATTACATTATTTTCCAATAAGATGTAGCTTTACCTCAAAATGTTAAATTTTTCAAACAAATAAATGAGGAAAAGCCCCCCAACATCTGTAAAGCAACTTCTCCAGAGTATGGAAATACCAAACATGTGGTCATAAACTGCTGTTTGGGCAAGCGGCAGGACTCGTAATGGAATGCACGCCATTTAGCTTTTGGCGCGCTGATTTTGCTGGATTGATTTCTCTGCACCATGTCGCATTTGTAAGGCTCCTAAGGTACCAGTACAGTGGAAACCCCCCAAAAGTGACTCCATTTGGGAAACTACACCCCTTGAGGAATTCATTGAGGGGTGTAGTGAGCATTTTGACCCCACAGGTGTTTCATATACTGGGCAGTAAAAACATTAAATTTAAATTTTTTCAAAGAAAATGTTGCTTTAGCTCCAAATTCATAATTTTCACAAGGGGTTAAAGGAGAAAAAGCACCCACAGTTTGTTACACAATTTCTCCTGAATACGGCAATACCCCATTTATGCAGATAAACGTCTGTTTGAGCACATGGTAGGGCTCAGAATGTAAAGAGCACCATGCAACATCTGAGGCCTACTACGATGACATTTACTGCCCTGTGTCATGAAAACAGAGGCTCTGGGGTGTCAAAACATTAGAAACCCAGAAAAGTGACCCCATTTAGGAAAGTAAACCCCTCAAAGAATTCATCTAGCAGTATAGTGAGAAGATTTAGATTGCAATGTAACACCTTTCAAGGTATTCATCTAGGGGTATAGTGAGAATTTTAAATTTGTGACGTGACAACCCTCTAGGTATTCATCTAGGGGTATAGTGAGAATTTTTAAATTGTGAAGTGAAAACCCTCTAGGCATTCATCTAGGAGTATAATAAGAAATACTTTAATTTTAGTAACTAAGAACGACAACCTGGAAAACCCGCAATGGAGGGAGAGGGAATGGCAGGTCCCACTACCAACCTACCCACCATTCCATAAAATTCAGCCCAAAAAATAAATCAAAGGCCTCAGCAAAAAAAGATTTGCTGAGACAACCAATCTCATCTGGATTTATTCCTCTCACCCAGATTTGCAACCTATGTGAGAAAAACACTCCCTCGGGTATAGTGAGAATTTTTAGTTTTGTTTTAGGTGTTTTTTTTACAAATTTTAAATGATCAAATTGTAAATGGGGCTGGTCAGTAAAAAAATTAATAATTGGTCATGGCCAATATGGGAGACAGAAAAGGTGAATGAAGAATAAATAAATAAAAAATCCAAGGAGGTATGGTATATTGTTTCATGCACAGGCCGGGATTTGTGGGATACGTCTCACAATGGTACGTGGTGTCCTTACGAATACCTCGCTTGGCGCACACACAGCATTATTTTTGGGGCCTCTTTTTTTTCAGGGGGGGGGATTTCTGTGGGGACATGCTGGCCGTGAATTATCCTGCTGACGGAAGAACCGGATGAACTGCCCTCCCCTTCCTGGTCAGCAAATATCAGGGACTTGACCTTTTCCTGGAATTGTAGGAACGTATCTCCACTGCCGGTATACATGCAGAGGACAAAGATGTTGTATAAAGCCATCTGTGTAAGATGCAAAGACAGCTTTTTATACCATACCTTGGTCTTGCGCATGGCGCTGTATGGCTTTAGGACCTGATCAGACAGGTCAAAGCCACCCATATATTTGTTGTACTCCTGTACGCAGAATGGTTTGGGAACTTGGGACTTGGGTGGTGGATCCGCGTACAGGGAAAAGGCTGCCTCTGCTGTCGTGAATGCTGGTCAGTATAAGGACGTCCCTTTTATCCTTATACTTCAGGAGGAGCAGATCGTCACTGCAGACAGCTCTGCTCTCTCCTAATTTTAGGATCTGACCCAGCAAAGTTTTGGGGAGGCCCTTCTGATTTATGCGGATTGTTCTGCACGCCAATGTGGATCTGGATGACAGAACTTTTAGCAATGGGACACTGTTGTAAAAATTGTCCAGATATAAATGATATCCTCTGCCAAGTAAAGGATGGATAAGATCCCATACGATCTTTCCACTAATTCCTAGGAAGGGGGGGCATTCTGGGGGATCTATATGAGAGTCTTTCCCCTCATAAACCCTAAAAAGTGTAGGTGTAACCGGTGGCACTTTCACAGAGTTTGTAGAGTTTTATGCCGTAGCGGGCTCTTTTATTTGGTAGAATACTGCCTGAAGTGCAGTCTACCCTTGAAGCTTACCAATGACTCATCCACCGAAATATTTTGTTGGGGGGTATAAACTTGGGAAAAAATTTGGGAGTAGTGGGCAATTAATGGTCTTATTTTATACAGCCTATCAAAATTTGGGTCCTGTGGGGGTGGGCATTGACTATTGTCATTATAATGCAGGAACTTTAGGACGGCTTCGAATCGCTTCCTTGTCATTACTGTGCGGTAAAGGGGGGTGTTATATAAAATATCAGGGGACCAATACTCTCTAATACTGGGCTTTTTTATGAGACAAAAACGTAAAAATAAGCCCCAAAACTTCCGCAATTCCACTGGGTTTGTGGGGGTCCAATTTTGGCTTCTCCCATAATAAGGTTAGGGGTTCTGGGAGATAAATTGTTTCGCATAAATGTTGGTCTGCTGGACCATGAAATCTAAAAGGGCGTCTGAAAAAAAAAAAAAACTTTAAAATAATCAATGGGGCTGAAACTCGTAGTTTCAATTTGAATGCCTGAGGGGGCTGTAAATTTAGGCACCTGGGTGGTATAAAATTGTCAGCCCAGGCAGAGCAGGACCAATGGCTCTTCTGCGCTGATGGGGGGGGGGGTGCAGACTCTGAGTCACTGGATGCAGATGAAGATGAAAGCACGAACTGTGCTTCACCTTCACTCGCGCTGTCCATATCGAAACACATTTCATATGCTTCTTCGGCTGTGAAGACTCTTTTGGCCATATTAGATAATTGCTACTAACTAACGAACAAATTTTTCTCAGAACTTTTTTTTTTTTTTTTTAAATGTTAAAAACTTTTTTTTTAGCAAAAAATAAGCTTTGCTACTCTCAACTGCGGAATGAGAACAGACCTGCGACCCTGCTGTATTCAATTTGTAAGGGTACCCTACCTACCAGGGGAAAAACTAAATGAATTGTGGCATTGCTACCTAACAGGGAACTCGGACAGTGGGCAATCTAGGGACACAACAGGGTGATGGCGACCGGGTACTGCGACAGGTGATCGATGGGCACAGATCACAGCACGGCAGAAGGACACTGTGGCGGACTGAAATTATATAATTATATATTTTTCTTCACCAGTGGGCACCAAAGGGGTGATCACTGGTTAGTAGGCACAAAAGGGGCAGATCGCTGTTTTTTTTTAACAATCTTCACAGTATTCTCACTGGCTTCTGACTGACAAGCTCTCTGACAGGAATGAGCTTGTGAGAGTCGGGGATGCCGGCAAAACACTCCTCCTGCACTGTGATTTGCCTGTCAGTACTGACTGGCCAATCATAGGTCTTGCCAGCACGGGACCACTCTAATTGGTCCTGTGCCGCAAGTCCTGCTCGGCAACGGTCTATGACCGTTGCAATCAGGACGCGGTCACCATGTCTGTTGACATGGTGACAGTTTAAAGCTTGGGCGTAACTGTACGCCCGAGTGCGGGAAATCACATTGATTCCGGATGTACAGTCACGCCCAATCGCGGAAAGGGGTTAAAATGTACCTGGGACTCAACTAAGATGTACTTCTCAAGGGTGTATGCTTTGGCAAACTTGACACAGAAATGTTAATGAGGGACCTAATTTCAAACAAACACTTAAAACTGGGGGTCACCTCAGGGTGGGCACTGCTCATTATCGTTACAATGCAGAAACCCAAGTATTGCCCCCAAATAAGTACTAGGACATGGCCATGAGGTACATTGAGTTGTGGTACAAGATGTCCAAGCTCCAGTAGGCACCGATTGCTAACTTCTTCAGAAGCCCTATTTTCAATATCAGGCCCCAGAAACTGCTCATCTCCACTGCATCTGTGGGGGTCCAGCTGTGGGGCTGGGCAAAAATGTATGTGGGGTGTTAGGCAATAAATTGCTAGGCATACAAGTTTGCCTGGGAAACGATTAACTCCATAAAGTCAGCAGTGAAATAGTACTTAAAAAAAGTCTCTCACTGAGCCCTGCCATGTCAAACTAGATCCCTGAACGGTCTGTGTACTTGTCACGATCCGTGGGTACGTGGACCCACTAGGCCGCACAGCCATAGCGGAGTAGCTGCTGGCCAAACAACAGAGTACCCAATCAATACAAAGTCCAGCACAAGGGTACCTGAAATATGGAACTTTGGAACTTTATGGAACATATGGAACGTTGACGGCAGAGGATGCCACACGTGGCGGAGGAGATCAGGCGTGACCGATGGCACAACACGACTCCAACACTCGATAGGGCTCAGGAACCAACACAGCACGGGTAAAAGGTAGCAGGCCACGGGAACACTAGGGAACAGGATAACACTAAGGGACCATTTGCTAAGATTAACCTGGGAAAACACAACGAAAACACAGCACAGCTGAGCTGAAGTGAGTGCTGGCGTCTCCTAGGAAGGAGATGTCGGCTAGCACTCACAGATCCATGGCCGCGGCCGCCGGGGTTGAGTAGGAACGGTGGTCCGCAGCTGTGGACGCTACAGCAACCCCCCTCTTTCGCCCCCTCTTCTTGGAACCAGAGCGAGAGAGGAATTTTGTAATGAGGGTAGAGGCATTAAAGTTCTCTTCTGGCTCCCAAGACCTCTCCTCAGGACCAAACCCTCTCCAGTCCACCAAATAGAAAGTCCTTCCTCCTACCCTCTTGCAGTCCAGGATCTCCTTCACCACAAACACATCAGATGAACCGCTGCTAGCAACTGCGGGATTAGGAGTCTTACTGTAGCAGTTCAGGACCACAGGTTTCAGGAGGGACACATGAAAGGAGTTGGGGATTCTGAGGGTAGGAGGCAGCCGAAGCTTATAGGAGACAGGGTTTATCTGTTGTAGTATCTCAAAGGGTCCGAGGAACCTTAGAGCAAACTTGTACGAAGGCCCCTTTAAACGGATATTCCTTGAAGACAGCCAGACTTTGGTACCCGGCAGAAACTGAGGAAGCTCTCTTCTCCTAGGATCCGATTTTCGCTTCATGCGATCGACTGCCAGCAGAATGGAGGACCGGGTCCGTTTCCAGATTTGCAGTAAGTCCCCATATACAGTCAGCTGCGGGTACCTGGGAAGTAGCTGAAACAGGGAGAGGAACTTGTAAATGTTGGTCGTAGACAATGAAAAACGGTGTGGAAGCAGTGGACTCACTTGTGTGGCTGTTGTACGAGAACTCGGCCCATGGAAGAAGCTGTACCCAGTCATCATGCTGCATGAAGATGAAGTGACGAAAATAATTCCCCATGATCCGATTTATCCTCTCGATTGACCATTGGACTGGGGATGGTAGGCTGAGGAAAAGTCCAACTTCACATCCAATAGTTTACAGAGAGCTCTCCAGAATTTCGAGGTGAACTGAAACATCCCACTGAGGGGGGAAGGTCTGTGACAAAAGTCCATTTCAATATGCTGCCATGGGGCATTGGGCACAGGCAGAGGTTGGAGCGAGCAACCTTGTTAGAAGCACACACAGTGCAGGGAGAGGCAAAGTCCACAACATCTTTGGGCAGCGTGGGCCACCAGAAATGACGAGTTATCAGGTCTCGAGTCTTACGAACACCCGCGTGTCCAGCCAGTTTGGAGCAGTGTCCCCCAGAGAAGGATTCTCCTCCTGTCTGCCAACCGCACAAAAGTCCCTCCCGGAGGGATGTCTCTAACTTGCAGGGGATTAGCCGTATTAATGCAGTACGGGTCTATGATACATTGTGGGAACTCCACAATATCCTCCGTTTCAAACGACCTGGATAGGGCATCGGCCCTCACATTTTTGCCAGCAGGACAGTAGTGGAGCATAAATTGGAAACGGGTAAAGAACAGCGACCACCTGGCTTGACAGGGGCTTAGCCGACTGGAGATAAGTGAGGTTCTTGTGGTCGGCATATATCAGGATGGGATGAGCTGCGCCCTCTAGCAGATGTCTCCATTCCAAGTTGTGGCATTGCTACCCAACAGGGAACTCGGGCACTGGGCAATCTAGGGACACAACAGGGTGATGGCGACCGGGTACTGCGACAGGTGATAGATGGGCACAGATCACAGCACGGCAGAAGGACACTATGGCGGACTGAAATTATATAATTATATATTTTTCTTCACCAGTGGGCACCAAAAGGGGTGAACACTGGTTAGTGGGCCCAAAAGGGTTTTTTGTTTTTTTTTACAATCTTCACTGTATTCTCACTGGTTTCTGAATCTCTGACAGGAATGAGCTTGTGAGAGCCGGAAATGCCGGCAAACACTCCTCCTGCACTGTGATTTGTCTGTCAGTACTGACTGGCCAATACCAGCTCTTGCCGGGAAAGGGACCACTCTCATTGGTCCTGTGCCGCGAGTCCTGTGCCACTCCAAGAGCCAATTTGATGGCCAATAACTCCCGATCCCCAATAGAGTAATTGTGCTCAGCATAGGAAAAAGTCTGGAGTAATATCCACACACCACTGTCTTTCCTTTGAAGCTTCTCTGGAAACAGAATTGCACCTGCACCAACAGAGGAAGAGTCCACCTCCAACGAGAACTGTCTAGAGACTTCAGGATGATGGAGGATTGAGGCTGAGCTAAAGGCACTCTGGAGGGTATTAAATGCAGAATCTGACTCTGGTTTCCACACCTTGGCGTTCACACCCTTCTTGGTCAGGGTAGAGATGGGAGCTGTCAGTGATGAGAAGTTTGGGATAAACTGCCGGTAAAAGTTTTCGAATCCCAAAAAACGCTGAATGGACCGCAGGCCCTGAGGACATGGACATTCCAGGATGGACTTTACGTTCTTAGGATCCATCTTGAGACCTTGATCCGAGATGATGTAGACCAGGAAGGGCACAGAATTTTTTTCAAAGACGCAGTTTTCCAGCTTGGCATACAGACGATTCTCCCTTAATCACAGCAGACCTTGACGAACAGGTCTCCGATGAGTCGTTGGATCTGGGCAGAAAAATCTAAATATCATCAAGATAGACCACAACACAGACATAGAAGAGATCTCAGAAGATATCATTGACGAATTCCTGGAAGACCGAGGGAGCGTTACACACACCGAAGGGCATCACCAGGTATACGTAGTGCCCATCTAGAGTGTTGAATGCCGTCTTCCACTCGTCACCTTGACCGATTCGGATCAAATTGTAAGCCCCACACAAGTCTAGTTTAGAGAAAATCCTGGCTCCTTGTACACGGTCAAACAGTTCGGATATTAGTGGCAACGGGTATTTGTTCTTGACCGTGATCTGGTTAGTCAATGCAGGGTCAAAGAGATCCATCTTTCTTCTTAACAAAAGAAGAACCCGGCCCCGGATGGGGAGGAAGACTTTCGTATGAAACCCCTCTCCAGATTCTCCTTGATATAGGCTGACATGGATTGAATCTCTGGCAAGGAGAGAGGATAAACCCATCCACAGGGAGGTGAAGAATTTGGAACCAGTTCAAATCGGACAGTCGCAAGACCGGTGTGGAGGAAGCATCTCAGCTTCCTTTTTGCTGAAGACGTTTGAAAATTGGGAAAAATTTGTAGGTAATCCCGCTAATGACTGAGGCAGAGGAGGCTGGATGGGATGGATCTGTAACAGGCAGCGGTGGGGACATTTGGGACCCCATTGGAGAACTTCTCCGGAATTCCAATCTAGGACTGGTGCATGCAACCGGTGCCAAGGTAGGCCCATTAGAACCAGATTGACGGCTTTAGGCAAGACAAGGAAGGTAATCAGTTCAGTATGAAGGACTCCAACTTGGAGCTTCAGGGGCTTGGTCTCAGACACGATCGGATCGAGGAAGACATTCACCGAGGCAACAGCCAAAGACGTCTCCAGTGGAACAGTGGGCAACTAAGTCTTGCTGGATGAAGTTTGACTCGGTGCGTCTTCTCGCCGGACCCTATGGTCACAGGAATGGACAGTTTGTAAGAGAACCTCTTATTTAGTGCTGTTCCGCCTAGGGTTGTCTCTCCAACCAATCCTAGGCACTGGAGTTTTTCTGGCTTCTGGGGACAAAAACGCACAACATGGCCTACGAGGCCGCAATATAGACAAAGTCCCCGAAGTGCGTCTGCGTTGTTTCTCCTGGGTAGACAATTTGACCCGATCCATCTGCATAGGCTCCTCTGGTGGAACAACCGATGAGGACAGTAGGGATTGCTGGAAAGTAGGAGCCAGCTTGGGGAATCTTCTCTTCCGGCGAACCTCTTGGGATCGCTCCCGGATACTCATGTCAATCCGGATGGCTAGTAGAATGAGATCATCCAGGGTAGGTGGCAGATCGCGAGCGGCAAGCTCGTCTTTAATCCCAGAAGACAGTCGACTCGTGCTAGAATGTAGCCACCAAGTCCTCATTGTTCCAGGTTAGTTCTGCAGCTAGAAAGAAATGATAAAAGAAAAAACACGGCGCCACCTTGTGCAGATCAGTTGGTACAGGTGAGACAATAGAGCAAGAAATGTGCTCACCTGGATACGAAGTTTTTAGGGCATGTATAGTAGAAACCACAGTGCTGCTGCCAGATCCGAGTCGGTAACCAGATGGGACCGCTTAGGTACAGAGAGTTGCAGGAGAAAAAAATGGATCTTTCCAGGGGCGCTGCTGTGTGGTGGAAATGATAGGAACGAAATCCAGAGATATTAATAATAAGTTCAATTCATTTGAGTGAGTGGCTACGCGTTTCAACGATGAACAATCGTCTTCCTCAGGCCATGTACACATTACAATGGACATAACTTATATAGCATGTAGGTTAAAATTACCATGAGTGAAAAAACCGCCAAATCTGTAAAGGTCAAGGTGCGATCGTGACGTAACTCCCGGTTTTTTTCATTATTCCCACCGCGAGGCAGTGAATACGTAATATATTTTGTATACAAGCCAAATAGTTATTTATAAACAGTTATACAAACAAAGGGGCAATAAAATGAAAAAATGATAATAAATAATTAAATGAAAAAATGTGTGAAATATTCACAAATGTCTCAGTGTCATTAATATACGAATATGGAAACATACATTAGTTAGTTAACATAATATGGTGAGAACAGTAGAATGAGTATATGAAATAATAAAAAATCATTTAGACATAGGGCTACAGTAGAAGCCAATGTGTTGCTGGGTTACAGTGAGAGACGCCGGGACGCGTCTTCGTTACCAGGACAACCAAGTAGAGAGCGAAGCGACAGAACAAATGGAGAGATCTGCGCTTGCTATAGGTAAGTTATTAAAAGCTTAAAAACGGTTAAAAAATGCATTGTTAGATTAGAGAATGTACATTAATACTGTATTGGTCATAAACATTCTTTTGTAACTACAAGGATAAAACAAAAGTAAGAGGATTGGATTTTGCACGATTCTCAAAACTGAGCAGTCCTATTTTAAGTGGAAATACACAGTGTATTTTTAGCTCTAGGTTCTATAAGGGGAATATTAATTTTAAAAATAAGGTACAATAAAATTAATAGTTTTGAACAAGGTTAAAATTTGCAATTATATTGCTAGGTTGACAATGTGGGACAACGGGACCGGAGGATCTAAAGACAGTCGGGAATAAGACGGGCAGAGCATGCTGCAGGTAAGTCGATGACAAAAAATCAATCATGTTTAAAATTATTGGATGTGCATTATGTCATATTTGATATTTAGACTAAAGAAGGAAAGACACGGCATGAATGACCTTTGTGGATAGCACGGTTTACGTAGTAGAAAGAGAACGCATAACGTATCAGTAAATTTGTCATTCAAATTTAACAAATGTTTGTTGTTATGTAATGATTAGATTTATGGAGATTGTTTAACCTCAAGTATTAGTTTACGAATTTACGAATACTGAAGGTGTAGGTTAATCCAATGATGATTCAGAGATATCATTTAGACCCCCTGGGTGCAATGTCTGTAATTTAAAGATCCAATAGTTTTCCCTCTGTTTAAGCTTATTGAATCTATTGGGAACATCATGTTGTATGTCTTCAATGGGTGTAACTGTGATTTGGTTAAATTGGCATTTATGTACATGGGTGAAATGGCGAGACACACTATGTTTCAAAAAGCCTGTGTTCACATTGAATCTCTGTTTATTTATTCTGGATCTCAGACATTGTGTTGTTCTCCCTACGTATTGGAGTTGGCACGTACATTCCATTAAATAGATTACATAGGCACTGCTGCAACTTAGGGGTGACTTGATTGGGAAAGACTCTTTTGTAACTGTTGATGTGTATGTGTATTTTTTGTTGTTGATGCTATTGCAGCATAGACATCGTGAGTGGCCACATTTGTAAGAGCCATTGGGTCTAGATAGAAAAGTGGTTGATATTGTTTTCGGTTTGCGGATTCTGCTGGGGGCCAGAATATTTTTCAAAGTCAACGACCGTCGGAAAGTGATGCTTGGATGGGCAGGTATCACATCTTTAAGGTTAGGGTCACTTTTTATAATGTGCCAATATTTGTGTAAAACTGATCTAACTGTTTTGTTACCTTGATTGAAAGTTGTAATAAAATTGGTGTTGTATTTATTTGGTTCTGATTCTTTCTGTACAGGGTTTAGGCAGGAATCCTGAGATAATAATGAGGCTTTACGTCTTGCATCTTTGATTAGTTTTAGAGGGAAGTTTTAACTCTGAATCTTCTCTCTAAAGTGTTGCATTCTGATTTAAAATTTCCGTTGGTACTACAATTTTTACGTACTCTTCTAAATTGGCCGAAGGGTACATTTGTCAGCCAAGGGCGGTAGTGAGCACTTTTGAAGTCAATGTAGCTGTTCACATCGACAGATTTAAAGTGAGTTTTTGTGACAAAGTGCTCAGTCATGGTGTCATAGCTGATGGTTAGGTCCAGATAATCGATTGAGATTTCGGAAAAAGTGTGCGTGAAAGAAATATCATAGCTGTTGATGTTTAGATACTTAATAAAACTAGAAGCTTCATTTTCTGATCCTGTCCACACGAAAAACAGGTCATCGATATAACGCCTATATAAAAGGATATTATTTTTGAATAAATGTTCCCCAAAAATGTATTCCTCTTCGAATGCCCCCATGTACAGATTTGCGTAGGCTGGTGCGAATCTGGTGCCCATCGCACAGCCTTTAGTTTGATTATAGAAGCTGTGATTGAAAGTGAATGTATTGTGATGAAGAATAAAATCGATGCAATTAGTTAGAAAGGAGACTTGGTTATCGGGGATTAAGGTGTTAGATGATAGAAATGATTTGGTTACCTGCATGCCTTTTTTATGTGGGATGTTACTGTACAAAGCGGTTACATCTGCTGTAAGGAAGTGTATATCGGATGTGGTTGTATCGATTTTGAGATTGAATAAATCTTTGATTAGTTGGGTAGAGTCTTTGAGATAGGATGGTAGCGTGAGCACAAACGGTTGAAGGTGTAAGTCTACGAAGTGAGAAAGGTTACTGGTTAATGAGCCGATTCCTGAAATGATTGGGCGTCCGGGGGGGTCCGTGAGTGTTTTGTGGATTTTGGGGAGATGATAGATGAAAGGTATGCTTGGGAATGGTACATGTAAGAAACGTTTTTCTTTTTTCGTGAGTAGGCCCTCCTGGAAAGCTTTCTCTATCATGGATGTATAATTGAGTATGTAGGTAGGAAGGGGGTTTGAAGTTAATTTGCAGTAAAAAGTATTGTCATTTAAAATCCTCATAGTTTCTCCGAGATAATTGTCTCTATTCTGAATCACTATGCCTCCCCCTTTGTCGGCAGGACGAATGACTATGTCTCCGTTGTTTTGCAGGGATTTAATAGCCCTTCTTTCATGTGAGGTTAAATTGTCTTGATAGGGATAAGGGTTCTCGAACGACCTGAATTCATTACTCACTAATGTTGAGAACGTTTCAATGAGGGGACCCTGGTGATGGATAGGATAGAATTCAGATTTGGAGTGGACTTCGACTGGAATGGCTTTGATATTTGAATGCATTAACTGTGGATCCTCTATTATGACGGATGGTGTAATGGGTTTCTGTAAGGCAAAGTGTCTGATTAGGGTAAGTTTTCTAATAAAGCGGTTGAGGTCCATGAATAAATCAAAGTCATTAGATAGAGATGTAGGACAAAAAGACAGTCCTTTGTTAAGTAGATTCGTCTCATGAGTGTTTAATAAGTAGGATGACAAATTGAATATTTTTATTGTTTTGTTCGATTTTTCTTTGGGTTCAATCTCGGACAGTGGCTTATTGCGATTCTTGCCTCCTCTCCGTCCTCTATGTCTGTATTGAGTTTTCTTTTTATGGAGATTTTCTGAATTTTCGGAAAGAAGTTGGTGATGGTTTGTGCTTTGGGGCTCATTATGAAGGGTAGGAGAATGTCGTTGCTGGTGACTGTAGGTGTTAGTGGGGGTCTGGTGAGTTGTGAGGGAAGGCCTAAAAAAGAAGTTGCTGCATATGTGATGTCTAGTGATGATGTGGCTAACTCAATTTTGGAATGGTTGTCTTTGAATGGTAAGGATGTGGAGAGGCTCCTAAGGGGACTTTCCTGTATGTCAAGAAGGGAGGACTGGGGGGTACTGTGAACTGATAGTTGGAGTAAGGATACCAAGCTATCTTCGATGGAGTCGTTGAGTGAGGAGGAAGGGGAATTAGGTATAGTTAGGACTTCCATTGGCTCGGGTATAGAAAAGAACTTGGAGAGGTGAAACTCCAAATCAGATGCCCTGAAAGCATTCAAAGGTACTTCAGTAATTGTTACTTTGCTAGGTAAGGAAATGACTTGTGTAGAATTGCATTCCTGCTCTAGGGGCTTCATTGACGCTAAGGAGATGCGTGTAAGGTGTTTCTCAGCTAAAACATTTTTGGGTATTCTTGTTGAGGGGCTGTCGTTATTTGGTCTATGATGGAGTCTTAGACTGTTTTTGAAGGACCTACTGAAGGTGTTCCCTTCAGCAGTGGGAGCCCGAAAATTGGGGGGGGGGGGGCCCTGGACCTTGAGGGGACATCCAAAGGTGCTAAGTGGGTTTGACGTGGAGTGTTATATTTGGTTGTGACAATGTCTGTTTTAGATATATGTGGTAGGGATGATCTCCAATCACCTAAATCATTAAGGGTATAATCGTCGCGGTCCCTCTTAAGTTTCTTGACCTTTTTCAAAATGATGTCTTTTTCATATATATTTAGTCTGTTACTAGTAGAAGTCTCTAATTTCAGAAAATCACGGTGGTCAGTAAATTTAAGGAGTTTTTCTTTGATTAGAGAAATTTCTAATCTAAAAGTCTCACTGAGTGTATTACGTTTTTTCAGAAGTCTTTCTAGAAGACCTAGATGGCATTGGTCTAAAAAAGTCTTCCAGTCATTACTGAAAGACAAATCTGTGGGGTAAGGGTTATTGATAGAAAACCTTAAACCCCTTGGGGCGATGTTTTCATTGATATAGAACTGTAGAAAAAGGCAGTCTATACTCTGTAGAGCTTCTTTTTTAAGGGTGTCCTCCAGTGTTAAATAAAGATCAGTCATTAGTTTGGTCAGTTCAGGGGTGACATTGTTACTCACTGTAGGGAGTGCCCCCATCATAGTGTCAGTTCCAATCAGCTGCATGATCAGGTTCTCTCGTAGGACATTCCTTTCGTCTGTAAAATCCAGCATTGTGGATGTTGATTGTAGGGATGTTAGTAAATCAGAGGGGAAGGGATCCACGACGTTGTTTCCACAAAGATGAATAGATCTATACACGCGGCTGCCAGTGCAGGAGAATCTTTGAGACCGAAAATCCCAGAGGGGGTCACCACAGGGTAAACGGTCCGGGTCTCCTGGAAGCGGAGTGCTAATTCCAAAAAGGAAAAAATGCAGTCCGACCTAAAAAGAAATGATAAAAGAAAAAACACGGCGCCACCTTGTGCAGATCAGTTGGTACAGGTGAGACAATAGAGCAAGAAATGTGCTCACCTGGATACGAAGTTTTTAGGGCATGTATAGTAGAAACCACAGTGCTGCTGCCAGATCCGAGTCGGTAACCAGATGGGACCGCTTAGGTACAGAGAGTTGCAGGAGAAAAAATGGATCTTTCTCCTTTCTAACTAATTGCATCGATTTTATTCTTCATCACAATACATTCACTTTCAATCACAGCTTCTATAATCAAACTAAAGGCTGTGCGATGGGCACCAGATTCGCACCAGCCTACGCAAATCTGTACATGGGGGCATTCGAAGAGGAATACATTTTTGGGGAACATTTATTCAAAAATAATATCCTTTTATATAGGCGTTATATCGATGACCTGTTTTTCGTGTGGACAGGATCAGAAAATGAAGCTTCTAGTTTTATTAAGTATCTAAACATCAACAGCTATGATATTTCTTTCACGCACACTTTTTCCGAAATCTCAATCGATTATCTGGACCTAACCATCAGCTATGACACCATGACTGAGCACTTTGTCACAAAAACTCACTTTAAATCTGTCGATGTGAACAGCTACATTGACTTCAAAAGTGCTCACTACCGCCCTTGGCTGACAAATGTACCCTTCGGCCAATTTAGAAGAGTACGTAAAAATTGTAGTACCAACGGAAATTTTAAATCAGAATGCAACACTTTAGAGAGAAGATTCAGAGTTAAAACTTCCCTCTAAAACTAATCAAAGATGCAAGACGTAAAGCCTCATTATTATCTCAGGATTCCTGCCTAAACCCTGTACAGAAAGAATCAGAACCAAATAAATACAACACCAATTTTATTACAACTTTCAATCAAGGTAACAAAACAGTTAGATCAGTTTTACACAAATATTGGCACATTATAAAAAGTGACCCTAACCTTAAAGATGCGATACCTGCCCATCCAAGCATCACTTTCCGACGGTCATTGACTTTGAAAAATATTCTGGCCCCCAGCAGAATCCGCAAACCGAAAACAATATCAACCACTTTTCTATCTAGACCCAATGGCTCTTACAAATGTGGCCACTCACGATGTCTATGCTGCAATAGCATCAACAACAAAAAATACACATACACATCAACAGTTACAAAAGAGTCTTTCCCAATCAAGTCACCCCTAAGTTGCAGCAGTGCCTATGTAATCTATTTAATAGAATGTACGTGCCAACTCCAATACGTAGGGAGAACAACACAATGTCTGAGATCCAGAATAAATAAACAGAGATTCAATGTGAACACAGGCTTTTTGAAACATAGTGTGTCTCGCCATTTCACCCATGTACATAAATGCCAATTTAACCAAATCACAGTTACACCCATTGAAGACATACAACATGATGTTCCCAATAGATTCAATAAGCTTAAACAGAGGGAAAACTATTGGATCTTTAAATTACAGACATTGCACCCAGGGGGTCTAAATGATATCTCTGAATCATCATTGGATTAACCTACACCTTCAGTATTCGTAAATTCGTAAACTAATACTTGAGGTTAAACAATCTCCATAAATCTAATCATTACATAACAACAAACATTTGTTAAATTTGAATGACAAATTTACTGATACGTTATGCGTTCTCTTTCTACTACGTAAACCGTGCTATCCACAAAGGTCATTCATGCCGTGTCTTTCCTTCTTTAGTCTAAATATTAAATATGAAATAATGCACATCCAATCATTTTAAACATGATTGCTTTTTTGTCATCGACTTACCTGCAGCATGCTCTGCCCGTCTTATTCCCGACTGTCTTTAGATCCTCCGGTCCCGTCGTCCCACACTGTCAACCTAGCAATATAATTGCAAATTTTAACCTTGTTCAAAACTATTAATTTTATTGTACCTTATTTTTAAAATTAATATTCCCCTTATAGAACCTAGAGCTAAAAATACACTGTATTTCCACTTAAAATAGGACTGCTCAGTTTTGAGAATCGTGCAAAATCCAATCCTCTTACTTTTGTTTTATCCTTGTAGTTACAAAAGAATGTTTATGACCAATACAGTATTCATGTACATTCTCTAATCTAACAATGCATTTTTTAACCGTTTTTAAGCTTTTAATAACTTACCTATAGCAAGCGCAGATCTCTCCATTTGTTCTGTCGCTTCGCTCTCTGCTCGGTTGTCCTGGTAACGAAGCCGCGTCCCGGCGTCTCTCACTGTAACCCAGCAACACATTGGCTTCTACTGTAGCCCTATGTCCAAATGATTTTTTATTATTTCATATACTCATTCTACTGTTCTCACCATATTATGTTAACTGACTAATGTATGTTTCCATATTCGTATATATTTATGACACTGAGACGTTTGTGAATATTTCACACATTTTTTCATTTAATTATTTATTATCATTTTTTCATTTTATTGCCCCTTTTGTTTGTATAACTGTTTATAAATAACTATTTGGCTTGTATACTAAATATATTACGTATTCACTGCTTCGCGGTTGGAATAATGAAAAAAACCGGGAGTTACGTCACGATCGCACCTTGACCTTTACAGATTTGGCGGTTTTTTCACTCATGGTAATTTGAACCTACATGCTATATAAGTTATGTCCATTGTAATGTGTACATGGCCTGAGGAAGACGATTGTTCATCGTTGAAACGCGTAGCCACTCACTCAAATAAATTGAACTTATTATCAATATCTCTGGATTTCGTTCCTATCATTTCCACCACACAGCAGCTCCCCTGGAAAGATCCATTTTTTCTCCTGCAACTCTCAGTTCTGCAGCTAGGGTAC
Source organism: Rhinoderma darwinii (assembly GCF_050947455.1). NCBI lineage: Eukaryota > Metazoa > Chordata > Amphibia > Anura > Rhinodermatidae > Rhinoderma > Rhinoderma darwinii. Next base: position 186,339,238 of record NC_134691.1, read on the forward strand.
GGAACCAAATGGCATACTCACCCATGGAGATGTCTCCCTTGGTGTAGAGAGTCAGCAGAGACGCCGCAGCGGAAGAAAGTCTCCCAGGTTCCTCAAATATAGTACGGAAAGTATGTAAGAAACACTGCAAGTCTATGACAAGTGAATCTAGAAGTATTGATTCTGTTTTGAAAGCAAAGGGTGGCCACACCAAATATTTATCTAATTTAGATTTTTCTTCTGCTCATTCACTTTGTATTTTGTTAATTAATTTTAAAAAAAACTATTAACACTTGCACAGTAGTGTGTATATATATATATATATATACACACCAAATATTATATGTATATAGACACCATAAATTAGATACATGTGTATAGACACCAAAAATTAGATAGATGTGTATGTACACAACACAAAATAGATAAATGTGCATAGACACCAAAAAACGTTATATGTGGAAAGACGTAAAAAATTTGAAAGAGGTGTACAGACAGCAAAAATTAGATATATGTGTATAGACACCAAACATTTCATATATGTGTATAGACACCAAAAATGTGATCGATCTATATATACCTGCATAAATAGCTCATAAAACGAAATCAAAATTAAAAAAGTATATAAAAATACTTACCTAACTAATGGATGCTAAACTTTTTGATAAGTTCCCTGACACTAAACCTAACTACAGTACTTAACCCCTTAAGGACGCAGCCTAGTTTTGGCCTTAAAGGAACAGTGTCATCACAAATCATTTTTTTATATGTTAAAGATGTTAGTGCTTTATTAAAAACGTTTATATTCATTTGTGTGTTTGTGTTTAACTTTTTCTTATTTTTACACTTTTTCTTCCCTATGGGGGCTGCCATTTTTTGTTCCATTTCTGTGTGTGTCGATTAACGACACATACAGACATGGAATACGGCAGCCACAGTCCCATAGGGACTGCGAACGGCTCCCGTCCCATTGACTTCAGTGTACGGCGTCTGTGTGGGAACTGCGCATGCGCCGCTCCCACACAGTCCAATTCGAAATTGGCACCGTCCGGCGCCATTTTCCTGTGGACCGGAAGTCGCGGCCGGACAGTAATATTACTACTTTTGGTCGCGGCTTCCGGATTTGTGCACTTGGACCAGCGGCAGCAAACGGAGCGGATGGGCCGGAGGGAGCCGCGGCGGCAGGAGCAGGTAAGAGATTTCAATGTATGTTCGTGTTTGTGTGTGTTTACTACTGTATGTAAACCTACTACACTGTGTGTTAGCTCAAAAAATGGCGACACACAGTGTAGGAGGTTACACCGTTCAAACCCCTCGTTTATCCCGGCACTAGCCAGGATAAAGGAGGGGGGGATGCTGAGAGCTCACTAGAGCGAGGGCTTTTTACCCAATTTTGCAAAGCTGCAATTTTGGGGATAGCTCCATCTAGTGACCAAAAATGGGTAGTATTATAAATTAGAATTAATTTATAATATTTCCTGACTCGTGAAAAAAATAAAAAAAATTTGAACAATGTTTGATCACCCACACACTAAATGTTTAATTTAAAAAAACAAAACATGTTTTTCTGGCAACACATTCCCTTTAAGGCTCAGAGCCCATTTTTCAAATCTGACATATTTCACTTTATGTGGTAATAACGTCGGAATGCTTAAACCTATCCAAGCGATTCTGAGATCGTTTTCTCGTGAGACATTGGGCTTCGTTTGTGGTAAAATTTGGTTGATATATTCAGTGTTCATTTGTGAAAAATTGCAAAATTTAGAGAAAATTTTGAAAAAATAGAATTTTTCTGAGTTTAAATGCATCTGCTTGTAAAACAGACAATTATACCACCCAAAATAGTTACTAGTTCACATTTCCCATATGTCTACTTTAGATTGGTATTGTTTTTTTGAACATTTTTTTATTTTTCTTGGACGTTACAAGGCTTAGAACATAAACAGCAATTTCTCATATTTTTAAGAAAATTTCAAAAGCCTTTTTTTTTAAGGTACCTGTTAAGTTCTGAAGTGGCTTTGAGGGGCCTATGTATTAGAAACCCCCATAAAAAAAACCCAGTTTAAAAACTAGACCCCTCAAAGTATTCAAGACAGCATTTAGAAAGTTTTTTTTAACCCTTTAGGAAATTCACAGGAATTAAAGAAAAGTGGAGGTGAAATTAGCAAATTTCATTTTTCTTGCTGAATTTCAATTTTATTCAATTTTTTTCTGTAACACAGAAGGTTTTACCAGAGAAACACTACTAAATATGTATTGTCCAGATTCTGAAGTTTTTAGAAATGTTCCACATGTGGCTCTAGTGCGCTCGTGGACTAAAACACAAGCCTCAGAATCAAAGAAGCACCCAGTGCATTTTAGGGCCTCTTTTTTATTAGAATATATTTTAGGCAGCATGCCAGGTTTGAAGAGGTGTTGGTGTCAAAACAGTAGGAATCCCCCAAAAGTGACTCCATTTTGGAAACTATACCCCTCAAGGAATTAATGTATGGTTGTTGTTACCATTTTGACCGCACAGTTTTTTCACAGCACGTATTTGAATTGGGCTGTGAAATTTAAAAAAAATGAAATGTTTTCCAATAAGATATCATATTTGATAAAATGTATTATTTTCACAAGAAAAAAAAACCCCATTTTGTTCCCCAATTTGTCCTGATTGCGGCAATACCCTATTTGTGGTGATAAATTCCTTCTGAGCCCTCCCATAGGCCCAAACGGCAAAGGAGCGCTATGTGTTTGTTGGAGTCCAAATTTTGCTGGATTGGTTTTCGGGTGCAATGTCGCATATGCAGAGCACCAGAGGTATCAAAGCAATGGAAACCAACCAGAAGTGACCCCATTTTGGAAACAACACCCCTCAAAGAATTGATTTATGGTTGCGGCGACCATTTTGAGCGCAAAGTTTTTTCACAGCACGTATTTGAATTGGGCTGTGAAATTTTAAAAATATAATTTTTTCCAATAAGATGTCATTTTTGATCAAAATTTCTTATTTTCACAGGGAACAAAATACCCCATTTTGTTGCCCAATTTCTCCTGAGTGCAGCAATACCCCATTTTTGGTGATAAACTGCCGTTTGGGCCCATGGCAGAGCTCAGACGGAAATGACCACCATTTGGCCTACTGGAGCTTTTCTGGTGCTAAGTCTTGAATGCAGAAGCCCCTGAGGTACCAATACAGTTGAAACCCCCGAGAAGTGACCCCATTTTAAAAACTACACCACTTAAGACATTCATCTAGAGGTGTAGGTAGTGACCATTTTGACCCCACAGGTATTGTGTAAAAGATAATGCGCAGCAGATGGTGCAGTGTGAGATTTGCAATTTTCTATATATCTATGCCATTTCAGTGTCCAATATATTGTGCCCAGCATGTGCCACCGGAGATATACACCCCATAAACTGTAATGTGGGTTCTCCTGGGTACGGCAATACCCTACATGTGGCTGTTATCAGCTGCCTGGGCACACAGCAGAGCTCAGAAAGGAAAGATGAGGGGGATAAGCTGTGTGGAGTGCATCAGGGGTAGATGAAAAATCTATGGGATGTATGATAAATGTTTAAAAACTTTCATATAGAGCCCTGGTTTTGCAGGACACGTGTCACATTGATATATTGTGTCCTCCCTTATCGCCCTCTTATAACAGACTTTGCACCTCTTGACTTTTTCCCTTCTTGCCAGTTTGGGGAACTTCTTGTGGAAAGTACTGCCCTGGTACTATGCGTGTGGCCTCGCTTCCAGAAGTACTGGGTGCCCCCCTTCTTGGTCCCTAAAGATTAGGTTCTTGATAATGATGTGCACGGCCAGCTTCATATACCACACGGCATGGCGCTGTAGGGCTTCAGGCCTTGATCTGACAAGTCCACCCCTCCCATGTACCTATTGTAGTCCAGGATGCAGTCTGGTTTGGGGGTCTCTGTACTGGTACGTCGTACAGGTACATGGGTACTGGTGTGGGCATGTATTGTTGTCAATACAAGGACATCTCTCTTGTCCTTGTACCTGACACACAATATGCTGCTGCTAGAATGTGCCTTGCTCTCACCCCTTGTGAGTGTTTGCCCAAGCAGAGCCTTAGGGAGGCCTCTCAGATTTCTTATAGCAGTGCCGCATGCCGCAGGACTTCTGGAAGCGAGGCACTTGAAGAGCGGGACGCTGGTATAAAAATTATCCAGGTAGAGGTGGTAACCCTGGTCCAGCAGTGGGTGCACCAAATCCCACACAATTTTTGCATTAACTCCCAGTAAGGGGGGGCATTCTGGGGGCCGAATACTGCTGTCCTTCCCTTCCCATATATCCTAAATTTGTAGGTATATCCTGATTCACTCTCGCACAGCTTATACATCTTCACACCATACCTTGCCCTCTTACTCGGCAGGTACTGGCGGAATTGAAGCCTCCCTTTAAAATCTACCAAGGACTCATCAATAGAAATACACCCCATTTTAGAAACTAGAACCCACAAAGTATTCACAACAGCATTTAGAAAGTTTATTAACCCTTTAGGTGTTTCACAGGCATTTAGAGCAAAATAGGGGTGAAATTTATATATTTATTTCTTTTTGTCAGAAAATCCTTTTTATACAATTTTTTTCTATAACACAAAGGGTTTTACCAGAGAAACGCAACTCAATATTTATTGCACAAATTCTGCAGTCTTGAGAAATAGCCCACATGTGGCACTAGTGCGGTAATGGACTGAAGCACCAGCCTCCGAAGCAAAGGAGCACCTAGTGGATTTTATGTCTTATGGCGTTTGCACAATAAAATACATTTTGTAAAAAATCATTTACTTTTTGTGTTACTTTATTCTTAGAGCCAGAACTTTTTTATTTTTCCATCAATAAAGCCATGCGAGGACTTATTTTTTGCGTAATGAACTCTAGTTTCGATCATTACCATTTTTAGGTACATGCGACTTTGCGATCTCTTTTTATTCCATTTTTTGGGAGGTGGAGTGTCCAAACAATTGTAATTGTGGTACGGTTTATTATTTTCTTTTACGGCGTTCACTACGCGGGATAAATAAAATCATTTTGTAGTTCAGGCCGTTACGGACGCGGTGATACCAATTATGTATAGTTTATTTGTTTGTTTATATATTTTTATTAATAATAAAAGGACGGATGAGGGAAAAAGGGGGATTTTTACTTTTATCACTTTTAAAACTTTTATTTTCTTATTTTTACACATCATTTTTTTTTTACTTTATTACTTTGTCCCACCAGGGAACTTGAGGGCAGGAGGCCCTGATCGCTCTTCTAATACACTGCACTACATGCGTAGTGCAGTGTATTACAGCAGTCAGCTACTCACTGACAGCAAGCATAGTGGGTCCTGACTTTGTCAGGACCCACTAGGCTTCCGTCGATGGCATAGCCGGACGCCATTGTTAGGTATCCGGTTGCCATAGTCACCATCGCCGGCCGCTATCGTGTAGCAGGCCGGTGATGGTAGCTTAACCCCTAAAAAGCCGCGATCTGTATTGAACGCGGCTTTTAAGGGTTTAATCAGCGGTGACACAGCAATCGGTCCCCGCTGTAGGAGCTGCGGCAACTGCTGTACGAGACAGCAGCTGTCACAGCTCCTGTATGTGTCGGGAGGACGGCCGAAATGGCCGTTACTCCCGTGACATACTATTCCGTCATGGAGCGCGAACATGGCGGTTTCCATGACGGAATAGTACCATTTGAAATGTATTGTATGTCTGTGATTGCCTCAATATGAAATATTCTCATTTTATGCTATTGGCTGAATCAGAGTCATATTGTAAATGATTAGCTGAAATCAAGCCTATTCCCCTTTTGAACGATATTATTGTAATTGTTTTTGGCAATAAACCTCAGAGGAGTATTTTTGAGCAATGTCTGTGTCTCTACTTCTCTCCGATATATATCGATATAATCTATGATTTGGAGATGCCGGAGTGAGTGTCTGTTGGAACACACGTATAAAATTTCTGTCTAATATATTTTAACCCCTTCCCGACATCCGCCGTATATATATGGCGCTGTCGAGCAGGGCTTCCCGCAAAGCGCATTACCATTACGTCGCGGTGATAGTGCAGGCTCGGGAGCTGAGCCCGCACCATCACCGCCGGGTGCCAGCTGTATGTTACAGCTGACACCCTGATGTAACAGCCAGGACCGGAGCTAGCCTCCGATCCAGCCGATTAACCCCTCAGATGCTGCGTTCAATAGAGATCGCAGCATGTGAGGGTTTTTTAGCCGCCGGCACCCCAGAAACGTGATTGCTGGGGTGCCGGTGGCTGAGATGGCAACCGGAGGCCTAATACTGGCCTCCTGGTCTGCCAGAAACGGAAGCCTCCTACGCCCCGCTCGGAATCGGGGCCTAAAAGGCTTCCAGCACAATCGGCAAGATGGCGCCGGCTCAGCTTCCAGCACAGAATTCCCACGGTAATGGCAGGAACCGGAACTAGCTCAGATTCCTGCTATTAACCCCTTATTCCTGCTATCCGATTCCTGCTATTAACTCAAAAGCGATCGCTGCATCTTAGTGGTTTGTAACAAAATCGGCAGCCCTGCCGTGCGATGGCAAGACTGCCGACTGCTACTATGGCCACAGGAGGCCTAACAATGGCCTCCTGTCTGCCATTACGGAAGCCGAATAGGCCCCGTCAGTGAACAACTGACAGTTGTAATACATTGCACTACATAGGTAGTGCAATGTATTAGAACATCAAACAGTTGGACCTTCAAGTCCCCTAGTGGGACTAAAAAAAAAAAAAAAAGTGTAAAAAAAAAAAGGAAAAATAAAAGTTGTAAAAAAGAAAACAAAAGTATAAAGTAATAAAACACTATCGCCCTTTTTCCCTTATCAAGTCATTTATTATTGAAAAAAACAACAAAAAACATACATATTTGGTATCTCCCCGTCTGTAACGACCTGAACAATTATTTGTCCCGCACAGTGAACACCGTAAAAAAAACAACCTAAAAAATACTGACAGAATTGCTGTTTTTTTGGTCACTTTGTCTTCCAAAAATTTAAAACAAAAAGTAATCAAAAAGTCGCATTTATCCAAAAATGGTACCTATAAAAACTATATCTCGCAAAAATACAAGCACTCATACAGCTCCGTTAATGAAAAAACGAAAATGTTATGGTTCTCACAACATGGCGACAGAAAAAAGACATTCTTTCTACAATAGTAATTTTATTGTGCAAAAAGTTGTAAAACATAAAAAAAGTGCTATAAATTTGGTACTGCCGGAATCATACTGACCCGCAGAGTAAAGTTAACATGTAATTTATGAAGCGTGGTGAACACTATATAAAAAAAACGATATCAGAATTGCTGTTTTTTGGTCACCTAGCCTCCCAAAAAAAAGGATAAAAAGTGATCCCAAAATGGTACCAATAATAATTACAGTTCGTCCCACAAATAAACAGCCCCATACCACTAAGTCTATGAAAAAATAAAAGAAGTTAAAGCTCTAATAAGACATGAAAAGAAAATATGCAGTTGTGCAGGCCACAGGGGAACATTTCTTCTGTTTCAAGAGGCAATTTATCAAGGCACTAAATCTAGGGAACCAGGAAGGGTCGGGCCCAAACATATCTGCTGAAAGCGAGGGTGCCCGTATCCTACAAGGACAACACTTTCCCAGCAAAAATTACCCAAACTGCAAAGGTGCAGAGTGTGTACCAAAATGGGGATAAGAACCAACACAATTTATTAGTGCGACATTGGCCCGTGCATGAAGGATTGCTTCACAGTTTAATACACATCTATGGATTATTGTACCCCCTGACTATGCCCCCGATGTACTTTGCCCGGTTTACATATGCCCCCACATTATAAACTAAAATTCCAGTAAAACTCCATAACAACGACAAAGCAAAATCCACGCTCCAAAAGCCAAATGGCGCTCCCTCCCTTCTGAACCCTACAGCGTGCCCAAACAGCAGTTTACTGCCACATATATGGTGTCGCCAAACCAGGGAGAACCCTTTTAACAATGTTTTGGGTGTGTGTCCCCAGTGGCACAAGCTGGGAACATCCTAATTGCCACTGAAATGGCATATTTTGGAAAAATTGCTATTTTTAGTTTGCACCATCCAAAGAGCAATCATTTATGGAAAAGACCTGTGGGGTGAAAATGCTCACTACACCCCTTAATAAATGCCTTGAGGGGTGTAGTTTCCAAAATGGGGTCACTTCTCAGGAGTGCCTTATTATTTCACATCCGAGCCTCTGCAATTGTGAACGAATACTTTGTAAGTCGGCAAATTAGGCCTCAATTTCGCATGGTACTCTTTCACTCCTGAGCCCTGTCGATCGTCCAAGCAAAAGAGTAGGGGCCACATGTAGGGTGTTTCTAAAGCCGAGAAACACAGCATAATAATTAGAGAGTTGTTTTTTCATGGTGGCACAAGCTGGGCACCACATATTGACATATCAAATTGAAAAATTCCCATTTTCACTCTGCAAGATCTAGTGCACACTAATTTCTGGAAACCACCTGTAGGGTTAACATGCTCACTACACCCCTAGATTAATACCTTGAGGAGTGTAGTTTCAAAATGGGGTCACTTCTGGCAGGTTTCCACTGTTTTGGTCCCACAGGGGCTTTGCAAATGTGACATAGCGCCCAGAAACCAATCCAGCAAAATCTTCACTCCAAATGCCTCTCCTTCCCTTCTGAGCCCTACTGTATTGCCATACTCGGGAGAATCTGCTTTAGGCTGGGTTCACACGACCACATTAACATCCGTAATGGACGGACGTATTTCAGCCGGAAGTCCCGGACCGAACTCAGTGCAGGGAGCCGGGCTCCTAGCATCATAGTTATGTACGATGCTAGGAGTCCCTGCCTCTCCGTGGAACTACTGTCCCGTACTGTAATCATGTTTTCAGTACGGGACAGTTGTCCGGCAGCGAGGCAGGGACTCCTAGCGTCGTACATAACTATGATGCTAGGAGCCCGGCTCCCTGCACTGTGTTCGGTCCGGCACTTGCGGCCAAAATACGTCCGTCAATTACGGACGTAATGCCCTCGTGTGCACATACCCTTACAAATGTAGGGGTGCTTTTTCTCCTTTCATTTGTTGAGAAAATGAAAAATTTTGAGCTAAAGCTACGTCTTATTGGAGATTTTTATTTTTTATTTTTACTGCCCAATTCTAATAAAAATTCTAATAAAACACCTGTGGAGTACAAATGCTCACTACACCCCTAGATAAATTCCTCAAAGTGTGTAGCTTTCCAAATGTAGTCACTTTTGGGGAGTTTCCACTGCTTTGGTCCCACAGAGGCTTTGCAAACGCGACATGGTGCCAAGAAACCAATTTAACAAAATCTGCGCTCTAAAAGCCAAATAGTGCGCCTTCCCTTCTAAGCCCTGCCATGTGCCCAAACAGCAGTTTATGACAACATATGGGGTATTTACATACTATGGAGAAGTTGCTTTACAAACGACATCTTATTGGAAAAAATGTAAAACAAATATATTTTCACATTCAAATTCTAATAAAATCCATGAAACACCTGTGGGTTCAAAATGCTCACTACACCCCTAGATAAATTCCTCGAGGGGTGTAGTTTCCAAAATGGGGTATTTTTGGGGAGGTTCCTTTGTTTTGGCATCACAAGACTTCTTCAAACCTGACATGGTGCCTAAAATATAATATAATAAAAAGAAGGCCCCAAAATCCACTGGGTTCTCCTTTGCTTCTGAAGCCGGTGTTTCAGTCCATTTGCACACTAGGGCCACAAGTGGGATAGTTCTAAAAACTTCAGAATCTGGGCAATAAATATTCAGCTGCGTTTCTCTTGTAAAATCTTCTGTGTTATAGAAAAAAAATCTATTAAAAATGAATTTCTGCAAAAAAAAAATGAAAATTGTACATTTCACCTCTACTTTGCTTTAATTCTTGTGAAACGCCTAAAAGATTACGAAACTTTCTAAATGCGGTTTTGAATACTTTGAGGGGTGCAGTTTTTAAAATGGAGTGAAATATGGGGGACTTTCTAATGTATAAGGCTCTTTAAACCACTTCACAACTGAACTGGTCCATGAAAAAAATAGACTTTTGAAATGTTCTTGAAAATGTGAGAAATTGCTGCTAAAGTTCTAAGCCTTGTAATGTCCTAGAAAAATAAAAGCACGTTCAAAAAATGATGCAAACATAAAGTAGACATGTGGGAAATGTTAACAAGTTACTATTTTGTGTGGTATTACTATCAATTTTACAAGACAACACATTTAAATTTAGAAAAATGGTAATTTGAGCAAATTTTCTCTAAATTTTGGTGTTTCTCACAAATAAATATTGAATTTATCGACCAAGCTTTTTCACTAACAAAGTACAATATGTCACGAGAAACCAATCTCAGAATCACTTGGATAGGTAAAAGCATTCCAAAGTTATTACCACATAAAGTGACATGTCAGATTTGAAAAATAAGGCTTTATCAGGAAGGTCAAAAGTGGCCACAGCGGGAAGGGGTTAAAGGGAACCGGTCACCAGCATTTCAGCTATTGAACTCTCCTCACCTTTCGCTGGATGCTGCGATCAAAAGTTCATTGGTGTTAACCCATCTGCTGAACTCTTCCTCCGACCATCTGCAAATATTTTACGCCTTTTAGGGTAATAATCCGGCAGTCTTGTTCGTTACTCTTCTTACGCCCGCCCACCGCCAAAAACTGTCTCGCCCTAAATGCCGAAATCCCATTTGAGATGGCTTGCATGCGCCCGTCAGGTATGGTCCGACACCCTTCTATCCTTCGTCCGGGCCTCAAATCTAGTTACTGCGCATACGCTGCTACGGTGTCCTATTGTGCGCATGCACCAGGACAGGGCATCGATGTGCAAGCGTGGGATTTCGTGTGTGCTGGTGGGCGCCGAGGAGCTGTCAACCAAAAGTAAGGAGGTGGGGGAAACTCGGAAAGGCTTGAGGAATGAAGATATGACTCTTTTCAAACAAAGATGTGCCTCAAGCTCATTAACATATAGCGCAGAAACACTCAAAAGCGTAATACTAACTACTAGGTACAGAGCCTACTTAGAAGATAATTATAGGTTACATAAAAATGATTTTTCACCCATGCCCACCAGGTATTGCTGGTTTAATAGGTGAAATAGTGGTGACAGGTTCCCTTTAAGCGATGACTTCCTTAACAGCTGTGTACGTGAACTGTTTTGCACCAGTGTCGATAACTGGACGTACATGTTTTTGTGTAGTGCCAAGCTGTTACTAACATGCTTTTGAGTACAGGTATTGTACCTTTAACTCCTTAATGACCAGACCTGAAAAGGGTAAAGCTAAATGCTATAGTTTTTGCCTCTCTGCCTTTCAGCAGCCACAACTTTTTTTATTTTCATTGACGTGGCTGCAGGAGGCAATTTTTTAGGCCGGAGAAATTGAATTTTTCTTTCTGTGCAGTTTGAGGGTACATTTATTTTTGCGGCGTAAATATATTTAAAAATATAAGCTATTTTTGGCATAGTTGTTTTTTTATTACGTTGTTTATACCATTCACGCTTCATGATAAATAAACTGTTAAATATAAAGGGGCCTAACTTCTATATGGGGACACAAAGGGGCCTAACTAATATATAGGGACAAAAAGGCAGCCCAACTTATATATAAGGACACAAAGTGGGCCTAACTTCTACATAGGGGCACAAAGAGGGCCTAACTAATATATAGGGAAACAAAGGGGACCTAACTAATATATAGGGTCACAGCTAATATATGGGAGCACAAAAGAGGACTACTAATGTGTGGGGACAAAAAGGGGGACATTGCTACTGTGTGGGTGTACATAGGGAGGCATTTTTGTGTAGGGAGTACAAAGGGGGCACTACTACTGGTGGGGGGGGGACTATAACTGTGTACAGGAGCACTATTACTGTCTGGGGCATCAATGGGGTACAATTACTGTGTGGGGCACATAGAACAGTAGATAACATAAAAAGAAAAATGCAGAAATATGTCAGAATTGCTTTTTCCATCCCCTTGACCCCCAAAAATAATAAAAATTTAAGAATTAATGAAGTTTCATCTATACCAAAATGGTTATATGAAAAACATGTCTTGTCCTGCAAAAAGAAAGTCCACATACAGATACAGTAACAGAAAAAAAAATGATGGCACTTGGAATGCAGCGACAAAAAAACTGTTTTCTTTAAGGTCGCCCTTTTTTGGAGTAGGTTTCCCGTAAGGGACAGTATAGGTGGTATTGGTAGGAGCAGTTTACCAACATCCCGTTTACCTCTAATACCTCCAAGTACTGAAGCACTCAAGCCTACATATACCAGGCCGTCTGGAAATCACAACCTCCACGTAATGGCAACACCAACATTCACACGAAGCAGAAACTGGACTCATGGTCCGAGACCCCAGAGGCGTAGCTAGGCTCCTCAGCACCCGGGGCAAAGATTCAGTTTGGCGCCCCCCCAACATCTCCTTCCCCCTCGCCATGTTTGTTTTTTCTACCAATCTATGACATTTCATTTCTTTTCCACATTTCTTTTTATGTAACTCGAGCATAAAAACATTTGTACATTTTACAAGCAATATAGTTCTATACACAGCAACAGAACCAAGCTCAGTACATATATACAGCACCAGAACCAAGCTCAGTACATAAATACAACACCAGCACAAACATAGCTCAATTTAGTGCAACCCCTGCCGTATAGGTATGTACGGCGTAAAACTACAGCTCCCAGCATAGCCCGAACAATGGTAAGGATATGCTGGGAGTTTCACAAAAAATAAATCATATCATAATCATACCACCCATCATCTCACTGCAGATCATACAATGACTACAGTACTGATTAGAGGCAGAATAAACATTTACATTAAGTGACTCACCGGTGACGTTTCAGATTCTAGCTCTTTTTTTCCATCCGGTCCAGACCTCTATGATGACTTCTCCCGGTCACAGACCATTTATGCAGTTTGCCGCTCAGATGTCTTCAGCTTCTCACTTTTCCAACATTTCTACACCTATAAATAAAGATAAAGTTCTCATACCACACACTACGCCTCTAAATATAATGGCGCCATACACTGCACCTCTAATTATAATAGCACCATACACTGTCACACACACACTGTGCCCCCTATAGATAGTGCCTGCCATAGAGCCCCCTGTAGATAGTGCCCCCATATAGCCCACCCCTGTATATAGTGTCCCACAAATAGCTCCCCCTATAGTGCTCAAGATAGCCCACCCCTGTATATAGCACCCTGTAGATATAGCCCACCCCTGTATATAGTGCTCCACATATAGTCCACCCCTGTATATAGTGCTCCACATATAGCCCACCCCTGTATATAGTGCTTCAGATAGCCCACCGCTGTATATAGCCCCCCTATAGATATAGACCACCCCTGTATATAGTGCTCCATAGACAGCCCACCCCTGTATATAGCCCACCTGTAGATATAGCCCCCCCTGTAGATAAAGCCACACACTGTTATTTTATTGTAATACAAAAAACTATTCAAACTCACCTTAATCCCGCTCCCACGCCGTCCGGCAGCAATGGAGACCTGCTCTCTTCTGCGCAGGTCTCCTGGGGTTGAACGAAGCGTCTATGAATGGCTCTGATTGGCTGGTCAGAATGACTTTCCCTGTCAGTCAGCTCCTTTCAACGACGGAAGCGCGATACCGCTTCACTCGTGGAAAAGCGCTGAATGACCGGGCACGGAACGTACCCGGCCATTCATTGCTTTTAATTGTACCTGTGTCCTATAGACGCAGGTACAATTATAATGCAGGAGAGGGTGGCGCTGGCACCCCCCTCTAAGTTGCACCCGGGGCACACGCCCTGCCTGCCCCCCCTAGCTACGCCCCTGCGAGACCCATGACTTAAGGAGGTTTTACACAGGACGATTATAGGGCAGACTAGCGTTAATATAATGTATTGTTTTAAAAGTAAAAGATGATCGCTGTCAGCAGCACATCTCCCTGTGTAAGCAGGGAGACGCGCTGCCGACATGATAATAATGGATGGGGACGAGTGATCGGAGTAACGACGATGTCTAGTTGATCGGCGCTTGCTGCATCGGCTGCTTATCGGCCGGTGTAAAAGGGCCTTTACATTATTTGATCAATTCTGATTTTGTGTGTCCTGTGTTCTGGGGTTTCTTTGCCATTGATCACTGTGATTATGGTTTATCTTTTGGTATTTTAACGTGTTTCATTTATAGTTTAAGAGGTTATCCATCTTTTCAAAATTGATAGCCTATCCTTAGGATAGGCCATCAATTTTCGATCTGTGGGCATCCGACAGTCAGGACCCCCCACAGATCAGCTGTTTCCCAGAGGGCACGCATTGTTTACATGCCAGAAGCCGCGCTGCTTACTTGCCGTATTTTCTATAGAAGTGGTTTTAGGTACTGCAACGGTGTCCCATAGATTTGAAGGAGCCGCACTCTCAGAGAAACAGCTGATCTGCAGGGGTCCCGACTGTCGGACCCCTGGAGATAGAAAATTGCCGACCTATCCTAAGGTTAGGCTGTCAATTTTGAAAAGATGTGTAATGACCAGCAGGTTTGTGGACCCATTGGGCTACTCCACCGGATTGGCGTAGGGCCACCTCTAAGGGTGTTGTCCAAGCAGCCTCCCCCGTCTTCATTCTATAACCCAGGGGTGGGGATCGTCAGGCCTGCGGTCCATATAAGGCCCACAAAATCATTTAGTCTGGCCCCTGCCGACACCTCACTCAGACTGCCGCCTCGTCATTTACTACTTGGCTCCGTCCGCCCTCCTTCTGCTCAATATGATTGACGTCACTCACATTTAGGAGCAGAAGGAGGGCGGGCAGAGCAAAGTAGTGACATTGACTACTAGTGAATGAGGCGGTGGTCTAGGTGAGGTCTGTGCGTGCCAGCCCAGGAGTGGACCGGTCCAGTCCAGTCACCTGACTTCACGTCCCTGATGTGAGGTCAGGTGACTGGACTGGTTCAATCCTGGGCCAGCACGCAACGACCTCACTCAGACCTCCGCCGCCTCATTCACTAGTAGTGAATGACACTACTTGGCTCCATCCATCCTCCTCCTTCTCCTAAAATTTTGAAATTTAGCTGAGGCCTCATGTAGAGTTAGGACCTAAATGCACTTGCTGCGGCCTACTCAGACCAGCGTCGAAAAGCAAAATAATAGCGTCGCTGGCGACACACACACTGGATAGTTTACATTAGGGATGAGTTAATGAAACGTTTGACCAAATATAGCAGGCTAATTTTTAAGTTGATCATTTTGTATGGCCCGCAAATAATTTTATAAATATCTAAATGGCCCTTGGCAGAAAAAAAGGTTCCCCACCCCTGCTTTAACCCCATCCCTGCTTTACAGAGATCTGGTTTTTGCTGCGGGGAGAATTGATGTGGTCTGGCGGAGTAGCTGTGACCAAACAGAAGCTAGGCAGAGACAGGCAGATGGGACCTTGGTGGTAGCAGGATACAGGCTGGAGCTGGATAACTGGAAGCAGGCTGGTACCGGATTACTGGAAGCAGGCTGGTACCGGATTACTGGAAGCACCTAGAGGGCAAGGGATACTGACAGGTAACAGACTAAGGCTACAGAGCGGTAACAGACTCCGGATACGGATCCTTCGCCGGATAACACTAGGGTGTCTATACAGTAAACACTTTTCTATACAGCAAAAAATATATATATCTGCGCAGCGGACGCCAAAATGCGGACACCTTTCAGTGTAGGAAAATGTTACAAGTCTGTCAGCGGGTGTTGGTATCGCTTGATATGCAGTCTATGCTTTTTTTCCACTGATCAGTGCCTGTCTGTCTAGGCTATGTTTGTATAGGCCTATCAAGAGTATAATAGAGTCATTCTGTCATTCCAATCTTTCACCTACTATGATAATGAGATTATCTTTCACGTATTTCTGGGCAGCAGGTTGTAAACTGCCATTATTGTGCCCTACCATACAGGAGTTTTAATTATTTTGTGCTGACTGCAGAGATGTACAATATTTTAACAATATTTCGTTTTAATTACACAGTATTGCCAAAATAATAATAATTAAAAAAAAAAAAAAAAAGATTATGAAAAGTGCTTCCTATGAAATACCCCTTCTGGTGTCCCAGCATATTACAATAAATAATTTAGTTAGTAATGTTGCCAAACAGCACAGAAGTATTGTCTCCTTTCCATTGTATCTGTGAAGCACAAACGTTACTATAAGTTATATCTGCCATAAAAACAATTACCACAATCATGAACACGTCATTAAGAAGTTTGAACAACCACACAGAAGACATGAGGTTTTGTAGTAACAGAATGGCTGCCGAAGAAGATGATTGTGTTAACACAGATACAGGATAGAATGGCCTTTTACCTTTTTTTTTTAGACCAAAATAGATAGAAGGGATCAAGCCCAAGCACGTCAGCATGCACCTCCTACCAAGAAGTTCAAGTCTGGAAGCTTGAAAAGAAAACAGTAGCAATTATTGGAAGACAAAATCAAGAAGCTACCTTCCATTGATCGCTTCTTCAGAAAGAGCACACAAAGAAAATTAAGAGTATTTCTACTATATCTGGCGCAACCAAGTGTCAATGCCTCTCTAAAAGCATGTTCCAGCATTAAGAAAGTTGGTAAAATGGCAGTGGATTCTCCACTCCGGCAAGTCCTGCCCTGTCATTCTGGACCTCTGCCAGTACTCAGCGATGATCCAGCAGTCTAGCCTGATGTAATCACTGATCTTCTGAGATGTAAAACCATCAAAAGGGGCCCCAAACAAATGAAACATGAAGATTTCCCACTCACAGATTTTCCGGACGGTACAAAGAGATAGTTCTCTTCTGTTCATTATTACAGGTTGATGGGTACTGGAGGAAAGGTTGCAGATGATTGATTCATTTACTCAGTGCTTGGAGACTCCTTATATTGTTTTTGTTGCAGGTTATTTGACAAAGATGGTAAATCAATATTCTCAAGCCCAGGAGGATTTAAAGAATAGAAGCATGTCAGTGGTGTGGGATCCTTGCATTCCCATTAAACATTCTACAGCCACATGTTTAATTATGCCAAATGGAAAGAGCTGGAGGCAAGCATAAATTCAGAAAGATTTGCGACAACATCTCCGCTTGGAAGAACAACGATGGCGTGAAGTATTGTTGCGGTTACTAAAAGTGACTTGATGGATGGCAAAAAATAATCCGCCATTCAGAGGTTCATCGGATACTGTATTCACAGAACATATGGGCATTTATCTGAGCAGGGATATGGAAACAAGTTTCTACAATTGATCGCAGAGGCAGTGAATGAAATAATCATACAAAAGGTGAAACAAGTTAAAATCTTCATCATCATAGTGGACTGCACTCCAGACATCTCAATACAAGAGGAGTTGTCTTTTGTGTTGCAATATGTGGACATTGATGAAATTAGCAAAGCAGTGGAGGTCAAGGGTTTCTGGAATTTGTGCACGTCACAGACAGAACTGGAAGAAGTCTTGCAAGTGTTGTTTTTGAAAGATTGACATAACAACATGGATTATGTTTTCAAGGTCAATGCTATGACAATGGTGCTAACATGAGGGGACAATACCAAGGAATGCAGGTCATTGTTTTAGAAAGAAATCCCTATGCCTTCTTTGTACCATGTTCTCCACATAACTGGGAACTTGTAATTGTACATGCTGCAGAAAGATTCAGCCAAGCAAAACGGTTTAATGATTTCTTGAATCGTATTTATACGTTTTTCTCTGGAGCAACTAAGAAATGGGAAGTGGCCTCATAGTAGTTGTCATAGTATTTGTCACAACTGACACTAAAGGCTCTGTCTCAAACACGGTGGTGTGCTTGTCTTGAATCAGTGAGAGCCATTTTATTAGTTTCCCCAGCTTGTCGAAGCTTTAGAAGTATTATTGTACTAAATATTCCAGCGAAAGACACAGCTAGGCAAAGATTATATATGAGTCCATATGCACATTCCCTTTGTTGTCTCATTATGTGTATGGTATGATACTCTTCTGGATGTTAACCAAATTAGCCTAGCTGTCCAAACAAAAACTATTAACCTTTCTGTCTGTATGCTAACACTTGTGTTCCTATGACACAAGCTGCTGTTAGGGCAACACATAGTGTGCCCTAACAGCAGGCTTACAGAACAGACAGCCCTGGGGTCCTTTCTAGCTCCCCAGGGCTGACTACAGAAGGTACCGCAGTCTCAGATCGCAAAAGAAGAGGGAAATCCCCTTTAATCATGCTGCGGCCACAGACCATGGCGATCACAGCCGAGATCTGAGTTTCCACTGATCCAAGACGTATTCAGGAGGCTGCTCAAAGTACAGGAGCCGTTCGTAACAGCTCCTGCTTAGAGAATGAGCGTCTACTGTAGCACTCATAAGCCTTTTCTGCAGCCGCGTCAAATGGACATAGCTATAACGGGACATGCACAGCCCGCCGTCAAAAGACAGAGGATGGTCAGGAACGGGTCAAAAGTTGTTGTAACGTTTGCACTGTTTACAGGTGGGCACGGTGGGTTAGGTATGTGGTCATGTGTTGCGGAAGTAGTAGCATGGCGCCGCACTAACACGTGCTATGATCCAGATTATATACGGAGGTGTTTAATCATCTCATCATAGAATTTATATGTGATCGTAAAGTGTACAGTGAGCCTGTCAAACGTGTGACCATAGCACACAGGAATGACATTGAAGCAAAGATCTGGATGAGGAATGGGCCCTGCCATTGTTCGGTGCTGAAAAGGCAGGGAACCTGTGTATCCTGCTGACCGGTTGCAGACAGCTTACAGTGCCTTGACCCTAGCTGGACTGCTGAATTACTTGGATCTACAGGGAAGAGTGCTCCATAACCAGAGGAGGCTCTGTGCTGCAAGTGGTTTTGGACCACTTCAAGTTTATTCCTGTACCAAGGGCAGGTCAGAGTCTTGTTACCCTGCCTGCAAGTGTGACCATGGATCAAGAATTGTACTGCCAAGCTAAGTGCCCATCAGAGACTAACAGTCAAGCTTGGTGCCCATCAAAGACTGTAACCACCAAGCTAAGTGCTCATTAGAGACTATAACCACCAAGCTAATTGCCCATCAGAAACGGTAACCGCCAATCTGTGTGACAATAATTGTAATTGCCAACCTGTGCACCCATTAGAGACTGTAAACGTTAAGCAAAGTGCCGCAGTTTTGTAACTATTACGCATTTATTCCAACCAGAGAAAAGTTCTGGTCTATTGAACTGTGCTGTGTCTGCTTCCATTACTATGCCATCCTTGAGTGGGGTACAGCGTCACGGTCAAGGGACACACACTAAAAACTGACCCTCTTACACATTCTGTTTATTGGAATAGTTCCCAAATAAGTACTTCAAATCATATGTACCTGACTTATCCACATCGAATTCCACAGTTGTGAAACAAATTTATAAGAGCTTTAATATGCCTATTTATTTTTATTAGTTACATTAGTATTATTAGTTACAATAAGGACCAGTTTACATGGTCATAGTTGCAAAGGGTTATGATTCAACGGAAATAGATGGAATAAGGCTGTGTTCACATCATCGTATGTGTTCCGTTGAGGGGTTCCGTCTGAGGTTTCCGACGGGTTAACCCCTCAGCGGAATTGACGGACTCAATAGCGCAGTCGTCAAGAGCAATGGAACCTTGTCACAACAGTGACAGACAGAAACCATTAGCTAGGTTTCCATCACCATTGATATCAATGGTGAGGGAAACGGAAGCTTAGGTTTCCGTTTGCCTTTCCGTTGAGAGGTTAACCCGGCGGAAACCTCCGACGGAACCCCTCAACGGAAGGTTAACGGTGAAGTGAACAGGCCCTAAATTGACTTTTTCTTTTCTGGAGTCAATAAAGTATTTTTTTTACTCCACACCAATAGCCTAAACACTTGCTGGGATATCAGATTTCTTGTTATGAGGTTGGCATTGCTAGATTAATATATGCCACCTAGAATTTATTTTTTAATATTTTGTAAGTATATTTCACCCAAATAGTGCAAAAGCGCAGCCATAAAAAATTTCAATATCTATACAAATAAATAAATAAAACATAATTGCTAAACTTTGGGTGCTTCTTTAACTTCAGATTTACTAATATATGGCCAATTTAGCATTTTGGGTGTCAATTCCTTACTATTTTGAAGAACTGATTGCGGTCAGTGAATGAGAACATTCATTGTTTACATTTTGAGGCAGAAAATCTGGGTCAGTTGGACAAAACTCGGACAAGTTTTTAGGGTGTAATACAAGAATGTTTCCATTAAATGTCAGCCACCAGAGATCTTGATAACAGTGAGGAATTTAACCCGTTAGTGACCGCCAAAACGCCTGTTAATGGCGGCCACTAACGGGCTTTATTTCTGATGCATATGCCTTTTTACGGTACTGCATCAGGATAAAGTAAACAGAGCAGGGAGCGTCAAATCTCCCTGCTCTCAGCTGCTAGAGGCAGCTGAGGGCTGGGAGCGTCCCTGCTCTGCCGGGTGAGATCGATATTAGTATAGATCTCCCACGTTTAACCCCTCCGATGCGGTGCACAATAGCGTGCAACGCATCTGAGTGGTTTTGGAGAGAGGGAGGGAGCCCCCTCTCTCTCCCACCGACACCCGGCGATAAGATCGCCGAGTGTCTGTGTCTCCGATGGCAGCCGGGGGCCTAATAAAGGCCCCCAGGTCCGCCATTAATGAATGCCTGCTAGATCATGGCGGAGGCATGACCTAGCAGATGCCTCTCCGTTTTAAACGGACAGGCAGTAATACACTGCAATACAAAAGTATTGCAGTGTATTATAATAGCGATCGGAGAATCGCATGTTAAAGTCCCCTAGTGGGACTAGTAAAAAAGTTAAAAAAAAGTTTAAGTTAATTAAAAAAAAAAGTGAAAAAAAATGAAAAACCCAGCTTTTCCCCTTACAAAATGCTTTACTATTAAAAAAACAAAGTAAAGTTAAAAAGTTACACATACGTGGTATCGCCGCGTCCGTAACGACCCCGACTATAAATCTATTACATTATTTAACCCGCACGGTGAACGCCGTAAAAAAAATTAAAAAACTATGGAAAAATTGCTGTTTTCTGTGAATACTGACTTTAAAAAAAATTTGATAAAAAGTGATCAAAAAGTCGCATCTACTCCAAAATGGTACCAATAAAAACTACAAAAAAGCCCTCATACAACCGCATCGGCGAAAAAATAAAAACGTGACGGCTCTTCAAATATGGAGACACAAAAACAAATAATTTAGAAAAAAAAAAGTGTTTTTACTGTGTAAAAGTAGTAAAACATACAAAAACTATACAAATTCGGTATCGTTGCAATCGTAACAACCCGCTGAATAAAGTTATTGTGTTATTTATATCACACGGTAAACTGCGTAGATTTAGGACGCGAAAAAGAGTGGCGAAATTTCAGGCTTTTTTCTATTCCCCCCCAAAAAAAAGTTAATAAAAGTTAATCAATAAATATGTCCCCCAAAATGGTGCTATTAAAAAATACAACTTTTCCCGCAAAAAACAAGACCTTATACAGCTATGTCGACGCAAAAATAAAAAGGTTATAGTTCTTGGAATGCGACGATGGAAAAACGTAAAAAATGGCTTGGTCATTAAGGGGTTAAACATATAACTTTTTATTTTACATTAAAAAAGCTGTATTTACAATACTCCTTTAAAAGTGACTGATGTGATTGGTTCCCAGAGCAAGCTGAAAAAAGAAGGGGTCTTATGCTGTAAACACATAAAGATAGATATCAGTCAAATACCTGTACAATCACAAAATTCTCTGATGTATGCACGCATGGATCCCCCAAGCATGAGTGTTTATTTCAGGGAGATGGTTTGATTGGAACATGTCTGTAGCGTCCATGGCCGCGGGCCGTCGGGTTTACTCACCTTCCAACGCCCGCAGCCATGGATCCGTGAGCGCTGGTCCCCATCTCCTTCCTAGGAGACGCCAGCGCTCACTTCCGCTCCGTTCTGCTGTGTCCCGTAGGGTGCGTGCGCACGCTCGTGCTCGTGCCCGGCCTTTAAGGGCCAGCACACGCACAAAGTCGTCATCATCATCAACTGCCATGATTTCCTGGTCTATAAGAAGGTCCCAGGCCTTCTGATCCTTGCCTGAGCGTTGTTAGTTTATCCCAGTCTGTCTTGCAAATGGTCCCTTAGTGTTTCCCGTTCCAGTTGTTATCCGTGCCCTGTTTCCTGTTCCTGTGTCCCGTACGGTTCTTGTTCCTGTGCATACCAGTGTTGGAGTCGTGCCTACTGCACCTGTTGTCTTCTGCCACATCGGATACTGTCCGCCATGTCTGGCGCTACCTGCTGCAACGGCCTCCATCCGTGCTGAAGCCACAGCCACCGTCTGGACTAGTTCAGGTACCCAAGCGTTACTATCTACTATTGACTGTGACCTGGTCAGCTGCCTCTCCGCTACGGTGGAGCTGCCTAGTGGGTCCACATACCCTGTGACTGTGACAATGTCTATGCTTCATTTCTCCTGTGGTGCTGCAGCACAGAAATGGAAAACTAGCTGCTGGGATCAGATTGCAGGTGATCACTAGAGGTCCCAGCAGGAGGACACCGTGTGATTAGCTTATCATCAGAGAACCCTTCTTACAAAGAGACGCTGTAAGACGTGGAGAAGTAATGAAGGGCTTCTTTGTTAACGGACAGTGAATTATTTTCTGCTCTACCGTTTCATCTGACGGCTACTTGATCACTTTAAAGTGTAGCTAAACATTTTACAAACTTCTGACATGTCACAGTGACATGTCAGAAGTTTGGATTGGTGGGGGTCCGAGCACTGAGACCCCCACCAATCGCTAGAACGAAGCTGCTGAAGCGCCCGTGTGAGCGCTCAGCAGCCTTGTGTCTCTTAGGCTTTTTCCGGAAATAAATGCATCGGTGTACGGACTCAATAGAAAGTCTATGAACCCGTACTCTGATACATCGTCATTCCGGAAAAAGCCGAACAGATACGAAGCGGCTGACCTGCCCACACGAGCGCTTCAGCTGCTTCTTTCTAGCGATTGGTCTCAGTGCTCAGACCCCCACCAATCCAAACTTCTGACATGTCACTATGACATGTCTGAAGTTTGTCAAACGTTTAGCTACACTTTAAATGACATCATCATGCTAGTGGGGGAGAAGTTATCAGTCCCAGCTACCAAACGTAGGTGACAAGGACACCGGTAGGGACGTGGCTACACAGGTAATCGAGCCACTGTGGCTTCTGATATTGTGGAGGGAGTTTTGGTTAAAGGAAATCTGTTAGAAGTTTTGAGTCCTCAAAACGGCTGACAGAGAGATAACGGGGAGGGCACTGTAACATTACCATTTTTCTCTCTCATGCAAGTTGAATTGCCGAGAAACCGACGTTTAATTTCCCCGGAGCGACGGTTTCAAGTGCCACTCTCTGCTCTGACTGACGGCTCTAGCGGCCAAACAGGAGACCCCCCCTAGAGCTAAAACTCATAGAAGAGGGGCATGGCTAGCAGCGTGGAATGCAGGAGCACTTGTGATTGTGGCACAGTGGGAATTAAACATCATTTTCTCAGTCATGCAACTAGAATGACCTAAACAAAAGGTATGTTTACAATACCCTCCCCTATATCGCTCGGTCAGCAGTTTTGAGGCCTCAAAACTGCTGACAGATTGGTTTTAACATTTGGTCACTGTGACTGGCACTATTATGGTGGGAATGGTGGTTAGCTTTGCGATGAAAAAAATCTGAGGCTCTTCATCCACATGGACCTATACACTTTTGGTATAAACGCTTTTGAACTTATATATTCCTTATTATATAACCGCATTAATTTTTTATGAATTTTTAAATGGTTTTAATAACATGTGTGTGAAGGAATTGAAATGTATGTGATACTCAATAAAGGTATATTTTGATATTTTATAAGTGCAATCTAGTGTACATATGTTTCTTTCTCCTAGAATACTAAGCCAGTGGGGTAAATCTCATCAGTCCCAAATGCCCAAGTAGGTGCCAGGGACAAGTGTAGACCCCAGGAAAGTGGCTGCTCAGGTAATGGGGCCACTGTGGCTTAAGCTATTATGGACGGATAAAGGGGTTATGTGGGGACTGAAAAGTATTAGCAGTATGTCTCACTGCAAGTACACTCGCTAATATACATTCCTGTCCTCCGTTATGTGCTGATTACGAGATTTTAATCGATTTTCATAGCCCTGGCGGGGGGGACCAGAAGTCTAGTGGCACAGTTGTCCTTCATGAGAGTACACTGCTAATACTTTTCGGTCCTCACATTATCCCTTTAACACTGGGTCACTGTGACTGGCATCATTATTGTGGGAACGGTGGTTAGCTTTGCTAATTGAAACTGCACTATTGTTTCTGGTAAAACCATGAATACCCCCAATGTTACGTAACAGCCGTCAAATGGTTGTATGGAGCGGGCTCACTTGCTGAGCACGCTCCATACTGAGCAGGTGTCGGCTGTATGTTACAGCCAATACCTCACTGCAATTGCCAAAATCAAAAATCACCTTGAATCCGCTCGTTTAGCCACTTAGATGCCGCGGTCATTTTTGAACATGGTAAAAAGTAACAATGAATTTAAATCCCTGTACACACCTATATGCTCAGATGATGGGATTAATAGAGAGAGGAATCTTTTTGTATATATGCTATTTTCAAGCAGTATATTGTAATTTTAGGTATCATTGGTCCTTGTTTTATATATTTTTTATACGTTCTACATGAATTGTAATTTTTTTTATACTTCCTGCATGTATTGCAGTTTTTATGTATATTGTTGCCATTTTTTTTATTTTTTGGAAAAAACTTGTAATGTCTAAAGCTCCTAAATGAGCACTCTAATGCATTGTGTTTTTGATTAATAGCTATTTAAGGTCGGGCTGCGTTTTGGCGTGCTGCTTAATATTTTATATGTGCATTTTTAAGTATTATGCCAGAAACTGGCGTAAATTATAGCAGAAATCTACGCCAGCTACGTTTCCCTTTCAGGCACACGAACAGCCAGAGACGCACCTAATTTAATAAGGGGTGGGCGCCTCTTAATAAATTAGACGCATCTTGCTCCAGCTATCTTTCTATTAAGACTGGCGTATTAAACATCAGTCTTAACCCTTATTCAGACGAACAGGTGTCAAATCGGCCATTTTCCTCGGCCGATTTGCACCTGTGCAGGACTTTTTTTCACGGATCCCTCATAGACTTAGGGATCCGTGAAAACGGACAAAATTAGGACATGTCCTATTTTTTCACGGGCCGTTCACACAGTCCATTAAAACAATGGAAGTGTGAATAGCCCCTTAGAAATACATGCAGCCGTGTGATGTCTGATTTCACCTATAAACAAAGATAAAATTTTCATAGTGCCACACACTATGTCCCTGTAGATAGTGCCCCTCACAGAGCCCCCTGCAGATAGTGCCCATATAGAGCCCCATTTAGATAGTAGACACTGCTTTCCATAAAGCCCCCTGTACATAGTGCCCCCATAGTTTCCTTGTAGATAGTGTCCCTCGTAGAGTCCCCTGTAGATTATGCCCCCCATAGAGACCCCTGTAACTAGCGGCCCCTGTAGTTAGCGCCCCCTGTACGGCTCCCTGTAGATAGTGCCCCCACACTGTTCACTGAAAAAACAAAACATTACATGCTCACCTGTCCTTGTTCCCGTGCTGTCCCCCAGTGGAACGACATGTCATTGGGCCGCCTGTATCATTGCTAAAGTGTCGAATAGCGAAACAGGGAACGGATAGTCCCCGTGCCTCACCAATGCTAGACTAATCAATTGTATCTGCGTACTAAGGACACGGATACAATTGAGTGCAGGGGACCACTTCTCCCCCGGCTCTCTGAACGGGCTGTAATTTTAACAGCCCCTTTGGGTGAACAAAGACGAACCGGCTGGATCCCATGGGCCCACTGGGGGCTTTGGGCAGCCTCCCGATCCAATGGTAATCTGCTAATATTTCCAATACAGTTGAAAAAATGGTATGCCGACGCATAGATGCCAGACGTCTTTTGCAATAAAGAGATACCAATAAGGCAATCCCCTGACCTATATGGGGGAAAATGTGCAACTGATCAAACTAACCGTAAAAACCCCTGAAGCGGCCCCTTCAAAACAGCTGATCGGCGGGAATCGAACCCCGACCAATCACATATTGATGGCCTATCCTGAGGATAGGCCATCAATTTTTATACACTGGAAAACCACTTTAATTGCATAAGAATGACAGTGAAATAAAGTACATATATGCATGTGTACCCAGCAACTAATGCTGAGCAGAATATGCAGGTAACTGACAATAATCACAAACCATAGCATAACATTCCCATTGAATGTACTGATGCTGAGAACGGCATCCCCCCCGATGTATATTTCGGTTCTGGACGGTGATTCTGCTCCTCGAGGATCCTCTTATGTCACTGTCTATATATGGACAGTAATGTGAGGGGCTCTCTCTAGGAGCGGAATGCCTGGCCAGAGCGTTGCCGATACTCTGGCTGGGGATTCCGGCATCTCAAAGCTCCTCACATCACTGTCCATATATGGACAGTGACGTCAAGGGCTTTCCCAAGATAGGAGTCCCCGGCCAGAGAGCTTGCGATGCTCTGGTTGGGGACTCCATATGTAAAGGATCTGCCAGACACAGCTTCTGTGTCGACGCCCGTGGTTACTCATTCTGCACCTGCTCCTAAGTCTGGTCGAGTGACCCCTTCTTCCACCAATCAGCCTGGGAGGCTGAGGAGTGGGAGAGCCTGTCACAGCCTGGCCAGACGGAGCTAGCTCCCGCCCTCGGTCTATTTATACCTTCACTTCCTGCTCCTCCTTTGCCTGTGATTCTTTTAGTCTGTTTCCTGGCTTGCTGCTGTTGCTTACTACTTGTCTTCTGCTTCATATTGACCCTGGCTTTACTGACTATTCTCCTGCTCTGCGTTTTGTACCTCGTCCACTCCTGGTTTGACTCGGCTCGTTCACTATTCTTGTTGCTCACAGGGGTTGCCGTGGGCAACCGCCCCATTTCCCTTAGCTTCTGTGTACCCTTGTCTGTTTGTCTGTCGTGCACTCAGTGAGCGTAGGGACCGTCGCCCAGTTGTACGCCATCGCTTAGGACGGGCCATTGCAAGTAGGCAGGGACTGAGTGGCGGGTAGATTAGGGCTCACCTGTCTGTCTCCCTACCCCGCTATTACACCATAGTTGAAAGGCCTGACATCACTGTCTGTCCATATATAGACGGTGATTTCAAGGGCTTCCCTGGGCTCACCCTATAAAGTCTCTAATACAAAAAATATAAAATATTAGCCCTAGTAGGTGGCAGGTAAATTTTTTTGACAAAACACAATTTGCCTGTAACTAAACCTCTTTTCCACACTACTAAAAGAAGGGATTGAATTGTTCTATTCACATTATTCCTAATAATGTAAATAACCTTTAATAAAAGGCACATAGCCTATATTCTAAAAACAACCAATGAGCCCAGAAATGTTATCACTCATATAGAGGTAATGGTCATTGTACCCCTGAGGACGCCGTCTTGGCGAAAAATGTCGGGTCGGGGGGGGGGGGGGGGTTATTGAATGTTTTTAATATACCATCAGCTCACAATCGATTGTGGGATAGCCATCTGCAGACACTTCCCTCTAGTATAGACAGTATATTAAATCTACTGCTGTTAGCAGAGACTGACCATTACATCAATATGAGTGATAACGTTTCTAGGTCGTGGGTTGTTTTAGAATATAGGCTACGTGCCTTTAATGAAGGTTATTTTCATCAAGGGTATGTGCACACGCTTTCTGAAAAAAGTCTGAAAATACGGAGCTGTTTTCAAGGGAAAACAGCTCCTGATTTTCAGCCGTTTTTTTAAAACTTCCCGTCGGAAACAGAATGCTGTTTTTCCCATTGAAATCAATGGACAGATGTTTGGAGGCGTTCTGCTTACGTCCCGAAAAACGGCCGAAAATAAGTCGTGTGAACATACCCTTAGGAATTATGTGAATAGAATAATTCAATACCTTGTTAGTAGTGTGGAAAATAGGGTTAGATGCCTTATAGGCAAAATGTGTTTGGTCAGCACATAAAGTAGCGCTGTGCCCGGAAAATCCTCTTGTGAGGGCCAGGATCAGTTCTTAACGGCTGTCACAAGGATTGAATCCTGTAAAAGGCCATTAAAAACGGATCCATTGAGTTCTAAGGGGACAGCCTGGCCAAGAAAGCGGCCAAAAATAAGACAGGAGCTATTTTTTGATGGCCAGTACTCAAAGGCCGTTAAAAAAAGGCCGTGTGAATACAGCCATAGAACTACATTGTTCTCAAAATAGCCGTGTGATGGCCGCTAAAAAAACAGCCATCACACGGCCATTTTACCCTGTTGTGTGAATGTAGCTTTAGACGTGAAATGAACAGGAAATATGCGTAGAGTATGGTGGAATGAACACATATTCCACATAAGTAGATGCCTATGGAATTTCCTTTGTCTTCTTGACATGCTGTATGTGTAGGTGTGTATATGGGCAAGTCCAAACGTAGCGAAAATAACGGATATTGTTGCAGAAAATCCGCAGCATAACACAGTAGAAGAAGAGTGGATGAGATTTAAACAAGTCTCATCCACACGCTGCATAAATGATAAGCGGAAAAAACGCTCAGAAAATGACTTGCGGTGTGGTTTTTTAAGCCGCAGCATGTCAATTGTATTTGCGTAATCGCTGCTTTTCTGTTGTGGGTTTTCCCCATTGAATTTCATTCGGAGGTAAAACCTGCAACAAATAGCAGATGACGCGATTTTTGCGGCAGAAAAGCTGCGATTCCGCCGCAAAAATTGAATTTTAGAAAAAATAAATGTTTGGGTTAAAAATTTATAAAAAGTTTATACTTACCGTGTTCTCCGTTGTCATAGCAACAAGTTCCTCGGTTGTCCATCCAGGCCAGCCCCCCGGGATGTCAATCCCATATGACTGCTGCAGCCAATCAGGCTGCATTGTCATCCCAGGAGGCCGGCCTGGTCGAGAACAGAAGAAAGCGTCGCTAAGGCAATGGTGAGTGGGGTAAGTATAAACTTACAGAGTTCGGTCCGAGAATCTGCACCACATTTTGGTGCGTTTTTTGACAGGAATTCGCTGCACGTTCCAGGTAGGACATGCTGTGTATTTATATGCAGCTTATCCGCCGTGTGAACAAGGCCCAAAACATGGCCTGACACTCAGAGTGCCGCAGCCCTTTCATACAGCTGATCGTCGGGTGGGGAGAGGTGGGTTGCTGAGAGTCGTACCCCAACCGATCGAATATTGACTATCCTAAGGAAAGGCCATCAATTTGAAAAAACCACTTAACCCCTTTCATTCAATTCTTAGGCGGGATTCACACGACCGGGTCCCGCCCGAGCCCGAGTATCAGCCGGTAAAATCTGCCATTTCGCCCGGCCGGTTTGCATAAAGTTTTCAATCCGTTCCGGGCCGGGCAGATCTGGACAGTGACATCAGCGGCAACTCCTGAAGGGGAATCCCCATGTGTTCAGGGATTCCGCTTCAGGAGTTTCCCCTGATGTCACTGCCCAGATATGGACAGAGACATCAAGCGCTCTGTCCAGGAGCGGAATCCCCGAAAACACGGGGATTCCGCTCCTTCAAGGAGCTAAAGTGCGGCTAGCACATAGCAGAGCGGGGAGATACATATAGTGGCGTCGCTGCAGTAGTAGCAGCCGCAGCAGCCGCTAGCGGCGCCATGGAAGGTGTCGCCGGGCCAGGGCGCTTTTAACAAGCAGGGGAAGGGAGCCAGCGCAGCGCTCCCTCCACCTGCTGTATACACCCCGGCCCTGCCACACCGTGTACAGCATAGCCATTCGTCAGAATGGCATCAACTCCTCCTGCTCACATGCACTCTGCGCTGTGAGGAGGAGATAGAGCGCAAGCTCCGGAAAACCCGGCCATCACTCGGGACACATCCCTGTGATGGCCGTGTATTACCCGGCCCCATAGACTTCTATGGGAGCCGGGCGGCCGGGTACCCGGCCGAAAATAGAGCATGTCCTATTTTTTGACGGCCGGTTTTCCCAGCCGTCAAAAAATCGGTCGTGTGAATAGCCCCATTAGGGGTCTATTATTCCTAATGCAGCCGGGTGCCAGCCGATTTATGAACGGCCGGCACCCGGCCGGGAAACCCTGTCGTGTGAATGAGGCCTTAGACAGCAGAGGACTTTCTCCAACCTTCTATTTAGGCAGTAGAAATATTAACTGCACTTTAGTATACATAAATCTGCTTATGTAGAATATATGCTCGTTCCAGTATAAATGACACATACTTTTTGCATATTACATGTCCAAGTACAGGGAACTCCATATGCATTTGTGTATATGAAATATGTGTTCATTCCACTATAAAGTATACATATATTCTGCTATTTCCAGGTTATCAGGAACAGGAAATCCCATAGGCATTTACCTATAAGAAAAATGTGGTCATTCCACTACACATACGTTCAGCAAACACAGGTAAAAACTCAGTATACCTCTCTTTATAGTTTCCCCAATTAGTAATAATGTTCATTGTTTTTTTAGTACGTCCCGTCGGTCCGAGCTGAAATAATAATAGTTCTAGTATAATTCCGTGTAGAATTGGACCCACCACGGCAGACAACACGTCCTATAGTCCACTGTACAGAGAACCGGCACCACACTCCTCTCACAGCGCCTGAGGCACTGAGCGGCTCCGCCAGCAGAGTATTGATATATGAGTAGTACTGAGAGGGTGTGGCCAATAGGAGACTGCGCCTCTATCCGGTGACATGTGACACTGTATGGGGGCGTGACTCTGCCATCCCGTGTAGTGCGGCAGAGAAAGAACTACACGAGGGAAAAGATGGGGCCGGTCTACGTGTTACTTGTGGCCGCCATTCTTTACCGACTGAGCACCGGGAGCGAAGCCGCCGTCACCGGCACATTATCTCCGCATGCGAGCGGCCATATAAGCCCGAACAGCGCTGCCTCCAGCCCGGTCCCTTCCGGAGTAGACCTAGTACTAGCGGTGAGAAGTCGGAGCGAAAACTTGCTTCTTCTTTTTCAGCGCTACGGCGAGAATAACCAGAGCCTGACCTTGGCCGGCTTCCAGCAACTGTTCCGCAACCTCCTTGCCGAGACGCCGAAAAGCATTCCAAATAAACACAATTCCAATGACACAATTCGACACCACCACCACCATCATCCCCATCATCACCATCCGCATCATCCCCATCCGCATCATCACGATCATCATCATGACACGTCCGTAGCCTCTCCTTCCGAGCACGGCCGCACTTCTTGTGAGGAGACTAGGAAGAAGCGGCATGTCACGTCTCCAGAGAGGTCGGCCAGCGGTTCGGGCACAACTGATCTGCCAGTCGGGGCTCAAGTAGAGGTAAGGATTGCCCTAGAAGAGGGAGGTGTAAATGTCCTATTTAATTTTTCATTAAGTTATACTTGTCTTAATAAAGGCATCGTTGACATTGCGTTTTTGCACTATGTTTAGTGTGTACGCCTGGAAAGCTCCCGATTTAAACGCCAAATGTGTCCATAGGGCACCATTAGCCCGAAGGCGGTCTTAAAAAGGCTCTGTCACCACATTATAAGTGCCCGGTCTCCTACATAAGGAGATCGGCGCTATAATGTAGGTGACCGCAGTGCTAGATCCTTATGTGCTGTCTTATACTAACACATTAACAATACTGAAGTGTTTAGACAGTGAATAGACATCCCACGGGATGTCTATTCACAATCTCTGCACTTTGTTACTCTGTCTGTGGGGTAGTTACAGCAGAGGAAGCGTAATCTCGCGAGATCTCGCTGTAAATGACCGGTTACAACGAGATCACGCTTCCTCTGCTGTAACTACCATAGAAACAGTACACCACGTGCTTTTCTGTTTACAAACATACAGAGTGTCATAATGATGGCGGCTGCGCGAAAATCACGCAGCCACGCATCATATGCTGATGACACACGGAGCTTTTATGGACCTTATGCGTGCGCAAAACGCTGCGTTTTTTGCGCGCGCAAAACGCACACGCTCGTGTTAATCCGGCCTAACAGTTCCATCTGTCATCAGTAGACTATAGTAGTCATGGGCTTTTCATGACGTATGGCTTTAAACCGATGCCATTATAGCCTAGGGGTACGAATGCCACTATATCGGTTACCTCACAGACATCCGTTTAGCTTATACGTCTTGCCATCTGTCACCCATACACTTTTATGGCATCTGTTCAACGTAAGCTGGGTGACAGCCTCGCGTGAATCGCCAACAGCCGCTATATTGGATGTCATCTAGCCTGCCCAGAAAGAGCTGTAACTAAAGCCGACCACACACACGTATATAGAGGGTAGTTGGTAGATCCTGGTGTCTGGCAGCTACTTATCTCCCTCCTTCCACATACATAACATGTCAGGGGTGACCGCTATCTTTTTGTATTGACAACCAACTAATATTTAAGTTTTTTGTGACTCCATTGGTTTACATTTCTCCTTTGATTCCAGTGTTTGAATGCCTCCAGACTGCTGACACTGCATGGTATGGACATGCAGATGCTACTTGGTGTAGATGAGTTTAGCTACATATGTCCAGCTATTATCAATCAGATTGACAGGAAGCCCTGCCTAATTAATAATGAGAAGAAAGTGGTGGCAGAAGTTGTATACTCCAAGAAAGTAGGTAAGGACACCGTTTTACGTCCCTCTGAACTCACTCTTAGATCTACAAGGATAACTGATGCCATTTGTCTGAAATACTACAAATTGGCAGAATGTAAAGGGTAACTCTAATTTGCAGGGTTCTTTCTGAAAAATAATCTGGAGTTCTTCTTAATATGTTATTTACAACTCCATTGCTCCCACCACAAACCATAAAAAAGCAGTATAGTCAGTGGAATTTTCTGTTTATGATTGCCCTGAGATGATATCATCCTATTTACCTGCTACCGTAACCTGAGTGTCACAGAGAAGTCCGTATCATAAAAAATCGTGCTAACTTTTACCTTTTGGACAAGGTTCTCTACATACTAGTATAGAATATTTGTCCTAAATGTATATTATTTTCCAACCCCATTTACGTTGCCATAACTAATGCCCCATGCACACGACCATAAACGTGGACGGTAACACGGTCTGCGGGTTTTACGGACCCATTCAGTTCTATTGGCTGCGGACACCTTTCCGTATCGCTACTGATGGGTGTCTGTGCCGGGAATTATGGAGCATGTCTGTTTTTTTGTATGGGAGCAATGCCCGAAAATGCGGGCGGCCGTCAGTAGACGGCCATGCCTGCAATCGTGGGCCACGATTACGGGCACGGGCACGGTCGTGTGCACGGGGCCTTACACCGATAAACCTACATAAGTGGAAACAAATATATTATGGAGACAGGTGTGTATTTTTTGTTTATGAAACATTTTAAATTCTTCCAAAGTAACTTTTATTTATCTTTGGCTCCTGTGAATATGTATTAAATGTCTGTCTGTGCAAGGAGTTCAGTATGAATATTCGTTTTAGTAGCTCAATCTCCACATGGCATAAATTACTTTCCACTAAGATTTGATGTCTCAAAGACCACCTTTTTATGTTGCTGCCATGTCTCATTGGTAGAAAAGAACCCCACCAGTTGCCTATGCTACCCCCTTAAGGCCATGTGCACGCGTTTCAGTATTGATTCCACACAGAAAATCTGTATCTTTGAAGTGGAAAATATACTCTGCATGTGCACATGACGTAAATGCTAAAGACTAACTGCAAGGGGGGGGGGGGGCAGTGAGGAGGAACGGATGGCTCAGGACCCCCGTTGTAGTGATTAGTGATGGTCCCAGTCACCAGACCCTTATCGCCACGTATCCTGTCACTTCATTCAATGTCTATTGAACTGACGGAAACAGCACTGTACTTGGTTGTCCTATTGATTCCGTCAAAACAACGTAACCCGTTCACAACGGTTACAAACGGAAGCAATTAGCAAAGTTTCCGTCACCATTGAGATCAACGGTGATGCAAACGGAAGCTAAGGTTTTAGTTTGCCTTTCCGTTGAGGGGTTAACCCGACGGAACCCTTCAACGGAAGGGCAACACTGATGTGAACAGGGCCTTAGTTGTGAATCTTCTGTATTCAAAAGCACATCACTTGTCTCTCCAATAATTGACGGCCAAATAATGTGTAAAGGCATATATATATCAGCCCCAAAGTGGTTTTCCCATCTTGGACATTTATGGCATATCCACAGGATATGCCATAAATGTCCGATAGATGCAGGTCCCACCTATCTAATCACACCTAATCACTCTTCTACTTTGCTCGGCTTCTGCTGCTTCCCGGCCACTTCCTGATTAGGTGGTCGGGAGTTACTAAAACAGCCGAGCTCGCTGATCTACACTGTTTCTGTAACTCCCATAGAAGAGAATGGGCATTACGGAAATAACACAGCCGTGTAGTTCGCCATGCTA
The DNA here is from genome assembly GCF_050947455.1 of Rhinoderma darwinii. Lineage (NCBI taxonomy): Eukaryota > Metazoa > Chordata > Amphibia > Anura > Rhinodermatidae > Rhinoderma > Rhinoderma darwinii. The sequence goes on from NC_134691.1 coordinate 186,373,655, forward strand.
CTCGGTTTCCATAACTTCCATTCACTTCCATGGGAGTTAGGGAAACTAGCTCAGCAAGCTCGGCTGCTTCTATAACTCCCGACCACCTCATCGGGATGCAGCGGGAGCCGAGTAAGGTAGAGCAGGGTTTAGAGGGCCCCGTTCTAAAGATAGGTGCGGGTCTAAGAGCTGGGACTGGCATCTATCTGACATTTATGGCATATCCTGTGGATATGTCATAAATGTCCAAGATGGATCGGCTTTGAGCACTAATGTGTTTACAGTAAGTTTCTGGACGAATAACATGATATTTTTTTTTTTTGACAGCATGGATTGGTGGCTTTATAGCCATCACTATTATTAGTGTACTGTCTTTACTGGGAATCGTCTTGGTTCCTCTGATGAACAAAGTCTTCTTCAAGTTTCTGTTAAGTTTTTTGGTGGCACTGGCAGTCGGCGCTTTAAGTGGAGATGCATTTTTACACCTTCTTCCACATGTAAGTAATTCTTCGTTTTATATGTAAAGTCTTCTGTTAAAGTGAGTGTATTTACATTAAGCAGTATGTATTCCTGTAGCATAACAAGTCAGAAAAGTAACATAGCTTGTTATGGAGCCCATATTGTGCCTCCAATGACACACAGGATTTGTTTTTACGGGTATTGTATGGAGCCCAAAAAATTGTTCCATGTTGTAGTAGCGGCGTTCTCCCCAAGCAATGCTTCTGGGGAACAATCCAATTTTTTGGAATTAGTCTATGAAAATGAAAATCTTAATTTGTTCTGAAAAAACGTAGACCTTTTTAATTTTTACAAGGAATAAAGAATAAAAAGCACCCTTAGATTTGTAAAGCATCTTCTCCCGATTACTGCAATACCCCATATGTGGTAATATACTGCTGTTTGGACCCACGGCAGGGCTTAGAAGCGAAAGAGCGCCATTTGGATTTTGGAGCGCAGATTTTGCTGGAATGGCTTTTGGTGCCATGTCACGTTTGCAACGCCCTCGAGGGATCAAAACAGTGGAAACACCCCAAAAGTGACCCCATTTAGAAAATTACACCCCTCAATGAATTTTTCTAGGGGTATAATGAGCATTTTGACCCCACAGTTTTTGCAGTATTTAGTGGAATTAGACCGTGAAAATGAATATCAACTTTTTTGTCCACTAAAATGTTGAATTTTTTACATTTTCACAAGGGATAAAGGAGAAATAGCCACCCAACATTTGTAAAGCGATTTCTCCAGAGTACGGCAATACCCCACATGTGGTAAATGTTTTTTATTAGAAATTAATTAGCCATTTCAGGTCTGATGGTTTTTTTGCTTTTTCATTTTTGTTTTTCACTACCCGCCTTCCAAGAGCTATAACTTTTTTATTTTAAACAGAGTGGTATGAGGGCTTATTTTATGCGGGAGGAATTGTAGTTTCTTTTGACACCATAAAGTAGTATATAACGTACTGGGAAACTAAAAGTAAAATTCTTTGCTGGCTGAAATTAGAAAAAAATGCGATTCCTCCATTTGTTTTTTGGGTTTCGTCTTTACGGCTTTCACCGTGCAGTGAAAACTACAACTTAACTTTATTCTGCGGCTCAATACGATTATGGTGATTTAAATTAAGGCCTCATGCACACGACAGTAGTGTTTTTCTGGTCCGCAAATTCCAGGACCGTGTTCCGTGAAATGTCCTCCGCAGTTCATCCGTATGTAATCCGCAGTTCATCCGTATGTAATCCGCAAAATGCGGATAAAAAAAAAGCCTAGGTAAAACAGGATGACGACAGAACTCATTCCAGGTCGTCGCCTAGCAACACTTCCGCAAATCTGCAAACTGCGGTTGACACACGTTGTACCCGAATTTTCCACGGGCCCATTGACTTCTATGGGCATGTCCGCATCGAATTTGCGGGCCGTAATAAGACATGTCCTGAGTTTGTGCGGCCCGGATTTGCGGACATGCGGGGACCTGTGAAAACACGGATAGTGTGTATGGACCCATAGAAATGAATGGGTCCGCAATTCTCCCGTGGATTTTCGGGGGAATTGCGGACGCAAAAACACGTTCGTGTGCATGGGGCCTAAGTTATATAGGTTTCTTTATATTTTACTACTTTTACAAAGAAAAAACTATTTGTTAAAAAAAAAAAATGTTTTTAATCACCATATTCTGAGAGCCATAACTTTTTTTTATTTTTTGGTTGATTGAGCACTGTGAGGGCTTATTTTCGGCGGGATGAGCTGTAGCTTTTACTGGTACCATATATTGGTACCTACAACTTCTTGATCACTTTTTATTCCAAAAATTTTTTAGAGCGAAGATGACCAAAAAAACGCTATTTTGGAAGTTTGAAAATCTTTATTACTTACGGCGTTCCCAGTGAGCTCTAAATGACATTTTACTTTACTCTGCCGGTCGATACGATTACGGCTAAACCATATGTATATAGTTTTTTTTATGTTTTGCAGCGTTTGTACAATAAAATCACTTTTTTTTTATTTATTTTTTTATAAAACTAAATTTTTTTGTGTCCCCATATTCTGAGAGGCATAACTTTTTTTTTTTTTTTTTTATTTATTTATTTTTTTTCAGTCAGAAAAGCTGAGTAAGGGCTTCTTTTTTTTTTTTTTTTCTGACAGGGTGCACCGCGAGCGAGGAAGTAACCTCCTGCGATGACTTTATAGTTACTGAGTAGTGCGGCTAGGGGTTAAGCTGCATGCATACTTGTGTTCAGGATTTCCATACTCCAGTTCATTTTGTCCTTAATGAACCACAAATGGGTTTTTGTTCCAATTTTTGGTAATTATGGACTGATGGGAGAATGGATCTCCTGAAAGCAAGTATTCATGTAGTCTTGAAGAGGAACTATCCGTTTGGAGAAAAGCTCAGGAAGTGAGAGTAGATTAAATGATCATCATTTTCTCATCTATATATATCATTATCAAAGATAATTTTTTAGGGGGAGGAGCAGAGTCTATACAGCCTTGTGCTCAGATCTGGCCAGCAGTAGGGAGCGAGTTAATCGATTTTTCATTATCTTGTCGATTCACCGATTTGCTGTTCCATAGAATACAATAAGAAAAAGGTATTTAAGAAAAATTGAGGGAATCTAAAGTGAATAGTAAAGAGGCACTGTCACCATGTTATAAGTGCCCTATTTCCTACATGGTCTAAAGTAAAAATACGCCCACTTGGGCATTAAGAAACTAATTAGCATAAAGCTAAAATCGCTCCTAATGTGGTTAAAATAGATAGTTTTTCTAAATAAAAAGCACTGCTGTCGTTACAGTATAAGCGCCGATCTCCTTATGTAGGAGATAGGGCACTTATAATGTGGTGACAGAGTCTCTTTAAACCTGGTGAATTAATTTCCCCAATGCATCCTAATGAACGGCACATCAGCAAAACACAAATTAGCTTGCCTCCAGCCAGGAGCCTGAACTTTACTTAGCACTGAATATTGTTATTTTATGAGCCATGTAATAAAATTTCCCTGCTAGAGGAGGAGGATACAGCTACTTGTAAAGGGTTATCTGCTAGAAGAGGACAGAGCTGCTTGTAAAGGATTAATCTGAATCTCTCAGTACATACACACATAGTCAGCAGCAGTTACTGAGGAGAAAGTGGGAAAGAAGCTGTGACAGGATTTACCTTCCTTGTATCAGTGGTGATTCTAGTGAGTGACTCTTCAGTATAACCAGCAGCCTCCTCCTCCTGCTGCTCCTCCTCTATCTGCTCCATCATACACAGGAATCCATCTCGCGTCTGCAAATATAACATCCAGCTTGAATTAGGTCAGCAGCAGAGATCTCCCCTGTACACATGCTGCAGCCCCCTCACAGAGGACTCCCAGCTTTGAAGCAGGAAGTCTCACACCGCAGTCAAAATCTTGAGATATTTCGGCACTGGGGGAGCGGCAGCTCATGAATACGCTGGACTCCTTCCCATTGCTCGCATTGCGCTGTAGCATTTAAAATGTAAGTTATCCTAAATCACTAAACTATCTTACCTGAGTAACAGACCGCTGGAATCGGCGTGTCTGGCACTACTTTATGCTGCACACAGGGCAGCATAAAGTCAGTGACAGGTTCCATTTAAAGGGAACAACGTAGTATTTACATTTTAAGTTGTAAAGCTGATAAGAATGGTGTTGAGTGACACATACTGATAAGAGGTCAGCTTCACTTGGGAGGTTACTGAAATACCTGCAGTGTTGCTAAACATGCATTAAAGAGGCTCTGTCACCAGATTATAAGTGCCCTATCTCCTACATAATCTGATTGGCGCTGTAATGTAGATAACAGAAGTGGTTTTTATTTTGAAAAACGATGATTTTTTAGCAAGTTATGAGCTTGTTTAGATTTATACTAATGAGTTTCTTAATGGACAACTGGGCGTGTTTTTACTTTTGACCAACTGGGTGTTGTACAGGAGTGTATGAGGCTGACCAATCAGTGTCATACACTTCTCATTGTTCCAGCCCAGCATGATCCACAGCACAGTGTGATTGTGCAGTGAAAGAAGCTGGGCTGGAACAATGAGAAGTGTATGACACTGGTCACTGATTGGTCAGCCTCTTACACTCCTCTGTACAACACCCAGTTGGTAAAAAGTAAAAACACGCCCAGTTGTCCATTGAGAAACTCATTAGCATAAATCTAAACTAGCTCATAACTTGCTAAAAAATGATCGTTTTTCAAAATAAAAACCACTGCTGTTATCTACATTACAGCGCCGATCAGATTATGTAGGAGATAGAGCACTTATAATCTGGTGACAGAGCCTCTTTAACTGAGGCCCTATACACACGACCGTAAAAATCGTCCATAGTTACGGTCCGCAATTACGGACCCATTCAGTTCTATTGGCCACAGACACCTTCCTGTATATTTGAGGGGAGGTGTCTGGGCCGTAGAATGTTTAGAAAATGATGGAACATGTTCATTTGCTTTTATACGGGCCGTGCTCCCATACTTTGTATGGGCGCACCGGCCGAAAATGAGTGGCTATCCGCGGCCGGCTGTGCCCATAATCGCGGGCCGTGATTCCGGGCACGGCCGTGTGCATGGGGCCTGAGAAATAACTTTAAGCCTACCGTGTGTCTCCTGAGAAATATAGAGAGCAGCCACCAGCATCTTCAGATGCACTGCAGTCGGACAAGCATCAAGTCCTCTTTGTTTCACAATTAGTCCCTAGCAGTCAGATCCCTGCTGGCCCTACATTTATGGCATATCTTAATCCATAATAAAGTTTTAAAGGTAATAGTTTTTCGCTCTATTCAATTTATAAGCATCGTTGTAAGTTACAACAGGGTCAACAGTGCTGGAGTAAGTCATGCTTTGTAGTGTTTGGTTTATAAATCAGAACATAAAAATAATTTAACCTTAACCCCTTCCCGACATCTGCCATATATGTACGGCGCAAGGTGACGCATGGAGCAGGCTGATTGCCTGGTTTGATGACTACTCCGTTCTCCTTTTATTACTTGGATGCCGTGGTCAATAGCGACCGTTGCATCTAAGCCTTTAGACAGAGGAGGGAGAGCCCCCTCTGTCACACCTATGACGTGAACACGGGGTGCCGAGGGTTTGTTATGGTAGTCAGGGGTCTTAATGGCAGGGCCACTTTACCGTACGTTGAGCGCCATAAAAATAAAACACCAAAAAACAATGGAGAAATTGCTGGGTTTTTTTTCCATTCCCCCCACAACATTTAGAAAAAATAAAAAAATCTCACTACATTATGATACACCAAATGGTGCCATTAAAAAATACAACTCATCCCACAAAAACATTAAAACACTCACACGGCTGTGTTGACAGATAAATATGAAAAGTTATGGCCCTTGGAAGGCTGGAATGATAAACGAAAATTGAAAAATGACTGCTGCGGGAAGGGGATAAAACAGAAGTGCAGATGTTGACTGAAATTAATTTAAAGGGGTTTTACTTTCAGGCACATTTATGACATATATCCACAGGATATGTCATAAATGTCAGATAGATGTGGGTCCCACCTCTGGGACCCGTTCCAATATCTAGAACGGGGCCCTGTACTTCCACTTTGTTTCTGCTGAAGCGTGTAATTTCCGACTGTTAGATGAAAACCGCGTAGCTCGCATGCTACGCTGTTTCCGTAACTGCCATTCACTACTATGGTAGTTATGGAAACTATCCGTCCACAATCTTCTAGGTTTCCTACATTTCACCACCCAGCTAGAACATTATGGAGAACACCATCAATTCCTTTAAAGTGTAACTAAATCTTTAAAAAAACTTTTGGCATGCCAGTGACATGTCAGGCGTTTTGATCAGTGAGGGTACCAAGAACTGAGACCCCTACGATCATTAAAACGAAGCAGTAGAAACGCTGTGCCGCTTTGTTTCAGATCGGCTTTCTTTGGAAAGCCAAGCAAGCGGTGTACGGACTTAAAGACTTTCTTTTGAGCCGTACACTGATCCGAGGAAAGCCGATCAGAAACGAAGCGGTGCAGTGCTCACCTGAGCTCTTTTGCCACATCGTTTTAGCGACTGGTGGGGGGTATCCGTGTTTGGACCTCCACCAATTTGTAAAGCAATGCCCTAAACCTGTGATGAACAAAAAGAAAAACTACTGGCATAGATATATTGTATGTGGGTATGTATATAACTTATTTTTATTTATTTTTTCCAGTCCCATTCAAAACATTTCCATAGCCATGATGGATTTGTGAATAAAACTCATGAAGATGAAGACGATGAAAAAAGTCCTCACTTGGATGCAACGTTAAAGGGTGTGACAGTCCTGGGTGGTCTCTATTTTATGTTCCTTGTGGAGCATTTGATCACATTGATAAAGCAATATAAAGACCGAAAACAAAAGGTACAAATCTTTGACAAATATGCTGTACATTATTTACAGAATGTTGCTTTATCCCTTTATGAATTACAATATACTGGTCATTTCTAGCATGTCTGCTATTTACTGCAAAGAATTGTCTATTCATGCAGCACCATCAATTTCCATATTGCCTTACATAGCATAATATTGGGATAACCTATATTTTAACAATTACAAAACAATGTTTCCAACAGTGTTCCCTAACCATTCTGTATCTATATCCTGACTCCTTCTGACTTAAACCTCTGAGCGTCTAATAGTGACTACAATGATATTTAATACCGCTTATACCATGCTCCATATTATTATTGTTTACTTACGTATATATTTTAATATATTTTGCCCATGATTTTATTTTTTGTATCTACTCCGTAACCTTTGTTATGGGGCAGTGTTGACACCTGCCAATCGTGGTACACAAGTCCTATTTAATAGGACACGTGCATGATACTTGTCGGGCGGTTTCTTTAAATACTTTTGAGACAGACTCTTGCCGGATGGGTGCCTCAAACTGTCTCACACCCGGCGTGCAGGAGCGTCTCTCCACACCCAATATCAGATCAGGAGGACGAAAGGGGCGCAGGACAACCCCCTTAAAGAGGCTCTGTCACCACATTATAAGTGCCCTATCTCCTACATAAGGAGATCGGCGCTATAATGTAGGTGACAGCAGTGCTTTTTATTTAAAAAAACCAATCTATTTTCATCACTTTATTAGCGATTTTCGATTTATTCTAATGAGTGTCTTAATGCCAAAGTGGGCGTGTTTTTACTTTAGACCAAGTGGGCGTTGTACAGAGGAGTGTATGACACAGACGAATCAGCGTCATGCACTCCTCTCCATTCATTTAGTCAGAGCATAGGGATCCTGCTAGATCCTTATGTGCTGTCTTATACTAACACATTAACGATACTGAAGTGTTTGGACAGTGAATAGACATTCCACGGGATGTCTATTCACAATCTCTGCACTTCGTTAATGTGTCTGGTAGTTACAGCAGAGCACAGCGTAATCTCGCGAGATTACGCTGTAGATGACAGGTTACAACGAGAGTACGCTGTGCTCTGCATACACTCCTGCATACACTCCTCTGTACAACGCCCACTTGGTCTAAAGTAAAAACACGCCCACTTGGGCAAAAGTAAAAACACGCCCACTTGGGCAAAAGTAAAAACACGCCCACTTGGGCAAAAGTAAAAACACGCCCACTTGGGCAAAAGTAAAAACACGCCCACTTCGGCATTTAGCAACTCATTAGCATAAATCTAAAATCGCTAATAAAGTGGTGAAAATAGATCGTTTTTTAAATAAAAAGCACTGTTGTCATCTACACTATAGCGCCCATTTCCTTATATAGGAGATAGAGCACTTATGATGTGGTGACAGTCTCTTTAAATAGGAAATACACTTTTATCAAACTTTTGATATGTGCTGAGACCCCCACTGTTGCTAAAACGAAGGTGCTCTCAGCTGTGCGCTTTGCTCCCTCAGCTGTGATCAGCGCTTGTCGTCAGGCTGTGGACAGCTCTCGTAGACCTTCTATGTAAGCTGTTTTCAGCTTGACAGGGAGCGTCAATCAAAGGTGTAAGGCTAAGTGCTTTTGCACCTTCGTTTCAGCAACGGTGGGGGCGACAGCATCTGGACTCGCACCGATCCAAACTTTTGATATGTCTCTTAAACATCAAAAGTTTAATGAAAGTGTAGTAACGCTTTAAGTTTTAATATAGGAGCTTTTTTTTTTTTCTGTGCGGTGAGAAACCACGCTTCTACTTTTCCTTCTTAAACATAAGCACGGCTCCTCACTAAATTCTTACCTGCTCTCCTCTTACTTCTGATCATGGAGGGGGAAAGTTATGGGTTTACGGGAGAGATGAGGAGCTATGCTTATTAATGCTTCACTTACCAGGAGCCTACTGCAGGGAGTGTGGCCTCCAAGGAGTGGGAATTAAGAGTGGGTGACTTGTTTGACGCTGGAGAAGAAGGCAGCAGCCTCAATGATGTGTCACCAAATGTTCTGGTCTAGCAGATAGACCCACAAGCCACACAGCAGGGGCTCGCGACCCATGGGTTGGGGAACGCTAGTTTACAAGAAATGAGCACTGCCCTTGATCGGTAGGAGACCTGCTTATATAAGCTTACAATCTATAAGGAATAGTGAATAGATATTAGATGAGGAGAGTTAATATACCGCTCTAGTCACGTCAGATGAGGCAGTGTTAGATCAACAATTAAGGAACTCTTTAGGCCAAGGTATATGCTTGCCAGATGAGGTATGTTTTTTTTTTTTTTTCTCTTTTTTTTTTTTTTTTCATTGTTTGTCTGAAGGTTTATAGCGTTTTAGAAGGAATGGGGGAGTTCCAGAAGAGAGGGGAGGCATTAAAGAAGTCTTGAGGAGGTTGCATTTGAGTATCTGCATCAGAGCAGAACTATAGGAAGGGGCATAATTTGAGTTAGGATTAAAGTGAGGATTTTGAATGGGATTACTTTTGTGTATGGACTGACAGAAGGGATTGGCATTAGAGGAACTGGATGACCGGTAGATAAGTTCTGCGGCAGAGTTAAATGGTCACTATGCTTTCAACAAACTTTGCATAAATTAAGTACAAGCGAATATAATAAACTTTGTAGTATATTTTACTATAGAAAAAAAGCTTCTTTCTGCACTGATCAGGCTATTCTCCCCCTCTAATATGCCTCCTGCATTGACCACTTTCTTAATTCACTGCAAAAAAAGTCTTGATAGATGAGACAAATTGCCAGCTCGCTGGAATTAGATGACTTGCTGCCCATAGAAGTCTATAGAGGTTGGAGGAGTGGGGAGCAGGAACAGAGTAAAAACACATACTGGAAGCTGCAGCAGTGGCTTTGTGTCTCAATCTCACCCCAGTGTTCGATTCACAGCTACACTACTCAGTACGGCTGTATAATGTTCTCCATGCTGCTTTTGTGTTTGCGTATGTAACAAAGAGATTGGGAAGCAGGATCTTCTTTTCACGGTGTGCTGTGTATGGGAGACATGATTGAAATTAGGCTCTGCTCACTAGCTCAGGGAAAACTGAGAATAAGAGCGCATGCAGAAGGGAAAACTGCTAAAAGAAAAATGCAGGCTACTGGGTGTATAGTGGCCCGAAAGAGTTATTCCTCATATACACACACGTGACGGCTTATTCTGAAAAGTCACCTGAACGTTAAGGTACGTTTTAAATGGACACTCATTTTTCAAACACCTTATGTTTATCTAATATACCTGATATAGACCAACTTTGTAATTTACTTACTATTACAATTTAGTTGTTTATCCATGCATATTCTATGCGAAGTTACTGCTACTAGGTATCTCTTTTTTTTCTTCCTTGAATCGGCTTTTCACCACCTGTTGTCAAGCAAAAACTGTCCCTAGTTGCAGAGGAGGTGGACTGCAGTAAGTGGGGGAAGGGGGTGTCTCTTCACTGCCTGTCTATACAAGTCTATGGCGGGGGAAGCAGGAGGGAGGAGCAGAGTGAGAGCCCTAGGCACACAGACTTCTACCCATAGAAGTCTATGGAGAAGGGATGGGGCCAGGAGCATAGACAGATGCTGCTTGCCATAGAACTCTATGTAGGGGGGAGCATGAAGAGAGAGAGACAGATGATGCTGCCCATACAAGTCTATGGGAAGGGGGAATCAGGAGTTGGGAGCAGAGAGTAGACACCGGCGGCTAGTAAGAGTTATCTCACCTCAGTGCTGGATTCACAGCCACACTGCTCATTACTGCTGTATAATCTCCTCTATGCTGCTGCAGCTTCTGTATATATGTGTGTAAAGTATAAAGAAGACATGATACCCGTTAAAGTGTGAAGTTAAAAATTGAGTCAAATGTTACCCCTAGGCAATGTTCTTGTAATAGTGTATAGATAGATATTTCGGGTGTGGGAGCCGATTGTGATGGGGGAAAGATGGCAAGCTCATGTCCATATTAGGTTTTGTGGAAATGGGGAGACATAAAGAAAGAGAGGACTGACAAACAAGGACACAAGTTAGTAAGGTATCTAGATTAGGAGTGCAGAGAGAGAGCGAGATTTGAGTGTTGTCGGCACAGAAGATATTGAAAACCAAACGAGTTGATGAGATGGCCAAAGCCGTAGGTGTAGATGGGGAAGTGAAGGGGACGGAGTACTAAGACTTGGGGTACACAGACAAAAGAGGGTGTTGAGAAGAGGTTCATTGGCAGTAAGAGACTCTAAATGTCTTGTCCGAAAGATAGCCAGACCTTGAATGCATCGTGAGAAGAGAATCTGGAAGAGTAGAGAGAGTGACAGACCGTGTTAAGCCTACAGAACAATCCACTGGCAATAAATAGAATTAAATAATAATTTACAATTACTCCGAGGAGCAAATGTGAATGTTTTGATTGAGCCATGCTGAGGAAAAGGCTGGTCTTTGTGTTTTATCTAGTTTTCTTTCATGTCTAAGTATAGAAGGGAGGCCTATGAAAGGGGAGAACAGAGAAGCTGGCCCGTTTAATCTGTTTTGTGGTCATTTATCTTTAATACATTTTTGGTTGTTCTTTTAAGAATCAGAAAAAAATTGAAACCGAAGAGGAATTAGAAATTAGGAATCAGCTGTCAAACCACTCTCATATCGAAGAAAAAGAGGCATCTGAATCTGTTTCCCGTAAGTGTAGAGAGCTTTCATTTACATACTGTATGTGTTACCCACAAATGGAGAAATACACTGTAACCTCTAGGGATGATTGTTCTTTTACTTCACTAAAATTATTTCTGTCAACATAAGCAAACGAAAGGTTTTTTTTCCAGGATCTCCCATGTAAGAGGCCGTATGAGGTAAAGATTTGTGACTTTGCTTATTCACCATGCATTTTTTGCATAGTTTGCACCCCACAATAGGGTATTAGGGTATTACGTTGCCTGCCTGAATATAGTTTACATTTAAAGAAAGCCTCACTAGGACAGACTTCTAATCTATAAAATGCAATCTTCCCATGTAAATGCCCTCCCAGTCAGAAGTTCTGACAGAACTCGCATCACATACGAATATCGTGAGGGCAGTAATCTAAAATAGTCCCAAAATGAGTAATAAAGCCATTTCTGTTGTATTATAGCAAAAGTATGCAGGAGACCGTCCATCTACAGTCTACTTTGTAACGCATAAGCTCTACATGCACCTGCGAAACAAGTAGTCCTTGGTGAATTTTCTGACTGACAAAATGATAGATTGAAGTGAGATTAAATTTTTTTTATAATATGCCCGGCTGCTGTTTTGAGTAGAAATGTAAAAGGAATAAAAAAGTTACCGTGACCCCAATGGTTCTTTCCATACAGTGGTTCATTCCATGAGCACTGTTATACAATTGGACAGTAGGTATTTAATTTTAAGGGGCCCCACAGGATCTCCCCCATTCTAGGTCTTCTGAGGTATTTCTGTACACACTTGTTTGTGAGCACATGGCAGGTTAGGTGTACAAAAGCTTTAAATGACACCTAAGAATTCTGTCCCAGGGAAAGGTCAGTAAAGCTTCATGTCTGATTTCTACGTCATTTGTGTGTTTGTTATTCATTGTAAAATGTAACAAAGTCTAACTGCAATGTTTAATATTTGTTCTGCATGAAACCAGTTACGGTCAGATCACACTGAGTTCTTGGCGCTGACTTTGATTTGAAAACCATGTCGGATTTAGTGCCAAAAAACGCCATTGATTTCAATGGCACGCAGAGGCTTTTTTTTTTGTCCTTCCGTCTCTGACCTCATTAAAATCAATGGAGGAAGAAAAACTGCGGCGCTCGTTTGAGGGTTTTTTGCATCGTTTTGCCTTGGGTCCTTGCATTAGAATCAATGGCTGCAGAAAAATACGTGCAGGCAGTTCACAATCTGCCCTTAAAATTCTGAGGCAGATTTTGAACTGCCTGCAAAAAAATTCCATGTAAACAGGGCCTTAAGATTTTAGCATCTGTCAGTTTTTGAGGAAATGTTGATTTGTCTTGTCCTGTATTCATTTATTATAGAAATGATTTGAAGATAAACAGTATATTTAGTTAATTTGTTTCTTGCAATACATATTTCTATGTAAGGGATGAGTGTCCTTAATTGTCCTTATTTCAATATTGGCAATGTCCAAAGTAAGTTTGTGGTGGTATGTTTTTGTAAATCCTGGAATCTGCAGTTGTCTGGTATCTTTTAACCCCTTCCCTCTTTGGCCACTTTTGACCTTCCTGACCGGGCCTCATTTTTCAAATCTGACATGTTTCACTTTATGTGGTAATAACTCCGGAATGCTTTTACCTATCCAAGCGATTCTGAGATTGTTTTCTCATGACACATTGGACTTTATGTTACTGGCAAAATTTGCCCGATACATTCAGTATTTAATTGTGAAAAACACCAAAATTTAGCGAAAAATTGCAAAAATTAGCATTTTTCTCAATTTAAATGTATCTGCTTGTAACACAGGCAGTTATACCACACAAAAATGTTGCTAACTAACATCCCCCATATGTCTACTTTATATTGGCATCGTATTTTGATCATCATTTTATTTTTCTAGGACGTTACAAGGCTTAGAACTTTAGCAGCAATTTCTCACATTTTCAAGAAAATTTCAAAATGCTATTTTTACAGGGGCCAGTTTAGTTGTGAAGTGGCTTTAAGGTCCTTAGATATTAGAAACCCCCAATAAGTCACCCCATTTTAAAAACTGCACCCATCAAAGTATTCAAAACAGCATTTAGAAAGTTTCTTAACCCTTTAGACGTTGCGCAGGAATTAAGGCAAAGTAGAGGTGAAATTTACAAAGTTCATTATTTTTTTCCAGAAATTCATTTTGAATCCATTTTTTTTGTACCACGGAATGTTTTACCCAAGAAATGCAACTCAATATTTATTGCCCAGGTTCTGCAGTTTTAGGAAATATCCCACATATGGCCCTAGTGTGGTAATGGACTGAAGCACCGGCCTCCGAAGCAAAGGAACACCTAGTGGATTTTGGGCCTCCTTTTTATTAGAATATATTTTAGGCACCATATCCGCTTTGAACAGGTCTAGTGGAACTAAAACAGTGGAAACCCCCCAAAAGTGACTCCATTTTGGAAACTACACCCCTCGAGGAATTTATCTAGGGGTGTAGCAAGCATTTTGATCGGCCAGTTTTTTTGCAAAAATTTTTGGAACTAGGCCATGAAAATGAAAATCTACATTTTTCAAATAAAATGTAGGTTTAGCTAATTTTTTTTCATTTCCAAAAGAACTAAAGTAGAAAAAGCACCACAACATTTGTAGAGCAATTTCTCCCGAGTAAAACAGTACCCCACATGTGGTAATAAACGATTGTTTGGACACACGGCAGGGCTTAGAAGGGAAAGAGCGCCATTTGGCTCTTGGAGCTCAAATTTAGCAGGAATGGTTTGCGGAGGCCATGTCACATTTGCAAAGCCCCTGAGGGGACAAAACAGTGGAAACCCCCAACAAGTGACCCCATTTTGGAAACTATACCCCTTGAGGAAATTATCTAGGGGTATAGTGAGCATTTTGACCCCACAGGTTTTTTGAAGAAATTATTGCAAGTAGGCTCTGAAAATGAAAATCTAAATTTTTTCAAATAAAATTTAGGTTTAGCTAATTTTTTTTCATTTCCACAAGGACTAAAGGAGAAAAAGCACCATAAAATTTGTAAAGAAATTTCTCCCGAGTAAAACAATACCCCACATGTGGTAATAAACGGCTGTTTGGACACACAGCGAGGCTGAGAAGGGAAAGAGCGCCATTTGGCTTTTGGAACTCAAATTTAGCAGGAATGGTTTGCGGAGGCCATGTCGCATTTGCAAAGCTCCTGAGGGGACAAAACAGTGGAAACCCCCAACAAGTGACCCCATTTTGGAAACTACACCCCATGAGGAAATTATCTAGGGGTGTAGCAAGCATTTTGACCAGCCAGTTTTTTTACAGAACTTATTGTAAGTAGGCCGTAAAAATGAAAATCTAAATTTTTTCAAAGAAAATGTAGGTTTAGGTATTTTTTTTTCATTTCCACAAGGACTGACGGAGAAAAAGCACTGCAACATTTGTAAAGCAACTTCTCCCGAGTAAAACAATACCCCACATGTGGTCACAAACATCTGTTTGGACACACGGTAGGGCTCAGAATGGAAGGAGCACCATTTGGATTTTGGAATGGTTTCTGGGTGTCATGTCATATTTGCTGAGCCCCTGTAGTACTAGTACAGTGGAAACACCCCAAAAGTGACTCCATTTGGGAAACTGCACCCCCTGAGGAATCATCTAGGGGTATAGTGAAAATTTTGATCCCAAAGGTTTTTTGCTGAATTAATTAGAATTAAGCCATGAAAATGAAAAATAATTTTTTTTTCCAACAAGATGTCGTTTTAGATACACATTTTTCATTTTTGCAAGGAATAGAGAAGAAAAAGCACCCCAACATTTGTAAAGTAATTTCTCCCGAGTACAGTAACGCCCCATATGTGGTTATAATCGGCTGTTTACGTATATGGGAGCATTCAGAAGAAAAGGAGCTGTATTTATCTTTTGGAGCGTAGATTTTGCTGGAATGGTTTGCGGACGCCATGTTGCATTTGCAAAACCACTGATGTACCAAACAAAAGTGACCCCGTTTTAGAAACTACACCCCTAAAGGCATTTATCAAGGGATGTAGTGAGAATTTAGACTCCACAGGTGTTTTTCAGAAATGAATACGCAGTGGATTGTGCAAAGTGAAAATTGCAATTTCTCCACTGATCTGCCCATTCACCGCACAAGATGTTGTGCCCCTAGAGAATCTTACCCCATAAATTGTTAAGCGGGTTCTCCCGGGTATGGTAATGCCTTACTTGTGGCCATAAATTGCTGTTTGGGCACACTGTAGGGCTAAGAAGGGAAAGACCGCCATTTTGAGCATGGATTTTGCTTGGTAATAGTTCTGTTTGGGGTTTTGCTGGTATTTCCGTTTATAATGTGGTGGCATATGTAATCTGTGCGGAGTATATCAGGGGTATATGTAATCTGTGCAGAGTATATCAGGGGTATATGTAATCTGTGCGGAGTACATCAGGGCATAATAAGAGGGTATAATAATGGGGTAAATAATACAATTATCCATACATGTGTGTTACGCTGTGAAGCGATCCGTTATGCGCAGGCCGGTGTCACACTGATAAACGGTTTTCTTTCTTATCCCCCTTTTGTAACACTCTTTACACTGCACCTTTTGGGGACTTTTTCTCCTTCGTAGTTTGGGAAATATTACTGGGAAAGTTTTGCGCTGGTATAATACGGGCACCCTCGCTTCCAGCGGATGTCCCTTCCCTTTCCTAGTTCCTAAATCCTGGGGCCCTGAAACTGAAGGAATGTTCCCCTCCGGCCTGCGCATTGAGATGTTTTTCATCACCGCATTACTAGTGCCGTAACTTTTTTATTTTTCAGTAGATTGAGCGGTGTGCGGGCTTGTTTTTTGCGAGACGGGCTGTAGATTTTATTGGTACCATTTTAGAACACATACAACTTTTTGATCACTTTTTATTTCATTTTTTGGTAAAGGAAATTACCAAAAACAAGCAATTCTGGAATTGTTTTTTATTGTTTTTTTTTCGGCATCCACAGTGCGCCCTAAATTACATGTTAGCTTTATTCTGCGGGTCGATACGATTACGGCGATACCAAATTTATATAGTTTTTTTTATGTATTGCAGCTTTTGCACAATAAAATCACTTTTTTTATAAAATCATTTGTTTTCTATGTCGCCATATTCTAAGACCCAGAACATTTTTATTTTTGCGTGCACGAAACTGTGTCAGGGATTATTTTTTGCGGGACGGATTGTCGTTTTTATTAGTACTATTTTGAAGTAAATGTGACTTTTTGATCACTTTTTATAGCATTTTTTGGAAGGAGACGTGACCTAAA
Source organism: Rhinoderma darwinii (assembly GCF_050947455.1). Classification (NCBI taxonomy): domain Eukaryota; kingdom Metazoa; phylum Chordata; class Amphibia; order Anura; family Rhinodermatidae; genus Rhinoderma; species Rhinoderma darwinii. The sequence goes on from NC_134691.1 coordinate 186,390,423, forward strand.
AACAAAGATTCTGGCGCTGTTTTTCATGTTTTTTATTTACCGCGTTCACCGTGCGGGATAATTTACATAATAGTTTTGTAGTTTGGGTCGTTACGGACGCGGCGATACCAATTATGTATAGTTTTTTTGATTTTTACGGTTTTTCCCATAATAAAAGACTTACTATGGGAAAAAAGTCAGTTTAGCTTTATTTTTATTTGAAATGTGTGTGTTTTTATTGTTTTACCACATTTTTATTAACTTTTTTTTACTTTTCTGACTTGTCCCACTAGAGGACATGAGGGCCTGATGCCCCGATCGCTACTCTAATACACTGCACTACATACGTAGTGCAGTGTATTAGCGCTGTCAGTTATTCACTGACAGCAAGCCTATGAGGACACGCCGCAGGCGGGTCCTCATCGGCTCCCGTACAAGGCAGACTCGGACGCCATTTTCTGGCGTCCGATTGCCACAGCAACCCAGCGATTGCATCACTGGGTTGCCGATCGGGTGAAAACCTATCAGATGCTGCGCTCTATTGAGCGCAGCATCTGAGGGGTTAATCTGCCGGATCGGAGAATAGCTCCGGTCCTGGCAGTTACAGGAGGGTGCCAGCTGTATAATACAGCTGTCACACCGCGGTGATGGTGCCGGCTCTGCTCCTGAGCCCGCACCATCACTGCGCCGTATATATACGGCGCTTTGCGGGAAGCACCTCCCGACAGCGCCGTATATATACGGCGGATGTCGGGAAGGGGTTAAATAGGATTTGTACCAAAATACACCAACTTCTTTTTTAAAAAAATTATGATTTTTTTAATGTAAGCAAAGAATGTGACCACTCAAAGTGTTTAGGTCCTTTTGCACAGCCCGATGTGGGCCGTAAAAACGAGCGCCGATTGACAGAGAGCTAGTCGATTGGTGCTCCTTTCACAAGGCGCTATGATCTGTAATGTATGGGGATGAACGATTGTTACCTCAGCGCTGTGTCATTAGCCCGGCATGGGTGTTCGTCTGTCTAAAGACAGCTGGGCTTCTGCTCTAACAGCTGGGATTAGATTTACCTCCGATCCCAGCTGTTTTACCCCTTAGATGTGGCAGTCAATAGCGACCGCGACATCTAAGTGGTTTCAGAGGGTGGGGGCTCCCATTGGCGTTCTGCAACGTGATCGTGGGGTGCCGATGGTCTCCATGGCAGCCGGGGACCTAACAAATAGTCCCAGGTCTGCGACATACAGGTCCAAATAGAATGCCTGTCCGTTTTACACTGACATGCATAATACACTACAGTGCAGTAGTATTGCAGTGTATTATAAAAGCAATCGCATAATAAAGTCCCATAGTGGGACTAAAAAAAAAATGTTTCATAAAGTTAATAAAATAAAGGAAAAAATCCCAAGTAACAAAGAAACAAACCACCTTTTCCCCTTTGCAAAATGCTTTATTATGAAGAAAAGTTATACATGATTGGTTTTGCTGCGTCCGTAACAAACAACTATTACGTTGTTTAACCGGCACGGTAAAAGCTGTAAAAAACAATGCCAGAGTTGCTGTTTTCTGTTTATCCTGCCTTCCTAAAAAGCGATCAAAAAGTTGTATGTACCCCAAAATGGTATCAATAAAAACAAGTCCCGCAAAAAAATAAGCCCTCACACAGCTGCGTCGCCAGAAAAATAAGTTATGGCTTTTATAATATGGAGACACAAAAACATACTTTTTTTTAGAAGGGTTTTTACTGTGCAAATGTTGTAAAACATTAAAAACTATATCAATTTGGTATCGCCGTAATCCTAGTGTACTGTAGAATAAAGTTATTTATACCCCATGGTAAATGCCATAATCTTAAAACGCACAAAAGAATGGCAGAATTATTATTTTTTTTTAATTCCCCCCCCCCCCCAACGTCAATAAATTATATGTACCCCAAAATGGTGCCTTTAATAAATGCAAATTGACCCGCAAAAATAAGCTTTCACACGGTTACTTCTATGGAAAAATAAAAAAAGTTATGGCTTTTAAATTGCGACGATCAAAAACTGAAATTATTGCTCCGTTATTAAGGCCCAAAATAGACTGAAATTTTAAACCAACTCTTTCCCAGTTCTCAAAACTCTAATTTACATCATTCTTGAAGCAAATAGTTACTCCAAATAGAAGGGAATATACTAAACTTCAGAGACTTATAGAACTTCTAAATGCCCACCATACTTCATGAACATTTATGACCAGCAGAATTCTGAACATTGTGTAACTTAAAAGCTGGACAAAACAAAATGTAGGGTTCGGTGGCGCACTGTTGTAAAACGTTGTTCACGAGTGGAGCTTCCCTTTTTAAGTGAAATGTTTTGTTTTTTTTCCCTTTATCCATAAACCTAGATCATGAAAGCAACGCAGAGGGTGAAGCGCAGGATGCGAATCACTTCCAGTCTGGACAACCTGATGCCCCAGAAGAAGAGGAAGAAGTAATGATTGCTCATTCCCAGGATGAAACTAGTTACAGCGAATATGTGTCTAGAGGATGTGAAAACAAATGTCATTCCCATTTTCATGACACACTAGGCCAGTCTGATGACCTAATCCACCATCACCATGACTACCATCATATCCTGCATCACCATCATCACCAAAATCACCATCCACATAGCCATTCACAGCGGTACTCTCGGGAAGAGTTGAAAGATGCTGGTATTGCTACTTTGGCTTGGATGGTAATCATGGGGGATGGACTACACAACTTCAGCGATGGCTTGGCAATTGGTGAGTTGATTAAAATCACGTTCCAAGATTTTATAAAGTTTCTGGTTATCTAGGGGCAATGCTTCTGTGAAGCATAAAATAAAAATAAGGGCGATATTAAATGATTTTTAAAATAAGCTGATTATTTTCAATCTCTGTTAGCAAATTAAGTGTTTCTTATAAAGGACATGCGTCCACAAACTGTTTTTAGAAATGGGCCTACCTTCCCTTTTTTAAGGAAGTAGAAAGGTCAATGGAGTAAATTAGAATTTGATAGTATTCATGGGAATATACCTTTAAAAGGATTGTCTAATAGACCTGGTGCTGTATATGTCCGGCACCAGATCTATTGCTATTCGCAGTTAGACCAGTGTATAGAGCACAAGGCAAGGGGGATGGTGGTGGGATGGTCAGCAATAAAATGACATAAAAAAGTTGATTTTTAATTTCAGTAACATGGCCAATGCCAAGAAAGTTTTAATACTGGACCTCCTCCCTAAGATAATTTTGTTTTTGATTAGAGCTAGTGGATTGGGGTGTATTGACTGGTCCCCTTATAGTGTCATGTGAAAATATTTCCACGTCAAGTTAGCATAAAGAATGGCTATTTGACCCCCTTCCTGCTCCATGTAAATTAAGAAGGTAATAGCATGGTCCCTGTGTGAGAAGCCTGTTACATTACATGCTGACTTGGATGGCCCTGCACGCAGTGCCATCAGCAGGATCGGGCTGTCACACTAACATCCAAATCTTGTACCGTGAAGGATCTGAAATGAGTTCCCTTTCACAACAAACAACACCTGAATACAGCGCTCATACTAAACACTGTGTTCCTAAACGCAGAAGCCCTGCTTTTACATTCGTGCAGTTGCTAGGGAACCCCGTGATGTCTGTAATAACGTCACATGGATTCCCTGTGCAGAGAGGGCTTGGAGGCATGTAGAGAAGACTTTCTCCATCTTCTCTGCGTGTCTCTGTATGTAGATCACTGGTTACAGTGATCTAATGGGGTGTTACCATTAGAAACGGTTATCTAAGTATAGGGGCAGCAGGGAACACATAGATAACATGAAAAAATAAAATCATTGAAAAAATTAAGGGCCCTCTTCCTGCAGAAAAAGGGGACACTTCTCTGAGCCAAAACACTCCAATTTTAGACATTCTGCGTGAGATAAAATGTGTTTTTGTAATGAATCTATAGAATAAGTTTCACTTTTTGAATAGAATTACTGAAATTAACTTTTTGATGGTATTGTAATTCATTGAGAAGGACTAGTATATTATATGAATCAATATGTATTTTTTTTGCTCCATCCCAACAGGACATCCAATAACTCTGTTATTGCTTGAAAGTGGATGCAGTCCACGACCCAAAGCGTATTGTTAGGCCCTGTTCACATCACGTTTTGTTTATACATTTAGGGTGTACGTCGAGAACTTCCGGCTTACGTGCTAAACCTGTCCATAGGGCACTATTAACAGACTAAGGCCAAAAAAAGCATGTATGGAATAGTGTAATAGACCAATCTATTTCATACAACGGTATGAGATAAAACAAAATATATACGTTAAACGTATGTGTTTTTATTTTTTAATGCAATCTGAGCCTACAGTTGCCACTATTAGGCATCAATCACAGCCTCCAATAAACCTATTCCTCGGGAAGCTCCAGTGACATCACAGTCCATATAGGGACATTATCACTGGAGCTTCCTCAGCCAGTGAAAGCAATCAGGATTCAAAGAGCATCCCCTCTCTGAATGCCCTTTCTGGTGTCTATGGCTTCCTTATGCTGGCCTGGGAAGGCACCTTTAACACAACTGTCCATATATGGAAAGATATACGTCACTGTGGCTTCCGTGGGAAACGCAGGGCTGCACACTTGGCTAAGGGATATAAGCTATCATGTCAGGGTGTAAGAAGAGGAAGCAGACAACAGAGCCCACAGCGTCCCTCCACCACCAAGAGTTCCAGTGTCTGGGTTTCTGTTTTGTAGATACCGGTCATGGGATGCCTGTGCCAAAAGCAGGGCTGTAGGGCACACTTATCCCACTGTGTCTATACATTGGGTTATGTTGCAGCCTTCCGTCTGAGGTATACGTCGCAGTCCTCTTGAGGTATACCTTTGACGTAGTCAAAAAAGCGTGATGTGAACAGAGCCTTAGATTTACATGATCACTAATAACTAAAAACTGTTTTAAAATTACAGGAGCTGCGTTCACTGAAGGGCTATCCGGTGGTTTAAGCACTTCTGTTGCAGTATTTTGCCGTGAATTACCACATGAGTTAGGTAAAACTAAAATAACTTTCCTCTATTGTCTATAATTCACTTGTAGTAGATCCATTTATGTGTGTGTGTGTGTGTGTGTGTGTGTGTGTTTCTCTAAAATGAAAGAGCACTTTTAAAGGGTTCCCCCCATATTTGCAGGCAGTGTAGATATAAATTTAAGTGATGGCTGTACAGTATGATGCCAAGAGGCTTCAGGCATTGTATAGCTGACTAGGAAGCCAGACTACCTGGTTTACTATAATTGCATCTGGGGGCTAGGAAGGCTGGGATTATCATTGGAAGTACTCTTTAAAGGCAATCACCAACACAGACCCCTATCCGTAAGTTCAGAAGTTAGCCAGTGCTATTGCACCCACTAAACTGTGCCCTGAATCTTCGTTTATGGCACCAATTTAAACCACGCGCTATATGTAAATGAATGTAACCAGGCCCTAAAGTGCCGGCACTGCGACTACCTAGTGCTTCTTTGTCAATCAGACCAATATGGGAACTACATTCATTTATACGCTGGTCAGTCATGACATTAAAACCACCTGTCTGCTGTTGTCTGCCAAAACAGAATGTGTCCTGTTGTATCTGGCTGTTGTTTTTCCAGCACATCCCACAGATGCTTGATCGGGTTGAGATCTGGGGGATTTTGAAGGTCAACACCTTGAACTTTTTGTCATGTCCCTCGAACCATTCCGAAACAAAATTTGCAGTGTGGCAGGGTGCATTATCCTGCTGAAAGAGGCCACTGCCATTAGGGAATACAGTTGCCATGAAGTGGTATACTTGGTTTGCAACGATGATTAGGTAGGAGAAATGTGTTAAAGTATCAGCCAGTTTACCTTCCCATATATGGTGCATCCTGGTGCCAAATCTCTTCCCCAGGTAAGCAACGCTCACCCACCTGGCTGTCCACATGATGTAAAAGAGAGCGTGATTTATCACACCAGGCGCCTTCCTCCATTGCTCCACAATCACACTGTGCTGTGGATCATGCTGGGCTCGAACAATGAGAAGTGTATGACACTGATTGGTCAGCCTCATACACTTCTATACAACACCCACTTAGTCAAAAGTAAAAACACGCCCAGTTGGTCTTTAAGAAACTCATTAGCATAAATCTAAAATTGCTCATAACTTGCTCAAAAATGATTGTTTTTCAAAATAAAAACCACTGCTGTTATCTACATTACAGCGCCGATCAGATTATGTAAGAGATAGGGCACTTATAATCTGGTGACAGAGTCTCTTTAAGTGTGTGTTTATGAAAAAAGGGAAGTGCTCTTTTACTAAACTGTAAAGCACGTTTCCTTTTTACAGTAGGGTTAAAGGGGGTTTTCTGAGTTAACACTTGTGTCAGTGCTTTTAAACTCTGAATGTGATTACATTTGTAATGCACTTCTTGTATCTAAACTGGCCCCCTGTTTCCCGATGCAGCCACGGGGCACGTGACTGGTGATGTCATGCTCTTTGCCTCCTCTGTTTACGAACCATATACCAGTCACGTGGTCAACCTGTTAAAAGTATCTGCCTGGTATACCGCACGTCACTAGTGACGTGTCGTGTATGGGCTTCTCTGTTATACAGTCGGGAATTCACATGCGCATTCCCTGTTCTCTTCTGCTTCTATGCATGCGCCGTAGCCCTGCACTGCTGGATATCAGACAGCAAAGCACCGTGGGATACAATGTTGGTGTCATGGTGTTGGGAGAAGAACGAGTGCAGTGGGGAGCGGTGCGGCAGACAGTGTTAGTCTTAGAACTTATGCGGAGAGCAGAGGAAAAGACAGAGGTAGGAGCTACACCACGATCTGCAGTCTGCAAAAACTCATGGGAAATGTAGTTAGAGCATGTTATCAAACGCCCAACAAGAGAAGTCTAAGGCTGGGTTCCCTCGGGTCGGATGCGCTGCGTAAAAATCACGCAGCGTGTTCGACCTCGGACACGCAGTACATTCGGTCTGAAAAATCGCACTATATTGTGGTGCGGTTTTTCTAACTGAATTTCTGCTGCAGAAGAAAGCGCTCATACTTACCCCCTCTGTCTTCTCTGTGCGTAGTGCAGCCCCTGCGATGACGTTGCAGGCCATGTGATGCTGCAGCGGTCACATGGAATGAAATGTCAGGAGGGAGTTCTGGGTAAGTATGATTTTTTTTTTTTTTTTCCGTAGTTGCCATTTTTGGGACTAAATCGCAGCGAATACACCGCAAAAGTTACAACACTGGGCTTTCTGTTGCAGGATTTGCATCCTCAACTAATTGAATGGGAAAAAAACGCAAAAATCTACTAGAACGCAGCATGAATTGACATGCTGCAGAATTAAATGCCGCACCGCAGGTCAATTTATTAATGTTTACACTGCATTTTTTTTCTGCAGTGTAGGGATGAGATTTTATAAATCTCATCCACTTTGCTGCTACTGTAAATGCTGCGGAATTTCCGCACAGCGTTTAATAGCGGAAATTCTGCAGCGTTTACGCTACGTGGGAACCCAGCCTAAGGGTTTAAACTAACGGCAAATGACATGGTAAGTGAAGTCTTCTTTCTTATACAATGCAATGTGGGAATCACACATTATAAATTACTTTTAAAACCCCTTCAAATAAAATGATGTGTTGTGTATAGAAAAAAACCTGTTTAGTGTGAAATAATTTGCCGCCTTGATTTATGAGTGTATCATCAGTAAGTGGGAAAATAAACAAATCTAGAATAATAATAATTATTAGCATTTTAAATGCTCTGATTTTATTTTGTTTTTTGGGTCATGTCTAGTCATAGTGACCAGCTTGTCAACGTCCGTAATGTGCAAACCTATATGTTTGACCTGCTGCACTAGTTTGGAAAAAGATGTAGGAATTCAGATTTAAGATTATGCTGTGAACTGATTTTATTTTTTTTTGTGCATTTAAATAGTTACGGTTTACTTTTTTTTTTTTCTCCTAGGTGATTTTGCGATCCTATTGAAAGCTGGTATGACTGTAAAGCAAGCAGTGTTATATAATGCACTGTCTGCCATGTTGGCATACTTGGGAATGATCACTGGCATTCTTATAGGACACTATGCAGAAAATGTTTCAATGTGGATCTTTGCTCTTACAGCAGGGTTATTCATGTATGTTGCTTTTGTTGACATGGTAAGTACCTATGATAATGGAATCAAGACTGTTTCTAACCACTAATATTGCAGCTGACAGGCCATATGTGTGCATGGATTAAAAAAAAAAAAAAAAAACAACCCTCATCCTAATGCTTTTTAAAAAAATATTGATCTTTTTGATTATAGTTTTTAATCGAGTTTTTGTAAATGTACAAAGGATAAATGACAATGTACAAAGTTGGCTAGATACAGCATACAGAGTATTACTTAACCCCTTCCCGACATCCGCCGTATTTATCCGCCGCACGTCTGGTGGGAGAACATGGAGCAGGTTTATGGACTGAGGCCGCTCCATAGAACGAGCGTGACTGCTGTATCTTACAGCCGACTTCCGTGTAACAAGCGGGATCCTGCTTGTTTACCCCTTAAACACCGCGGTCAAAAAAAAAGTTTTTAATATATAAAAAGGTTAAAAGATATTTAAAAGTACAAAAAAAACAACCCTTTTCCCATTTTCCTCCTAGCACAATGTTAAAGAAAACTTAACATAACTGGTATCGCTGTGTCCGAACTATTACAATATTATTGTAATTAAAAAATGAAACCGCCAGAATCGCTGCTTTTTGGTCACTTCATCGCCCCCAAAAAAATGGAATAAAAAATGATCAAAATGTCTCGTACCCAAAACTGGTACCAATAGAAACTACAGCTTGTCCAGCAAATAAGCCCTCATGCCGCTCAATCGACGGAAAAAATTGATGATTCTAAGGATAAGGAAAAAAAATTCCAAGTTTATTTTTAACAATGAGTTTTTCTTTCCTTGTAAAAGTAGTAATACATAAAAAAACACTCTAATTGTATTCACCTGCAGAATAAAGTTAACATGCCATTTTTACTGTGCGGTGAATGCCGTAAATGCTAAAACTATACAATATAAAAACTACAACATGCAATCAGAAATATTGATGAATCGCTGTTTTTGGTTTTTTTCCTAATCCACCCCACAAATAATTTTTTCCCGATTTTATTATATGGTACAATAAACGGTTCTGTAAAAATTCACAACTCATCCCGCAATAAAAAATTGGGTATATTGATGGAAAAATCAAAAAGTTATGGCTTTTGGAATGGGGGAAGGAAAAAACGATAGTGAAAATCCTAAAAATGCTCTGGCGGGAAGGGGTTAAACTTGCAGTTATCTTGTCATACACGCAGTATAGAGATCTGACTGTCAGATGAGAGATGTGCAGAAGTCATGTGCCAAAGCAGATTCATATTTATAGATCGCACAGTGCTATAAACGTTTGGAGATCTCCAACTGCTCTCATTAATCATGTTCCGACCAATAAGAAAGGCTGAAATGGTATGGTGGTATTTAGTTTTCCAGCCAAGTATTTGTGTTAAGTCGATATTAAAGACAATATATTAATGTTTGATTCTTCAAGCACGCGCTCGGTCTTTACGGCGCTGCATCAGAATAAATAAGCAGAGCAGGGAGCCATTAAATCTCCCTACTCGAACGGGCGAGATTGATATCCGTATCGATCTCTCTCATTTAACCCCTCAGATGCGGTGCTCAATTGCGAGCGCCGCATCTGAGTGGTTTTGGAGAGAGGGGGGAAGCTCCCGCTCACCCCATCGGCATCCTGCGATAAGACTGCAGGGTGCCAGTGTCTTCTATGGCAACCGGGGGCCTGATAAAGGCCCCCAAGTCTGCGTTTAGTTAATGCCTGCTAGGACATGCCACGGACAGGCAGTAATACTCTGTAACGCAGAAGTATTGCAGTGTATTATAAGAGATCGGATGATCGCATAGTGAAGTCCCCTAGTAGGACTAGTAAAAAAAAAAAAAAGTTTCATAATAAATAAGTGAAAAAGAATGAAAAACCCACCTTTCCCCCTTACAAAATGCTTTATTATTAAATAAAAGTCAAAAAGTTAGACATATTTAGTATCGCTGCGTCTGTAACTACCCCAACTATAAAGTTATTACGTTATTTAACCCGCTCAGCGAACGCCGTAAAAAATAACCGTGCATGAGTTGCTGTTTTCTGTGAATCCTGCCTCAAAAAAAGTGATAAAAAGTGATCAATAAGTTGCATGTACTCCAAAATGGTACCAATAAAAAGTACAAGTTGTCCCGCAAAAAAAACCAAAAAACTCACAGCTGCATCGGCGGAAAAAGAAAAAGTTATGACTCTTCAAATATGGCGACCCAAAACAAAATAATTTGGGAAAAAAAGTGTTTTTACTGTGTAGTAAAGCATACAAAATCTGTATAGAATCGGAACCACCTGCTGAATAAAGTTAGTGTGTTATTTATGCAACACGGTAAACAGTGTAGGTTTAGGACGCAAAAAAAGTGGCAAAATTACTGGGGTTTTTTTCTCTTTCAACCCCAAAAAAGCAAATAAAAGTAAATCAATAAATTATATGTACCCCAAAATGGTGCGTTTAAAAAAACTTGTCCCGCAAAAAACAAGACATTATACAGCTATGTCGACGCAAAAAAAAAGTTATAGCTCTTTAAATGAGACGATGGAAAAACGTTGCAAAATAGCTTGGTCGTTAAGGCCTAAAATAAACTGGTCACTAAAGGGTTAATAATAATAATAATAACAACAAAGTCTTAGGTGAATTCAGTATAAACTCGCCAGTAACATTTTTAATGAGTGGCAGCAGTTTTAAAGGACAGCTCTGCTTTGAAGTGTAACTAAACTTTCAAAAAACTTCTGACATATCATAGTGACATGTCAGAAGTTTTGATCTGTGGGGTCTGAGCACTGAGACCCCCACCTATCCCTAAAATGAAGCGGCAGGACGCTCAGGTGAGCGCTGAACCGCTTCCTTTCTGATCGGCTTTTTTCGGAAACCTGAGCAATTGGTGTACGGACTCTTACACCCGTTGCACACAACAGAGTGGCGCCCGATAGTTTTCACGGACCCATTCACTTTAGCAGTAAATCGGGCCTGTGAAAACGGACTCAACTTTCCAATCTGTGAAAAGATAGGACATGTCCCATCTTTCCACGGATCACTGACAGGACCTATGATGCAATAAACTTTCTATTGAGCCCGTACACCAATTGCTCTGCTTTCCGAAAAAAGCAAATCAGAAACAAAGCAGCTCAGCGTTTACCACAGCACTTCTGCCGCTTAGTTTTAGCGATCGGTGGGGGCCCTCAGTGCTCAGACCCGACATGTCATAGTGACATGTCCGAAGTTTTGATCTGTCAAGGTTTTTTTTTTTTTTATAAAGTATAGTTACTCTTTAAAGGCAGGAAATTGTAAGAAGTACTGTAGTGCTAAGCCAAATTTTACCAAATTGTGTTTTCTAAACTTCTATTAAGAGCAGCACTTCTGCTTAAGAGTCTGCTGTACCCACGAATCCAATGCTTCTCCGCCTTACCTTTGCCCTCATAAGGCAGCCTCTATATACCGTTACTCAGAATGGCAAGGGGAATCTCTTCGGCTAAAGGATACAGAGGACATTTATACTGGGCCGTTCGTACTCGTTCAACGCTGCAGATCGAACTGTCTGTAGCATTGACCAAAAGAACTGCCTTCAGATTAAGTTAGATTATGATTTGCTTACCTGGAGCTGTTTTTCTTTACACTGGGTTTTACACAAATTATATTAACCCCTTCCCGACGTTTGTCGTAAGTATACGTCATGGAAAGCCAATGCTTCTCGAAAACGTATACTTATGACAAATGCATGGCACCGGCTCAGAAGCTGAGTCTGTGCCATCATCCCCGGATGTCGGCTGTATCTTACAGCTGACATCCTGCTGTAATGGCGAGGACCGAAGTTAGCTTCGATCCCCGTCAAAAGCGATCGCTGCATATAAGGTGTTTACGGCTCATTGACACCCCAGCAATGAAATTGCCGGGGTGTCGGTGGCTGCAATGGCAACCGGAGGCCTAATACTGGTCTCCCGATGTGCCTAGCATGGAAAACTTTCAGCCCCTGCCCGGAGGCGGGGTCTGAAAGGCTTCCGTAGCCGCCTGCAAGATGGCGCCGGCTCAGAAACTGAGCCGGCGTCATCAGCGGTGGATGTCAGCTGTATGTTATAGCTGAAATCCAACTGTAACGGCAGGAACCGGAGCTAGCTACGATCCCTGCCATTAACCCCTTCGATGCAGCGATTCCTGCCATAACAGGTGGATTTCAGCTGTAACATACAGCTGACATCCACCGCTGATGACGCCGGCTCAGTTTCTGAGCCGGCGCCATCTTGCAGGCGGCTACAGAAGCCGGGCAGGGGCTGAAAGTTTTCCATACTAGGCACACCGGGAGACCAGTATTAGGCCTCCGGTTGCCATTGCAGCCACCGACACCCCGGCAATTTCATTGCTGGGGTGTCAATGAGCCGCAAACACCTTATATGCAGTGATCGCATGGCTGCTGACTGCTATTATGGCAACAGGAGACCTAACAATGGCCTCTGCTCTGCCATTACGGAAGCCAATTAGGCTCCGCCCAGAGACTAAGCCTAATCGGCTTGCTGTCAGTGAATAACTGACAAAATAGTGCAATGTATTAGAAAAAAAATCTGACAGTTGGACCTTCAAGTCCCTAGTGGGACTAAAGAAAAGTGAAAAAAAAGTAAAAAATAAAATAAAACACAATGACCCTTTTTCCCTTATCAAGTCCTTTATTATTGAAAAAAAGAAACAATACATATCTGGTATCACCGCGACCGTAACGGCCTAAACGATAGAAATATTATGTTATTTATTCCACACGTGAACGGCGTGAAAAACAACGCCAGAGTTTATTGGTCACTCTGCTCTACAAAAATTTAAATAAAAAGTGATCTAAAAGTCGCATGTATCCAAAAATGGTGCATTTGAGAACTATAGCTCGTCTCGCAAAAAACAAGCCCTCATGCAGCTCAGTCGACGAAAAAATTAAAAAGTTATGGTCTCACAACTTGGCGACAGAAAAAATACATTATTTTTACAAAAGTAATTTTATTGTGCAAAAAGTTGTAAAACATAAGAAAGTGCTATAAATTAGGTATCTCCGGAATCTGACTGACACGCAGAATAACATTAACGTGTAATTTATAATGCATGGTGAACGCTGTATATATATAAAAAAAAAAAAAAGCTATGCCAGAATTGCTGTTTTTTGGTCACCTTGCCTCTAAAAAAAATAAAAAAAAAATCGGATAAAAAGTGATAAAAAAGTCGCATGTACCCAAAAATGGAACCAATAATAACTACACCTCGTCCCGCATTAAACAGCCCTCATACCACTACGTCTATCAAAAAATAAAATTAGTTAAGGCTCCAAGTCAGGAAATAAAAATATGCAGTTGTGCAGATCAGAGGGGAACATTTCGTCTGTTTCAAGAGGCGATTTATCGGGGTCCTAAAATTAGGGAACCAGGAAGGGGAGTGCCCAAACATATCTGCTGGAAGCAAGGGTGCCCTTATTTTACTAGGACAAGACTTACCAGCAAAATTCCCCAAACTGCAAAGGTGCAGATTGTGGACCAAAAGGGAGATAAGAAAAGACACATTTATCAGTGCGACACAGTATGTGCAGAATGGATTCTTCACATCGTAACACACATCTATGGATTAATTTGTTTACCCCTTTATTATACCACCTGACTATGCCCCTGATGAACTCCGCACCGCTTACATGTATCCCCACATTATAAACTGAAATACCAGTAAAACTAGAACAAAACTACTACCAAGCAAAATCTACGCTTCAAAAGCCAAATGGCGCTCCCACCCATCTGAGCCCAACAGTGTGCCCAAACATCAGTTTACTTCCTCACGTATGGCACCGCCACACCCGGGAGAATCCTTTTAACAATTTTTTGGGGTGTGTTTCTCCAGTGGTATAAGCTGGGCACGACATATGGGGAAAAATTTTAATTTTTACTTTGCACCATCCGCAGCGCATTCATTTATGGAAAAAACTCGTGGGGTGAAAATTTTCACTACACCCCTTAATAAATGCGTTGCGCGGCGTAGTTTCTAAAATGGGGTCACTTCTCAGGAGTTTCTTTTATTACTTCATTAGAGCCCCGCAATTGTGAACCAATACTTTACATGTCGCCAAATTAGGCCTCAATTTCGTATGGTACTCTTCACTCCTGAGCCCTGTCGAATGTCCAGGCAAAAGATTAGTGTCCCATGTATGGTCATTCTAAAACCGGGAAACACAGTATAATAATTAGAGAGCGGTCTTGTTATGGTGGCACAAGCTGGGTGTCACATATTGGCATATCTATGGAAAAAAAAGAAATCACATTTTCACTCTGCAATATCGAGTGCACACTAATTTCTGCAAAACACCTGCAGGGTTAACATGCTCACTACACCCCTAGGTGAATACTTTGAGTGGTGTAGTTTCCAAAATGGGGTCACTTCTGGGGGGTTTCCACTGTTTTGGTCCCACAGGTGTTTTGCAAATGCTACATAGCGATTAGAAACCAATCCAGCTAAATCTGTACTCCGAAAGCCAAATTGCGCTCCTTCCCTTCTGAGCTCTGCCGTGTGCCCAAAAATCAGTTTATGACCACATATGGGGTATTGCCGTACTCGGTAGAAATTGCTTTACAAATATTGGGGTTCTTTCTCTCCTTTTATTTTTTTGAGAAAAATTTTGCGCTAAAGCTACAGCTTATTGGAAAAAAATTTAAATTTTTATTTTCACTGCCCAATTCAAATAAAATCTAAAACACATGTGGGGTTAAAATGTTCACTACACCCCTAGATTAATTTCTCAAGGGGTGTAGTATCCCAAATGGAGTCCATTTGGGCAGTTTCCACTGTACCGGTGTCAAGAAACCAATCCATCAAAATCTGTGCTCCAAAAGCCAAATGGTGCTCCTTCCCTTCTGAGCCCTGCCGTGTGCCCAAACAGCAGTTTATGACCGCATATGGGGTATTTCCGTACTCCCGAGAAGTTGCTTTACAAATGTTGGGGTTCTTTTTTTCTTTGTTGAGAAATTGTGAGCTAAAGCTACGTCTTATTGAAGAAAAAGGATTGTTTTTATTTTCACTGCCCAATTCTAATAAAATCTATGAAACACCTGTGGGGTCAAAATGCTCACTACACCCCTAGATAATTTCCTCAAGGGTTGTAGTTTCCAAAATGGGGTCACTTCTGGGGGGTTTCCACTGTTTTGGTCCCTCAGACGCTTTGCAAATGCAACATGGCCTCCGCAAACTATTCCTTCTAAATTTGAGCTCCAAATGCCAAATGGCGCTCTTTCCCTTTGAGCCCTGCAGTGTGCCCAAACAGCCGTTTATTACCACATATGGGGTACTGTTTTACTCGGGAAACATTGCTTTACAAATGTTGCAGTGCTTTTTCTCCTTTAGTCCTTGTGGAAATGAGAAAAAATGTGCTAAACCTACATTTTCGTTGAAAGAATGTAGATTTCCATTTTCACGTCCTAATTCCAATAATTTCTGCAACAGACCTGTAGGGTGAAAATGCTCACTATACCCCCAGATAATTTCCTTAAGGGGTGTAGTTTCCCAAATGGGGTCACTTTTGGGGGATTTCCACTGTTTTGGCACTGCAAGACCTCTGCAAACCCAACATGGTGCCTAAAATATATCCTAATAAAAAGGAGGCCCCAAAATCCTCTAGGTTCTCCTTTGCCTCTGAGGCTGGTGCTTTAGTCCAGTAGCACACTATGGCCACATGTGGGATATTTCCTAAAACTGCAGAAGCTGGGCAACAAATATTGAGTTGCGTTTCTCTGGTAAAACTTTGTGTTACAAAAAAATGAATTAAAAATGAATTTCTGCAAGAACAAAAAATTTTATTTGTAAATTTCACCTCTACTTTGGTTTAATTCCTGTGAAACATCTAAAGGGTTAAGAAACTTTCTAAATGCTGTTTTGAATACTTTGAGAGGTGACGTTTTTAAAATGGGTTGACTTTTTGGGGGTTTCTAAAATATAAGGCCCTAAAAGCCACTTCACAACTGAACTGGCCCATGCAAAAAAAGCCATTTGAAATTTTCTTGAAAATGTGAGAATATGCTGCTAAAGTTCTAAGCCTTGTAACGTCCTAGAAAATTAAAAGGATGTTCAAAAAACGATGCCAATCTAAAGTAGACATATGGGGGGTGTTAATTCGCAACAATTTTGTGTGATCTAACTGGCTGTCTTACAAGCAGATACATTTTAAAAAGATTTTTACAAAATTTTGGTGTTTTTCTCAATTAAATACTGAATGTATCGATCAAATTTTGCCAGTAAGAAAGTCCAATGTGTCACAAGAAAACAATCTCCGAATCGCTTGGATAGCTTAAAGCATTCCGAAGCTATTACCAAAGTGAAACATGTCAGATTTGAAAAATGAGGCTCTGTCAGCAGGTCAAAAGTGGTCAGAGGGAAGGGATTAATGTACATTGACTTAAATTCTACACTTATGAACGCTACAAAGTAAAGAGAACATTGATTCCATCCTGAAAATATATGCAAAGCTTTTAAATCTTGGCAATAAACAACATTTGTGATTTTTGTTTTTATATTTCTAGTTCAATTGAATCAAGTACCCAGCTTTCCTTGACCCATTTCAAATTTTAGCAGGTAGCTTCAGGCACTGTGTCAAAACTTTCATAGCGTAGAATGTTAAACAATGTGTAATAAATATATCTCTACCCTTATTATCTAGACAAACGCTAAATGTACTACTGTGCAATGTTGGATTAACTTCTTTTTTTATTTTGTTCCCCTTAGGTACCAGAAATGTTGCACAATGATGCGAGTGACCATGGCTGCAGTCGCTGGAGATATTTTCTCTTACAGAATGCCGGAATACTTTTAGGTTTCGGCATCATGTCGGTCATTTCTATATTAGAACATAAAAATGCCTTCACAGTTAACCTATAACATTAGGTTTCCTATACCATGTTTGTCCTTATGCTGTAGACTAACTTATGTATTTGTGATTTTTATTTTATTTTTATGCAGCCAGCATGTATATTTGATACTGGATTGTACAAAAACAATAGCACTTATTGATGTCACCAGTGGTGCAGTAAAACTACAAGGAGCTGCCTTAAAACAAAGGGTACTTGTGCCAAACGGTACACTTTTTTTTTTTTTACAATTTTTTTATTTAATGAGCTACTCCTATTTTTGTTGATCATCTCCAGGAAATCTGTACTAAACCTCTGTTAGGACCTATTCACGTCTGCGTTGTCTTTCCGTTAAGTGGTTCCAGAGGAGCTTTACGTCGGGTTAACACCTCAACGGAAACCTTAGCTTCCGTTGACCTTAGTCGACTGCACTATTGACTCCGTCAAAAACAACGGAACCCTATCACAACAGTGACAAATTAAAACCACTAGCAAAGTTTCCGTCACCATTGAGATCAATGGTGATGGAAACGGAAGCTAAGGTTTCCGTTTGCCTTTCTGTTGAGGGGTTAACCTGATGGAAAGCTCAGACTGAACCCCTCAACGAAAGGGCAACGCTGATGTGAACACACCTTTAGATCCTATTTATTGGTGTTAATGTTCTTTTTGTGTTTCCACTTCAAAAGGTACATGCTAATGCTAAATAATTTTAGGTGTCATCTTGCATAGCATGGTTCGCTTATAAAAAAATAAGAAGGTATTAACCTAGTTTTGTAGACCCAGGAGAAAAAAATAATCCATGATACTATACTCTATATAGTGTCCTGCATATTTTAACACCTCATTCCCCAAAGCATTCCTTTCACAGTCTCGTAAGAATGAGTACTTACACAAATCTATGCTGGAGGTTCATATTAAAGTGTTAGAAATTCGAATCAACCATATTTTAAATCCAGCACAGTCTGTGGCCGCATTCAAATAGTATGATAGTGTGCTATGTTTATTTTGTTTTTTTATTATTTCACAGTGGCCAGATATGCATATAATGTGTGTTTATGATTTTACATTCACACATTGTATTAGTTCAGTGTATAGTTTTGAGATAAACCAAAGGAATAGAATAGATATAAGGGATCCCCGGTAAAGACGTTTTCAGAAAGAGTTTAGAGCACATCTCCACCCAAAAAGGTGGCTTGACTGGTGCTAAACTTAGTATCCTACTCCTATCCAAGTCGACTTACAGGGATGCTGCATGCAGGGTCCTTATTCCAAAGAACTGGTTTAGCTGGCCTTGTGCCTCACTATGTGTAACATAGATGAAAAACATGTTCAACCCATAATTGTGCAATATTTATCCATACGGAAGGCAAAAACAAACATTTAGTGGCCATAAACCCAAGAAAAATAGCACTATGGTAAGTAAGGGTGCAAAACTCTGAGACCTTGTCTTGATCAAAAAGGGAAAATGGCAATTCTCCAGTAAGGGTAAAAAATATTAGATCCTTTGTTCTTCCATGTGCGGTATTTAAGATCAGTCATGGGCTTTAGAAAAACATTTTGTAACGGATGAATAAAGAATTCAATATTTTTGCAACAGCTGGAGTGGTGTAGTACACTAGTGTAGTTTCCACCGTATTCCCCGACATGGAGCAAGTATGAGGATTACAGAATATGCTACTAACACCATGCCATTTTTCACCTTCACGTTTCTGAAGTTGGGAAACTTAAAAGTACAGAGTACAAGTAATGACAATAAAACAGCCAGGCCTGCTTTTTCCAACAAAAACAAGAACTGTTGAAGTTGTTGGACAAATTATGGCTTATAACTATGGCATAGGCTCTTAATGACCTTTTCCCCCAATCCTATTACAACAGAAAATTAACAGATTAATCTCCCCCATGCTAAGTAGGTTGTCACAAACCCATTTTTTTTCCAAATCCATTTTAAAGGGTTGTATGAAATTAGTAAAAAAAAAAAAAAAAAGCTTACTCTACAGCACAATTGCCCATGGACAAGTGTGGCGCTGTATCAAAAGAAAACAGACCTTTTAAAAGAAAAACCTTAAACCCTTTTAACCCCAATATTGCTAATATAATGTCAATTATCCAGCATGGTGTATGCTGCGTTTTTTGGGGTCACCTAGCATCTCCAAAAAAATAAAAATAAACCAATGTCTTATATACCTAGAAATGGTACCAATAAAAATTACAGTTTACCCAGCATAAAACAAGCTCTCGACAAAAAACTAAAAAGTTATGGGTCTCAATATATAATTAATTATTTTGTGTCGCCATATTCTATTTTTTTTTTTAGCAAATTGTTCTTATTTTGTAAAAGAAGTAAAGCATAAAAAAAATTGATTTGTTTTTGCTGTAATTGACCCGCAGAATAATTTTTTTTTTCATTTTTACTGTGCAGTGAATGCTGTAAAAATGAAACTCCCAAAAAATGGAGGAATTGCTGTTTTGTTTTTCAATTTGACCCCACAAAATAATATTTTTAAAAGTTTTTCAGTACGTAAAAAATACAAATCATCATACAAAAAACAAGTCCTCACACGGCTATGTTGATGGAAAAATAAAAAAGTTATGGTTCTTTGAAGGCGGTGATGAAAAAAACTGTCCAGGCACTGAAGGGGTTAATTATTTGGTTCTGTGCCTACTCCAGTTCAGCTATGTCTTTCAACACAATATTTACATGTGGTTCGAAATTAGATTTTAGGTAATGATGACTTTATTTTACTGTCTTGCAAAGTTTAGCACTAATAGCTGGGGGGGGGGAAATAATTCATGTATTTTTTGAACCCTGCAAAGCTTTTTTTCTTTTTTTTTTTTGAAAATTTGTTTTACAGGAACAGATAAAACATTCCGTCATCACAAGAATCTAGCATGCCTCTCTTGATCTCCTAGAAAGTATGAGGCCTCATTCACACGACAGGGTCCGAGTGTCGGCCGGGAAAATCTGCCGTTTTTGGCCGATTTTTCCCGGCCGGTTTGCATCCGATTCCGTTCCGGGCCGTGTTGCCGTTTTTACTGGCCGATTTGGACCCGATTTGCATCCGTTTATTTCCCTGACCGTTTTTTAATCGGATGAATTTTTTGCACTTTACTTTACTATTTTTTTATTACTATGGTCTGTCCCTTAAAGGTCAAAAAAGACCTTTTTGGAACTTTATATATATTTTTTCTTTCTTTTACACCATGTTTTTCCACTGTAACTGGAGCTTCACAGCAGCCCCAGTTACAGGGGAAATCAGCCCTCTCATAGTGACGATTGTCACCAATAGGGCTGTGCTGGGTCTAGTAAGACCCAGCAGCAGTCTCAGTAACGGCACCCGGCGATCATGTGACCAGTCACATGATCACCGGGAGGAATAGCGACAGCGCCGCTACTGCTGTCTCTATTCATATACACAGCGTTCATTGAGCGCTGTGTAAAAAGACATCTGAGAAGATAGAAGCAGTGAAAGCTGCTTTTATCTTTTCCTTAGGGTCCCCGGCAGTCACTGACAGCCGGAGACCCGACATTCAGCTGCCCGATCGCGCGGGCAGCAAGTTAAAACCCGAGCCGTAAAAAGTCTAGGGCTCGGGTTTTAAGGACCCTGACCGCTGGCCGTAAAAACACAGCCAGCGGTCAGGAACCGTAACAAGCAGGGGAAGGGAGCCAGCGCAGCGCTCCCTTCCACCTGCTGTACACCCCGGCCCTGCCACACAGTCCGAATGGCATCAACTCCTCCTCACATTCACTCTGCGCTGTGAGGAGGAAGAGAGAGTGCGCGAGCGACGGTAGACCCGGCCATCACTCGGGACACATTCCGGTGATGGCCGTGTATTACCCGGCCCCATAGACTTCTATGGGAGCCGGGCGGCCGAGAATAGGGCGTGTCCCATTTTTTGACGGCCGGTTTTCCCGGCCCGTCAAAAAAATCGGTCGTGTGAATAGCCCCATTAGGGGTCTATTATTCCTTATGCAGCCGGGTGCCGGCCGATTTATGAACGGCCGGCACCCGGCCGGGAAACCCTGTCGTGTGAATCCCGCCTAACTTAGAGGGAGAAGGGGGATGTAAATTTACTACACTCATATCTGAACTTTTATTTGGTATCTTTTTATATTGATGCTGTTACCATTGGCACGTTTAGGGTATGTTCACATGGCTTATTTTCAGGCATATTTCGGCGCGTAAAGAGCTTGTATTACGCTTCGAAATGCACTTAAATCATGCCTACAAACAGCTAACCAGTGATTTCAATAGGAAGTGCACCATAGTTCATATGAGGTGTGTTTTTACACCGCTGAGTTAAAAATAAGCGCTTAGTTAAAATACACTTTGTAAAAAGAAAGGGACATGTCACTTCTTGAAATGTTTTACAAGCTGATTTTCCATTGACACCACAAAAAATGCTTTAAAAATATTCCAAAAAATACAAAAAACTTTATTAATCCTCTTCAAAAACATCTCGATTCAATGTCTCTTCCCTTAAAATCGGCCTTGTATTCTTCTGCCTCAGAAATATGCCGTGTGAGCATACCTTTATAGGTCAGCAGATGAGCATTTCTCTTGTAACTGTTACAAATGTTCCTTCTACGATATGTTGTCATATTTACAAATCCCGATGTTACTGTTACGCTTTTCATTGTTTCCAATGTTACACAGAAGTATTTATTCACATTTTTATTGTATATTTACACTAAGGGCCTATTCACACGAACAAGATAATCGGCCGCGTGACAGTCGTTTGGTTTTTTTAACAGCCGTCGTACAGCTGTATTAAAAAAACAATATGCTATGGAGATACTCACGAAGCCGTGTTTTTTTTTATTTATTTTTTTTTGAACGGTCCGTGAAAAAATAGGACAAATCCTATTTTTGCCAGTTTTCATGGATCCCTCAATAGACAAGTTTTTCACAGCCGATTTGACATCCGTTCATGTGAATAAGCCCTAAGTAATTTTGTAATTTCAAGTTTGAGAGGTGTGTATAAATAATAACTGGTGTAAACATTCCTGATTATACCAAATGAATCTGTTCAGATATAAATGGTCCACATCTTTCTACAAAATGATTTTCCAGCCAATAATGGAGATCACGGTCATCCCATTCCCCTGTTCTTTATTTTTTGTGCATTGTAAATTTTGCAACAAATTTATAAAACAATGGATTGTCCAGTATAGACTGTGGCTCGTATTGCATTTCAGCCTTATCACCTGAATGGGGATGACTTGTAAAACCAGAGACAGCCCATGAAGAAAGAATGGTGCGGTTTCTGGAAAAGAAAAAAAAAATTTTTTTTTCTTCTACTGGACAACCCTTTATAAAGGTCATATCTCCGTAAAAGTGCTTGTACTTTGTTTTTGGGATTGTATTCTAAGTTATGTAGAGGCATTGCTGTGCTGCTCAATTAACACATGGGAGATTTTTCACGTAAAATAAACAAGTTTTGATTGTTTACATTAGCTGCTGCTCATTCGTGTGTGTAACATGCCGTTTTCTATTTTTATTTTTCGTACAAAATGCTGTATTTGTAGAACAATTAAAAAATTTTAAACATCAAACAAATGCCATTGTTTTACTTTGTTTTGGGGAAGGCTGTCACTATCCGGGTGCGCTCACACGTGTACTTTGTATTGGAAAACTTTACAATGTATGCCTATGGGAAAAATATTCTGCAATGCAGGAGCTATCTGTGTTGAGAAATCTGTCTTGAGTTGCAGAATAATTTTCCAATAGGCATACATTTGTAGTTTTCCGCTGCGGAAATACAATGCAGGTATGCGATGTGTGGGCACACCCGAAGTAAAGTATAAATCAATCAGCTCACCTGCCTTAAGCAGGCTTTACACGTGCAGATATCGGCCCATAACCAGCGCTGGTTGACGATATAATAAGTTGATGGTGCTTGATTTAAAGTACTTTTGCACAGACTGATTGGGACAAACAGTTGTTAATACAAACGTTCGGTCCCCATATAGTTTGCATATTGTTAGCAGCACAGCCCGTTTATATGGGGAAATGTGGTGCCGAAAACAATTATTTTTAAGCCTTGATTAAAAAATGTAATCAGCTATTAACCCGTTAGTGACCGGCCCATAGTCTTTTTACGTCGTTCACTAACGGGCCTTATTCCGATGCCATAGACTTTTTACGTCGCGGCATCGGAATAAGTAAACCGAGCAGGGAGCTGTGAAATCTCCCTGCTCTCACCTGCCAGAGGCAGCTGAGGACTGGGAAAGTCCCTGCTCTGCCGGGTGAGATCGATATTAGTATCGATCTCACCCGTTTAACCCCTCAGATGCGGTGCTCAATAGCGAGCACCGCATCTGAGTGGTTTTCGAGAGAGGGAGGGAGCTCCCTCTCATCCCACCGACACCCGGCGATAAGATCGCCGAGTGTCTGTGTCTCCCATGGCAGCCGGGGGCCTAATAAAGGCCCCCAGGTCTGCCTGTGATGAATGACTGCTAGATCATGCCGCAGGCATGACCTAGCAGATGCCTGTCCGTTTTAAACGGACAGGCAGTTATAAACTGCAATACAAAAGTATTGCATTGTATTTATAATAGCGATCGGAGGATCGCATAGTGAAGTCCCCTAGTGGGACTAGTAAAAAAGATAAAAAAAAAGTTTAATAAAGTTAATGAAAAACCCACTTTTTCCCCTTACAAACTGCTTTACTATTAAAAAAACAAAATAAAGTTAAAAAGTTACACATATTTGGTATCGCCGCGTCCGTAACGACCCCGACTATAAAGCTATTACGTTACTTAAATTAAATAAAAAATGACGGAAAAATTGCTGTTTTCTGTGAATCCTGACTTAAAAAAAATGTGATTAAAAAGTGATCAAAAAGTCGCATCTACTCCAAAATGGTACCAATAAAAGCTACAAGTCTTCCCGCAAAAAAAAAGCCCTCATACAATTGCATCGGCGAAAAAATAAGAGTTACCTTACGGCTCTTCAAATATGGAGACACAAAAACAACAAATTTTGAAAAAAAAGCGTTTTTACTGTGTAAAAGTAGTAAAACATACAAAAACTATACAAATTTGGAATCGTTGCAATCGTAACAATCCGCTGAATAAAGTTATTGTTATTTATATCACACGGTAAACGGCGTAGATTTAAGACGCGAAAGTGTGGCGAAATTTCAGGTTTTTTTTCTATTCCACCCCCCCCCCCCAAAAAAAAAGTTAATAGAAGTTAATCAATAAATAATATGTACCTCAAAATGGTGCTATTAAAAAATACAACTTGTCCCGCAAAAAACAAGACCTTATACAGCTATGGCGACGCAAAAATAAAAAAGTTATAGCTCTTGGAATGCGACGATGGAGAAACGTTAAAAATAGCCTGGTCATTAAGGGGTTAAACAAGTGTTTGTTCGATTGTCTGTTGATCACTGCCATGTTTACATTGGACCATGATTGGGAACGAGTGTTCTTATGCACGCTTGTTTGGTCGATTTATTGTCCCGTGTAAATGGACCTATACCTAAAGAAGTATTACCATGGGATAAATCACATTATATATTTTATTTAGATTTGCTATTGGGTAAAGTTGGCTAAAGGTATGCTATAGTTGTCAGCTGAAAGCTCTTAGGTACATTCACATATCTCAACATTATTGCATCTAAAGCAAACCCTGCCAAAACGTGTCTACTGGCTATAGCCGTTAGATTACAGCTTTAGGGGAGATTCACACGAACGTTGCGTTTTTGCGCGCGCAAACAACGCAGCGTTTTGCGAGCGCAAAAACCATTTGACAGCTGCGTGTGTCATGCGTGTCTGATGCGCGGCTGCGTGATTTTCGCGCAGCCGGCATCATAGAGATGAGGCTTGTCAACGCCCGTCACTGTCCAAGGTGCTGAAAGAGCTAAATCTTTCAGCACCCTCGACAGTGAATGCCGAACACAACAGCGAAAAACCTGTAAAAAAAAAAGATAAAGTTCCTACTTACCGAGAACTTCCCGGCCGTTGCCTTGGTGACGCGTCCTTGGTGACGCGTCCTTGGTGACGCGCCTCTCTTGACATCGGGCCCCACCTCCCTGGATGACGCAGCAGTCCAAGTGACCGCTGCAGCCTGTGATTGGCTGCAGCCTGTGCTTGGCCTGTGATTGGCTGGAGCTGTCACTTGAACTGAAGTGTCATCCCGGGAGGTCGGACTGCAGGAAGGAGACAGGAGTAATCGGTAAGTTAGAACTTCGTTTTTTTTTTACAGGTTAATGTATTTTGGGATCGCAAGTCACTGTCCATGGTGCTGAAACAGTTTAACTCTTTCAGCACCATGGACAGTGACTATCTCCTGACGTCGCGTACCGATAATTTTTTTGCCGGGATCGGCCAAAACGAGTTTGGCCGAACCCGGTGAAGTTCGGTACGCTTGTCCGGCTTCGCTCATCGCAAAGACACTCCGTTTGGATGTTCGGAAACAGAAAAGCACGTGGTGCTTTTCGGTTTTCATTCATCCTTTTCACTGCTGTTGCGCGAATCACGCTCGTCCCACGGAAGTGCTTCCGTGTGGTGCGCGTGATTTTCACGCACCCATTGACTTCAATGGGTGCGTGATGCGCGAAATACGCAGAGTTATTGAACCTGTCGCGCATTTTGCGCAGCAGACAAACGCTGCGCAAAAAGCACGGACTGTCTGTACTGCCCCATAGACTTGTATTGGTCCATGCGTGCCGCGTGAAAACCACGCGGCCCGCACGGACCGAATACACGCTCGTGTGAATCCCCCCTTAGGCTGGGTTCACACGAGCACATTAACGTCCGTAATGGACGGACGTATTTCGGCCGTAAGTCCCGGACCGTACTCAGTGCAGGGAGCCGGGCTCCTAGCATCATAGTTATGTACGATGCTAGGAGTCCCTGCCTCTCCGTGGAACTACTGTCCCGTACTGAAAACATGATTACAGTACGGGACAGTTGTCCTGCAGCGAGGCAGGGACTCCTAGCATCGTACATAACTATGATGCTAGGAGCCCGGCTCCCTGCACTGAGTACGGTCCGGGACTTCCGGCCGAAATACGTCCGTCCATTACGGACGTTAATGTGCTCGTGTGAACCCAGCCTTAAAGTGTACCTGTCATTTCAAAATACTCCTGACATGTCAAATTGATGTCATAGTTGGAATGAAGGGGCAGCGGCGTTTTTTCTGATGCACACAGCACTACCAAGCACTTCTGTCTTTCCGTTTTAGCAAGGGACCTCCACCAATCGGGGATAGCGCTTGCAAAAATTATCTGACTGTAGCCACTTCTGCTACCCTAAAGCTGCCGATTTTAGTTTATTAATTTGTAAATTAAACAGGGTTACTATGTGTTTACACTTTAGTGTGTCTGCCTGCTAAATGCATTCATTAACCCCTTCAGGACACAGCCTGTTTTGGTCTTAAAGACTAAACTTATCCAAACTATTCTGAGCTTGTTTTCTCGTGACATATTTGTACTTTGTTAGTGAAAAGATTTGGTAGATGAATTCAATATTTATTTGTGAAAAAATGTATTTTTTTTTGCAGAAATTCATAATTAAACCTTTTTTTTCCTGTAACACAGATGGTTTTACCAGAGAAACGCAACTCCATATTTATTGTCCAGATTCTTCAGTTTTTAGAAATATCCCACATGTGGCCCTAGCATTCTTATGAACTGAAGCACAGGCCTCAGAAGCAAAGGAGCACCTTGTGGATTTTGGGGCCTTCTTTTTATTAGAATATATTTTAGGCACCATGTCTGGTTTGAAGAGGTCTTGTGGGGCCAAAATAGTGGAAACACTCCCAAAAAGACACCATTTGGCAAACTACACCCCTCAAGGAATTTATCAAGGAATATAGTTGGCATTTTGACCCCACAGGTTTTTTTTTTTTTAGTTTAGTGGAATGAGGCCAGGAAAATGTCAAATCAAATTTTTTTTCTAATAAAATGTAGTATTGGCTCAGATTTTCCAATTTTCACAATGAATAAAGAACAAAAAGCACCCCAAAATTTCTAAAGCAACCTCTTCTGAGCACACCAATACCCTGTATGTGGCAATGAACTGCTATTTGGACCCACGGCAGGGTTTAGAAGGGAAAGAGCACCATTTGGCTTTTGGAGCTCAAATTGTGCTGAAATGGCTTGCGGCACCATGTCACATTTGCAAAGCCCCTGCAGGACCAAATCAGTGGAAATCCCCAAAAGTGACCCCTTTTGGGAAACTAAACCCCTGAAGACATGTATCTAGGGCTATAGGGATCACTTTAACCCCACAGTTTGTTTTTTCTGACTTTTTAGTGGAAGCCCCCGACATTTGAAAAGCAATTTCTCTGGCTCAGAAGGGAAGGAGCGCCATTTGGAGCTCAAATTTATCTGGAATGGTTTTCAGGTGCCATGCCACATTTCAAAAGCCCCCCAAAAGTTACCCTATTTGGGAAACTACACGCGTTAAGGAGTCTAGGTGTATATTGAGCATTTAGACCCCACAGGCCTTTGCAGAATTTATTGGAATTAGGCCGTAAATCTTTAACATCAACAGTTTTTTCCGCGAAAAAGTTGAATTTTTGTCATTTTTGCCTGGGATAATGGAGAAAAAGTCGCCCAATACCCCATAAGTGGTCATAAACCGCTATTTGGACTAGGGATGTCCCGATACCAGAATTTGGACTTCGATACCGATACTTTGTGTAGTATTGCGATTTCGATACTTTGCCAACAGTAATAAAAAATGTGAGGCGTGTGATGATGAATTTAACCGCCACGTGCCTCACATGAATAGTAATTAACCCCATCATGTTTCTCAGTCATAATGGGTTAGTGTGTAAGGTACATGATGAGGTTAATTACTATTAATGTGAGGCACATGGAGGTTAAATTCATCATCACACCACGTGCCCCACAATAAGTGATAGAAATCAGTTTTTATTTTATTTTTTTACAGCGTACACATCATAAATTATGCAAAAAAAAAATGCTGTGCAGGTTATTATGGCTGCGCCAATACTTAATATGTATATTTAATGTATTGAGACTTATTTTAATGTTTATTGTAAAAAAAGGTGTATATGTGTTTTTTTTATTTTATTTAACATTACTTTTGTTTTTACTTTATTTTTTAAACTTTAATGTACTGACAGATAGATAGTACACAGGTATATATCTATATGCCAGTACGTTAGCCTGTGTACTGATAGTACACAGGCAGTTGTTAGGACATATCTAAGTATGCCCTAACAGGAAATATGGTAGGACAGCCCTGGGGTCCTTCAATGGACCCTGGGCTGTCTGCCCATATATGGTATGTACCTCAGTCGCGTCACAGGAATTCCCTGTGACGTGATCCAAGGGGCATCCCCCCTTCTCATTTTCCCCTGAATGCTGCAGTCCGATGTTATCGCAGCATTCACGGGAATAGCGGCGGAGGGGAGACGTTTCCCTGATCTCTGCCAGCGGGGCTGTGGCTGTGTAATAGTCATTGCCCCACTCCTGACAGGAAGTACGTGTGCGGTCAGCATGAGGAGATGCGGCCGACGCTGCACTAATGAGCGGCGGTTCAGGCACTGAAGTCAGAACATGGGGGTGTTTTGTAGTGAGCCCGCCATGTTCTGTTTTCAGTGCCGGCCGCATCGCATCATGCTGACCCCGCATACTTGTCAGGACTCAAGGGCTGGGCAATGACTATCACACAGCCGCAGCCCCGCTCTCATACATTCATGTGTTACAATACAGAGCTGTGTGGCCGCACTGCTAAGTATCGAAATACATGAAATAACGGTATCGAACCGTTTGGGGATGCAGAGTATCCAAACAGTATCAAAGTTTCGATGCATCGTGCATCCCTAATTTGGACACACCGCAAGGCTCTAAAGGGAAGGCGCACGATTTTACAAAGTTAGTTTTCTGACATCATGTTGCATTGAGCTAAGCTACCAGTACAGTGGAAAGCCCTGAAAAAATTACCCCATTTTGGAAATTACATCCCTGAAGAAATTAATCTAGTGGTATTGCGAGCATTTTGACCCTGCAAGCTGGGCGGAGTAAATCGGGGTATATGCAAGCTGGGCGGAGTACATCAGGGAATACTAGTGTTCAATTAATTAGAATATCAAAAAAGTTAATTTATTTCAGTAATTCAATTCAGAAAGTGAAACTCATATATAGATTCATTAGACACAGAGTGATCTGTTTCCAGCATTTTTTTCTTTTAATGTTGATGATTATGGCTAACAGTTAATGAAAACCCAAAATTTAGTCTCTCAGAAAATTTGAATATTAATCCCAATTTCAAAAATTATTTTTAATACGGAAATGTTGGCCTACTGAAAAGTATGTACAGTATATGCACTCAATACTTGGTCGGGGCTCCATTTGCATGAATTACTGCATCAATGCGGCGTGGCATGGAGACGATCAGCCTGTGGCACTGCTGAGGTATTATGGAAGCCCAGGTTGCTTTGATAGCGGCCTTCAGCTCGTCTGCATTGTTGGGTCTGATGTCTCATCTTCCTCTTGACAATACCCCATAGATTCTCTGGGGTTTAGGTCAGGTGAGTTTCCTGGCCAATCAAACACAGTGATACTGTGGTTATTAAACCAGGTATTGGTACTTTTGGCAATGTGGGCAGGTGCCAAGTCCTGCTGGAAAATTAAATCTGCATCTCCTTTAAAACTTGTCAGCAGAGGGAAGCATGAAGTGCTCTAAAAGTTCCTGGTAGACGGCTGCGTTGACTCTGGCTTTGATAGAACACAGTGGACAAACACCAGCAGATGACATGGCTCCCCAAACCATTTCTGCTGTGGAGACTTCACACTGGACTGCAAGGAACTTGGATTGATGCCTCGCCTCTCTTCTTCCAGACTCTGGGACCTTCATTTCCAAATTAAATGCAAAATTTACTTTCATCTGAAAACAGGACTATGGACCACTGACTAACAGACCAGTACCTTTTCTCCTTAGCCCAGGTAAGACGCTTCTGAGGTCTCTAGGAATGCGAGAGTTCTAGGCCATGTCCTGGATACATCTGTGTGGTGGCTCTCGAAGCACTGACTCTAGCGGTCAGCAGGAGCTGATGCGGCCGGCGCTGCAGGGGTGGGATCCGGCCGGTTCGCCCTGGTTCTCCCGAATGGGTTGTTAAAATTACAGCCAGTTCCCAGAACCGGGTGAAGCGGGAAGCCGGAACCGGTCCCCTGCACTCAATTGTACCCACGTCCTTAGGACGCGGATACATTTGAGTAGCCTAGCGCTGCCCTGGCGAGGCACAGGATGCCTCTCCAGTCGGCGCTTTAGTGATGCAGTCGGCGAGATGACGTCATCGCTCCGCTGCATCGTTCCGCTGGAGGATGACTGGCGTCACTGGAGGATGGCGCGGGAATGGGACAGGTAAGCATATAATGTATTTTTTTTTTTCCTGCTACTGTTTGCAGCGTTGGAGGCCTTATCTATAGGGGACTATACAGGGAACAGTAACTACAGGGGACTATATAGAGAACACTAACTATAGAGGGACTATATAGGGGCCCTATATACAGCGAACGCCACAGGGGGCCCTAACTACAAGGAACGTGACATGGGGCCATTTCTACAGGGAATGCCACAGGGGGCCCTAACTACAGGGAACGCCACAGGGGGCCCTATCTACAGGGAATGCTACAGTGAATGCCACAGGGGGCTCTAGCTACAGGGGGCACTACAGGGAAAGCTACTACCCACAGAAGGCTCTACTGAGAGCACTATCTACAGGGGGCACTGTGTGTAGTGCATTACTTTACAGTGTTTGACAGAATTTTATTTAGGGGCACAGTGTATGATACTATTATATTCAGGGGCACAGTGTTTGGTACTATTATATTCAGGGGCACAGTGTATGGTACCATTATATTCAGGGGCAGATTGTGTAGCGCTATTATATTCAGGGACACAGTGTATGATACTATTATACTTGGGGGTATAGAGTGTGGTACCATAAGAATTTACTCTTCGTTTATAGGTGCAGTAACGTTGAAAAAGTGAGTTTACGAAGAGATCTGAGCAACAAATTGACGCATTTCCGCAGAAATGGGTCATGGCCAAGAGGCATCATGGAGTTCTAGACCAGATGGAAAAGTAAAGAGAATGACTACAATCTGAGAAGTCACTAAATGTAAATTCTTCCTGTGACTGCTTATCACCGTAGTCACTGTATGATCTGCAGCGAGATGATGTGTGTATAGTTCTTTTTTGTGAAACCGCAACTCCCAGCATATTCTTACCATCGTTCTAGCTATACTGGGAGCTGTAGTTGTATTATTTCTGTACTGAGCTGTAGTTGTACTGGTGCTGTATATATGTACTGAGCTTTGTTCTGGTGCTGTGTGTGTGTGTGTGTGTGTGTGTGTGTGTGTGTGTGTGTGTGTGTGTGTGTGTATATATGTATGTATGTATATATATATGTATATATATATATGTATGTATATATATATATGTATGTATATATATATATATATATATATATATATATATATATACATACTGAGCTTGATTCTGGTATTGTATATATGTATTGAGCTTTGTTCTGGATCTGTGTGTATATATTTATGTACTGAGCTTGGTTCTGGAGTTATATTCATCATAACAACCAAGCTCAATACATATATACAGTGCCAAAGAGAAGCTCAGAACATATATACAACTCCAGACCCAAGCTCCGCGTATGAATACAGCACTAGAACAAAGCTCAGTACATATATACAGCACCACAGCAACGCTTAGTACAGATCTACAACACCAGAACGAAGCTCAGTACATATATACAACACCAGAACCAAGCTCAGTACATATGTATTACACAGCCGCAGCCCCGCTCTAACAACATTCATGTGTTACTGTGCGTCCGAAATACATGAAATAACGGTATTGAACCGTTTGAGGGTGCACGGTATCGAAACCTTATCGAAGTTTCGATGCATCGTGCAACCCTATTCTGGACAACTGTCAAGTCAGCAGTCTTTCCCCACAATTGAATTCGGTCTTCGAAATGGACCTATGATGCTTGAGCCAGGCCAGATTTTAAAACCACTAAATTGGATACGTTGATAAAAAGTGGTGAAGCAGAATTTTCAGGGGGGGGGGGGGAGCCCGTGGAATTCACCATTCTCATAAATTAAACCCCTTTTAGAGCAGTCATGCCAAAAAGGAACCCTGCACTTGGACTTTATTGGATATGTTGGCTTCTTATCAGTAGGAAATGAAGTTTTTAACCCCTTGGTGACATGCAACGTACTATTTCATCGCAGTCGCCAAGGTCTTAACAAATTCCAATGTACAGTTACGTTGGATCGCTAAGCGCTCACTGTGTGTACGGACACGGTGACCGAGTAAGGATGGCTTCTGACCAGCCAATCGCAGCTTTTCTCGGCATATACCACAGTGATAGGTGGTGATTGGTGCTGTCTAGGACAGCACCAATATCTGCCTTGCACTCACTGGCTGGTGGAAACCCGGCGCCCCCTCCCCGATCACTACAATTGGTCAGTCTGCACAGACCGACCAATCGTAGCCATTGCGGGTGTTTCAAACACCATGCACCAGCTCTGCCCGCCTCATTCCGGTTAGGAACGGTGAGCAGAGTTGGTTCATAACCACTGTTAACAATACTGACCGTTTTTGAGGCCTGTGTTGCTGGCGATCGTCGTCTCCTTCATCCTTCTGTCATCATCATCATCAACTGCGCTGCTGCTGTTTTTTTTAGCAGCAGCACTGTGATCTGTCCCTAAATTTCCCGTCGGGTCACTGTGCTCAATTTTTGCCACCGTACTTTTTATTCATTTGTCAATTTTTCCTCTGCACCATCTCCGTGTGTGCGCACTGCGGCCAGTGAGTGCTGTTCAATGACCACCATCGCTGATCAGCATCTGTGGTCATTTTTTTTTACGCAGGTTTTTTTTTTTTACTTTTATTTTACATTTTTCTAACCGCACCATCTCAGTGTCTGTGCCCTGCAGCCGCTGAGCACTGATCAGTGACCGCCATCACTGATCGGCATTTGTACTCATTTTCTGGCGCAGGTTTTTTGATTTTGGGTCTATTTTTACAGCACCATCTTTTTGTGTGCGCCCTGCGGCCACGGAGTGCTGAGTCTATAATCGGCTCAGTGGTAATTTGTTTACGCAGGTTTTTTTGAGCCTTTTATAAAACTGAAAAGTTAAAAAAATATATATAGCTAGGTGTAGCTGGTAACTGCTTAGGTAGGGATTTTTTGGCTTGTTTACACGAACGTGTATTACGTCCGTGCAACGCGCGTGATTT
Organism: Rhinoderma darwinii; assembly: GCF_050947455.1. Taxonomy (NCBI): domain Eukaryota; kingdom Metazoa; phylum Chordata; class Amphibia; order Anura; family Rhinodermatidae; genus Rhinoderma; species Rhinoderma darwinii. The sequence goes on from NC_134691.1 coordinate 186,423,616, forward strand.
TCACGCGTGTTGTACGGACCTATGTTAGTCTATGGGGCAGTGCAGACAGTCCGTGAGTTTTGCACAGAGTGAGTCCGCTGTGAAAAACTCACGACATGTCCTATATTTCTGCGTTGTTCGCGCATCACGCACCCATTGAAGTCAATGGGTGCGTGAAAACCACGCATGTCACACGGAAGCAGTTCCGTGGGACAAGCGTGATTCGCGCAACAGCACTGAAAAGGATGAATAAAAACCGAAAAACACCACGTGCTTTTCTGTTTACAAACACCCAAACGGAGTGTCACAATGATGGTGGCTGCGCGAAAATCACGCAGCTGCGCATCATATGGTGATCACACACGGAGCTGTTAAGTGCCTTTTGCGCATGCAAAATGCCGCATTTTTTGCGTGCGCAAAACGCACACGCTCGTGTAAACCAGGCCTCAGTGTAAATTTCCTGTAGTATATTTTTTATACTACAGTTTTTTTGTTCGCATCAGCTAGTGATACCGTAGAGTTACAGGATTAGCGTCCGTTAGTGATGGACATCCAGTTTGGTTTTTAATGAAGATCGATCACTAAATTTTACATAGCGTAGCTTTATAGTTTTAGTCTAAATTTACTGTAGTAATTTTATTTTACCACTAATAAATAGCGTTACAGGATTAGCGTCGGTTAGTGACGGACGTTCAGTTTGGTTTTTACGGTCACTCACTAAATTTTACATAGGTGTAGCTTTATAGTTTGTCTAATTTTACTGTAGTATATTTTTTATACTACAGTAAGGGATCATTTTTTAGTGTCCGAAAGTCTGAACTTTTTTTGCAGTTTCATATTGCCATTTTTTTTTTTTTTTTTTACTGAAATTTATTCAGTACTTTCTATTCTCCACATTTTTTTATTTTGAACATCTATACACATGTAAAAGCACAACACACACAACCCCCTATGTAAAAAATAAATTGAGTATTACACGTGTTGAAGCACTACACACCCCCCTAATAAAAATGTCCCAATCATCCCAAAGGGTCTATTCAGCAGAGGAGGTATACACCATCCTAGCCTCTGACATTGATTCAGCCAGTGAGAGAGAAGAGGAATTTGCCCCATACATTTTGTGCTCCTCCTCTTCCTCATCATCCGGTGATGAGGAGCCCCCCCCCCCCTGCAAAGGTGCCCCAGAACATCAGCTGAGGAAATCCCCCAAATTACTGAGCTCATGTGGTACCCAGCCCCCATAAACAGCCTCAGATACCTGATTTCATGGGCAACTCAGGAATTAATTTTGAGACTAAAGGCCTCACAGAAATAGATTTTTTAAAGGTTTTTTTTTAGTGAGGAATTTGTGAATTTAATGGTGGCCCAGACCAATTTATACGCCGAGGAATTTATTGCACAGAACCCCACGTCGTCATATGCTAGACCCCTCAAGTGGACCCCCATAGATTCTGCGGATATGTGGACATTTTGGGGCCTGGTGCTGCATATGGGCCTAGTGAAGAAGCCAAAGATTAGGCAGTACTGGAGTACAGATGTTTTGTACAACACTCCAATTTACTGCATGGCCATGGACCGGACTTGCTTTGAAGCCATTTCAAAGTTTTTGCATTATAATGATAATGCACAGTGCCTGCCCCTTGATGTCCCCACATATAACCACCTATTTAAAATCAGGCCAGTCATTGTTCACTTTAGCACCAAATTTCAAGAAGTGTACACACCCCCCAAAAGAACATTGCAGTAGACAAGTCCCTTGTACATTTTAAGGGGAGGCTAAAATTCTGCCAATATCTGCCAAGTAAGAGGGCAAGGTATGGGATAAAAATGTACAACCTGTGCGAGAGTAGCTCAGGGTACACCCACAGGTTTCGAGTTTATGAAGGGAAGGACTCCAGTATAGAACCTCCAGAATGCCACCCCATCCTGGGAGTTAGTGGGAAAATAGTGTGGGATTTCGTGCACCCACTGCTGGACCAGAGTTATCACCTTTATGTGGATAACTTCGACACCAGCATCCCATTATTTAAATGCCTCTCCACCATAAATACTGCAGCATGCGGCACCGTGCGCAAAAACCTTAGAGGCCTCCCTAAAACCCTGCTTGGCCAAAGTCTCAGAAAGGGCGAGAGCAGGGCACTATGCAGCGAGAACGTCTTGATTGTCAAGTACAAGAACAAGCGGGATGTCCTTCTCTTGATCACAATACATGGGAATGGAAGCACCCCTGTCCCTGTACGAGGTACCAGTACAGTGACCCCAAGCCAGATTGCATCCTGGGATATAATAAATACATGGGAGGGGTTGATCTTTCCGATCAAGTGCTGAAGCCATAGACCGCAATGCGGAAAACAAGGGCGTGGTACAAACAAATGTTTCAAGAGGTAGTTATCAAGGCACTTCTATTTGGAAACAAGGAAGGAGAGGGACCAAGCACATCTGCTGGAAGCGAGGGCACCCGTGTTGTACAAGGGTAGAACTTTCCCAGCGATGTTCCACAAGCTGCAAAGAAGGGAACGACCCAGAAGAGGTGCAGAGTGTGTTCCAAAAGGGGGATACGAAGGGACACCACTTATCAGTGTGACACCTGCCCATCAAAACCTGGCCTGTGCATAAAGGAGTGTTTCAAAGTGTACCACACATCTATGAATTATTAATTTTGTTATGCATGTACCCTTTTTTTTTTTTATACCACCTTATTATACCATGATGCACTCCGCACAGCTTACATATGCCCCCACAATAACAAATTAAATACCAGCAAAATCCCCCCCCCCCCCCCAAAATACTGATTCTTATTTTTACCTATACCTGGAGATACCTTAAGGGGTGTAGTTCCCAGAATGGAGTCACTTTTAGGGGGTTTCCACTGTTTTGGTCCCTCAATGTTGTGGTGCTTTTTCTACTTTAGTCCTTGTGTAAATAAAAAAAAATGTAGCTAAACCTACATTTTCTTTGAAAAAATGTAGATTTTCATTTTCACGGCCTACTTCCAATAATTTCTGCAAAAAAACTGTGGGGTCAAACTGCTCACTATACCACTAGATATTTTCCATAAGGGGTGTAGTTTCCCAAATGGGGTAACTTTTAGGGGGTTTCCACTGTTTTGATCCTTCAGGTGCTTTGCAAATGCGACATTGCCTCCGCAAACCATTCCTGCTAAATTTGAGCTCCAAAGTCCAAATGGCGCTCTTTACCTTCTGAGCCCTGTCTTGTGTCCAAACAGCATTTAGGACCACATGTGGGGTAGCATTTTACTCGGGAGAAGTTGTGGCGCTTTTTCTCCTTTATTCCTTGTAAAAATGAAAACATTGTATGTTTTATTGGAAACAATGTAGATTTTCATTTCTACAGCTTAATTCAAAGGAATTTAGCAAAAAAAAAAACGGTGGGGTCAAAATGCTCACTACACCCCTAGATTAATTCCTTGGGGGTGTAGTTTCCGAAATTGTGTCTATTTGAGGTGGTTTCCACTGTTTTGGCACCACAAGACCTCTTCAAACCTGACGTGGTGCCTAAAATATAATCTAATAAATAGGGGGCCCCAAAATTCACTAGGTGCTCCTTTGCTTGAGGCCTGTGTATCAGTCCAGTAGCACACTAGGGCCACTTAAGGGATATTTCTAAAAACGATAGAATCTGGGCAATAAATATTGAGTTGCATTTCCTAGATTAATCCTTCTGTTTTACAGAATTTTTTTATTACAAATTAATTTCTTAATTTCACCTCTGCACACTTTTTAAATGCTATTTTGAATACTTTGAGGGTGACGTTTTCAAAATGGGGTGTTTTATGGGGACTTTCTAATTTATAAGGCCCTCAAAGCCACTTCAGAACTGAACTGGTCCATGAAAAAATAGCCCTTTAAAATTTTCTTGAAAATGTGAGAAATTCCTGCTAAAGTTCTAAACCTTGTAACGTCTTAGAAAAATAAAAGGACGTTCAAAAAACAATGCAAACATAAAGTGGACATATGGTAAATGTTAACTAGTAATTATTTTGTCTGGTATTACTATCTGTTTTACAAGCAGATACATTTAAATTTAGAAAAATGCTTTTTTTTTCCAAAATTTCTCTAAATTTGAGTTTTTCACAAATAAATATTGAATGTTTCGATCAAATTTTTTCACTAACATAAAGTACAATATGTCACAAGAAAACAGTCTCAGAATCGCTTGGATTAGTAAAAGCATTCCAAAGCTATTACCACATAAAGTGACATATGTCAGATTTGAACAAATAGACTGTGTCCAGAAGGCCAAAACTGGCTGTGTCTCCAAGTGGTTAACTACACACACAAACAACAACTAGACCAGTATGAAGCCGGGTAACTCTGCTATTCTATATTATAAAAGTGAATGTCTGTTTTTCTGTCCTCTATAGGCAGGGGTGGATTTCAAATTTTTAATAGGTTCCCTGATTTGTGGACAAAGATATAAACGGGTAGGGTGGGGGGTGGGGTTGCAGTGTTTTGCTGTGTATCGTGCCATGGAAAATGATTCTCACAATAAAACAGTTACGAAATTCCAAATACGCCCTAAATTAACGAGGACTCTAAATTTAGAAATTCCCTTTCCAGATTATTTTAGTGTGAATTTCCACACTATGTATATAATTACATAAGGATACATACCTAACTACCCACACATCATATTACACTCACCCATTACGTATATGCGCACATTCAATATCCTAAACGTGCTCAGCCTATTGAGTTAGGCTGTGGACTTTGAGAAGGGTGGAGGACCGTGCGGAGTGCGCAGTAAGCCACAACAACTCTTCCGGCTAATGCACAGTTACGGAGCCAGGAGCAAGCTCAATACATATATACAACACCAGAACCATGCTAAGTACATAAATACAACACAGGAACCAAGCTGATATGTATATACAGTGCCAGAACCATTCTCAGTACATATCTACAGCACCAGAAAGAAGCCAAGTACATATATACAGCACCAGAACAAAGCTCAGTACATATATACAGCATCAGAACCAAGCTCAGTAAATATATACAGCTCCAGAACAAAGCTCACTACATAAATACAAAAACAGAACAAAGCTCAGTACATATATACTCACTAGAACCAAGCTCCGTACATATATACTCACCAGAACCAAGCTCACTACATATACACAGCTCCAGAACCAAGCTCACTACATATATACAGCAACAGAACAAAGCTCAGTACATAAATACAACACCAGAACCAAGCTCAGTATATACAGTGAAGGAAATAAGTATTTGATCCCTTGCTGATTTTGTAAGTTTGCCCACTGTCAAAGACATGAACAGTCTAGAATTTTTAGGCTAGGTTAATTTTACCAGTGAGAGTTAGATTATATATATAAAAAAAAAAAAAAAAAATCACATTGTCAAAATTATATATATTTATTTGCATTGTGCACAGAGAAATAAGTATTTGATCCCTTTGGCAAACAAGACTTAATACTTGGTGGCAAAACCCTTGTTGACAAGCACAGCAGTCAGACGTTTTTTGTAGTTGATGATGAGCTTTGTACACATGTTAGATGGAATTTTGGCCCACTCCTCCTTGCAGATCATCTGTAAATCATTAAGATTTCGAGGCTGTCGCTTGGCAACTCGGATCTTCAGCTCCCTCCATAAGTTTTCGATGGGATTAAGGTCTGGAGACTGGCTAGGCCACTCCATGACCTTAATGTGCTTCTTTTTGAGCCACTCCTTTGTTGCCTTGGCTGTATGTTTCGGGTCATTGTCGTGCTGGAAGACCCAGCCACGAGCCATTTTTAATGTCCTGGTGGAGGGAAGGAGGTTGTCACTCAGGATTTGACGGTACATGGCTCCATCCATTCTCCCATTGATGCGGTGAAGTAATCCTGTGCCCTTCGCAGAGAAACACCCCCAAAACATAATGTTTCCACCTCCATGCTTGACAGTGGGGACGGTGGTCTTTGGGTCATAGGCAGCATTTCTCTTCCTCCAAACACGGCGAGTAGAGTTAATGCCAAAGAGCTCAATCAGACGGGCCTGTACATGTGCCTTCTTGAGCAGGGGGACCTTGCAGGCACTGCAGGATATTAATCCATTACGGCGTAATGTGTTACCAATGGTTTTCTTGGTGACTGTGGTCCCAGCTGCCTTGAGATCATTAACAAGTTCCCCATGTGTAGTTTTCGGCTGAGCTCTCACCTTCCTCAGGATCAAGGATACCCCACGAGGTGAGATTTTGCATGGAACCCCAGATCGATGTCGATTGACAGTCATTTTGTATGTCTTCCATTTTCTTACTATTGCACCAACAGTTGTCTCCTTCTCACCCAGCGTCTTACTTATGGTTTTGTAGCCCATTCCAGCCTTGTGCAGGTCTATGATCTTGTCCCTGACATCCTTAGAAAGCTCTTTGGTCCTGCCCATGTTGTAGAGGTTAGAGTCAGACTAATTAATTGAGTCTGTGGACAGGAGTCTTTTATACAGGTGACCATTTAAGACAGCTGTCTTTAATGCAGGCACTAAGTTGATTTGGAGCGTGTAACTGGTCTGGAGGAGGCTGAACTCTTAATGGTTGGTAGAGGATCAAATACTTATTTCTCTGTGCACAATGCAAATAAATTATATATAATTTTGACTGTGATTTTCTTTTTTTTTATTTTATATAATCTATCTCTCACTGGTAATATTAACCTAGCCTAAAAATTCTAGACTGTTCATGTCTTTGACAGTGGACAAACTTACAAAATCAGCAAGGGATCAAATACTTATTTCCTTCACTGTAAATACAGCACCAGAACCAAGCTCAACATATAATTACAGCACCAGAACCAAACTCGGTACATAAATACAACACCATAACCAAGCTCAGTACATAAATACAACACCAGAACAAAGCTCAGTAAATATATACTCAATAGAACCAAGCTGAGTACATATATACTCACTAGAACCAAGCTCAGTACATATATACTCACCAGAACCAAGCTCAGTACATATATGCAACACCTGAACCAAGCTCCGTAAATATATGCAACACCAGAACCCAGCTCAGTACATAAATACAGCACCAGAACAAAGCTCAGCATATAAATACAGCACCAGAACCAAGCTCAACATATAAATACAGCACAAGCACCAAACTCAGTACACAAATACAACACCACAACCAAGCTCAGTACATAAATACAACACCAGAACCAAGCTCAGTACATATATAATCACTAGAACCAAGCTCAGTACATATATATACTCACCAGAACCAAGCTCAGTACATATATGCAACACCAGAACCCAGCTCAGTACATAAATACAACACCAGAACCGAGCTCAGTACATAAATACAACACCAGAACAAAGCTCATACATATATAAAACACCAGAACCAAGCTCATACATATATAAAACACCAGAACCAAGCTCATACATATATAAAACACCAGAACCAAGCTCATACATATATAAAACACCAGAACCAAGCTCATACATATATAAAACACCAGAACCAAGGTCATACATATATACAACACCAGAACCAAGCTCATACATATATACAACACCAGAACCAAGCTCATACATATATAATCCACCAGAACCAAACTCAAACCTATATACAGCACCAGAACAAGCTCAATACATATATACAGAACCAGAACAAAGCTCAGTACATAAATACAACACCAGAACCAAGCTCCGCATATAAGTACAGCACCAGAACAAAGCTCAGCATATAAATACAGCACCAGAACAAAGCTCAGCATATAAATACAGCACCAGAACCAAGCTCAACATATAAATACAGCACCAGAACCAAACTCCGCACATAAATACAACACCATAACCAAGTTCAGTACATAAATACAACACCAGAACAAAGCTCAGTACATATATACTCACTAGAACCAAGCTCAGTACATATATGCAACACCAGAACCAAGCCCCGTACATATATGCAACACCAGAACCCAGCTCAGTACATAAATACAGTACATAACCCCATATATAGTCCTCCCCTGTAATTAGTTCCCAGTATATAGTCCTCCCCTGTAGTTAGTGCTCCTATATAGACCTCCCCTGTAGTTATTGTCCCCTTTATTGTCCTCTGCTGTAATTATTGCTCCCCATATAGTCCTCCCCTGTAGTTATTATCCCCATATAGTCCTACCCTGTTGTTATTGTCCCCTATAATTAAGGCCCCCAACACTGCCCACAGTAAAAGGAAAAAAACAGAGATTTGCTTACCTGCTTGTTGCTGCACCATCCTCCAGCGACGCCAGTCTTCCAGCGCAATGACGCAGTGGCTCGACGTCATCGCGCCGACTGCATAATCCCTAAAGTGCCGAATGGCGAGGCATCATGTGCCTCACCAGGGCAGCGCTAGTCAACTCAATTGTATTCGCATCGTAAGGACACTGTTAAAGGGCTAGTGTAATGGTGGGGTTCACTGGCTAGTGTCGCCCACTTCTACTACCTCCTTTATATCAGGGTCACTGGGGTTATGCCTAGCTTCCCTACCTTTCTCTTGTATTAACGTTAGTCTACTTGCATTGCTGCTAAGTAAGTGTATACAACTTTATAGTAAATATAGATAATATTTATTATTGCAAACAGTAATCACTCTTAGATATAAAATATACCAAACACAGTAAATATTCACAGTATAGTATCAGTATACCACAATACACATAAGTTAATATGTATTGATAATATTCATACTATACGTGGCACAGTATAAGATATCAACAGTACTATACCACACCACCACCCATGCCTGTTGCCCCTCTTATACCTTGTCCGTGCACATCTGTATGATATCACATGCTCATGCACGTGCAAGGGGTGGGAGGCCATGGGACTGTTAATGGCTCCCCCATGGAATCTCATTACCTGGCGAGGGAGGGAGGGCAGGCAGTGGGAATGAATTGGATGTGTCCACTGTCTTCTCCCTCCTTCCCCGGAGGGTAGAGATACACTATCTCTGGCGGAGTATCTGCACTCACATGTACATAGATATAAATATATAGAAGACTTCCCTTTACAATCCCCCTGTTGTCGGGAACACGGCAATGAAATTTGTGGAAGTGTTTGTTTTGTAATGCAACTTATATGTATGTTTAGATAAGTGGGTGGTGGTAAAGATTAGTATTGTAATACCTTGTTAATTATACTGTGCCCAGTGTAGCGTCAGTGTATTCAATACATATTAACTTGTTATGTGTATTGGGATACACTGATACTATACGGTGATTATTTACTGTGTTTGGTGTATTTTATATCTAAAAGTGAATTATTTTGTATAAATAAATATTACCTTTATTGACTATGCAATTGTATTCCCTTACTTAGTAGCAAAGAAATTAGATTGACGTTCGTATAAGAGAAAGGTAGGGGAACTAGGCATAACCCTAGTGACCCTGATATAAAGGAGGTAGTAGTAGTGGGCGACACGAGCCTGTGAACCCCACTATTACACCACCCCCTTTTACATTGGTGAGCCAGCCAGGAGCAAGCTAAGTTATATCATATGTGTGCTTTCTGTGTATGTACACTACCGTTCAAAAGTTTGGGGTCACCCAGACAATTTTGTGTTTTCCATGAAAACTCACACTTATATTTATCAAATGAGTTGCAAAATGACTAGAAAATATAGTCAAGACATTGACAAGGTTAGAAATAATGATTTGTATTTCAAATAATAATTTTCTCCTTCAAACTTTGCTTTCGTCAAAGAATGCTACATTTGCAGCAATTACAGCATTGCAGACCTTTGGCATTCTAGCTGTTAATTTGCTGAGGAAATTGGGACAAATTTCACCCCATGCTTCCAGAAGGCCCTCCCACAAGTTGGATTGGCTTGATGGGCACTTCTTGCGTACCATACGGTCAAGCTGCTCCCACAAGAGCTCTATGGGGTTGAGATCTGGTGACTGCGCTGGCCACTCCATTACAGATAGAATACCAGCTGCCTGCTTCTTCCCTAAATAGTTCTTGCATAATTTGGAGGTGTGCTTTGGGTCATTGTCCTGTTGTAGGATGAAATTGGCTCCAATCAAGCGCTGTCCACAGGGTATGACATGACGTTGCAAAATGGAGTGATAGCCTTCCTTATTCAAAATCCCTTTTACCTTGTACAAATCTCCCACTTTACCAGCACCAAAGCAACCCCAGACCATCACATTACGTCCACCATGCTTGACAGATGACGTCAGGCACTCTTCCAGCATCTTTTCAGTTGTTCTGCCTCTCACAAATGTTCTTCCGTGTGATCCAAACACCTCAAACTTCGATTCGTCTGTCCATAACACTTTTTTCCAATCTTCCTCTGTCCAATGTCTGTGTGCTTTTGCCCATATTAATCTTTTCCTTTTATTAGCCAGTCTCAGATATGGCTTTTTCTTTGCCACTCTGCCCTGAAGGCCAGCATCCCGGAGTCGCCTCTTCACTGTAGACGTTGACACTGGCGTTTTGCGGGTACTATTTAATGAAGCTACCAGTTGAGGACCTGTGAGGCGTCTATTTCTCAAACTAGAGACTCTAATGTACTTGTCTTGTTGCTCAGTTGTGCAGCGGGGCCTCCCACTTCTCTTTCTACTCTGGTTAGAGCCTGTGTGTGCTGTCCTCTGAAGGGAGTAGTACACACCATTGTAGGAAATCTTCAGTTTCTTGGCAATTTCTCGCATGGAATAGCCTTCATTTCTAAGAACAAGAATAGACTGTCGAGTTTCACATGAAAGCTCTCTTTTTCTAGTCATTTTGAGAGTTTAATCGAACCCACAAATGTAATGCTCCAGATTCTCAACCAGCTCAAAGGAAGGTCAGTTTTATAGCTCCTCTAAACAGCAAAACTGTTTACAGCGGTGCTAACATAATTGCACAAGGGTTTTCAAGTGTTTTCTAATCATCCATTAGCCTTCTAACACAGTTAGCAAACACAATGTACCATTAGAACACTGGAGTGATGGTTGCTGGAAATGGGCCTCTATACACCTATGTAGATATTGCATTAAAAACCAGACGTTTGCAGCTAGAATAGTCATTTAGCACGTTAACAATGTATAGAGTGTATTTCTGATTAATTTAATGTTATCTTCATTGAAAAAAACTGTGCTTTTCTTTCAAAAATAAGGAAATTTCTAAGTGACCCTAAACTTTTGAACGGTAGTGTGTGTATGTGTATGTGTATGTATATATATATATATATATATACACCCCCTCCATCCCCTTTAAAAGGGGACACTTCACTTTACAGATATACAAAATACAATTGAGTGCAGGGGACCGGTTCCGGCTTCCCGCTGTAATTTTAACAACCGGTTTGGGAGAACCGGGGTGAAGCTGCCAGATCCCTGTACCATTTGACCCCAAATTTGGCACATAGGTACATTGGGTGTCCAGGAAGGTTTTAGTAAATGTCCTAACCTTGCCATTGTTCTCTGTTATCAGCCATTATAGCGAATGTCTCTGTCGTCCTCTATAGGCTTCCAAACACCTAAACTATTTGACCCCAAATTTGGCACATAGGTACATCGTGTGTTCAGGCAGGTTTTCGTAAAGGTTCCGACCTTGCTCTGTTCTCTGTTATCAGCCATTATCACTTCAGCCATTATCACATCAGCCAATACCATAAAAGGGAATACAGACATTTGATTTTATAGTAAAGATGTTTTTATCTGGCAGTATCAGGTAGTGCACATTACAAGATAATCCTCGATGGGAAGGTACAGGGGAGTGGTTACCCACAGCAACCAATCAGATTACTGATGGCCTTGAGGAAATCTGCATTACTAGCTACAGAGACTCCTCTTGCTCAAGTGCAAGCTGATCAAAAGTGTCATACCGCTGCACGAGCTGCTGAAACTCCTCAGCAAACTTGGGCTTTCTCAGCAACAGATCAGACAAGTGGCTCTCAGAAGCGCCGAGACTCCTGCCCGAACCCAGGCCAGTCAGCAAGTTGATAGAGCACATCATGTTCAGCAAGCTAATGAGTGGGTTTTCATGCATGATGCGGTTTTCAATTATGAGCCAACCATAGTCTATGACCAACTGGTTACAAAACTGCCAATGTTGTTAATCAACAGGCTCTGTCACAGTCTTATGACTCCATTTCCTACCAGTTTAGCTGTTATGTATTTAGGAAGTTAAAATTTAAATAAACAGTGTGTAACTGTCGGGGTATATAGGGCTACCGGTGATTTCCCAGTAAACCAAGAAAATATGAGGGCATGGATTAGCCTCCTGGGCGCCTTTGGAACATATCCAATGAAAACACAGACAGACGGACAGGTTATAACCGGGCAGCACCGGGTACTTTTTCTAGCATATATAGAGAGATGAATTTCTGTTGTCTGAACTTTATGCACGGCCAAACGACTGGACCACTTTACACCAAATTTGCCATATAAGTAAATCAGCCGCTTTAGAAGGTTTTACACTGGGTTTCAGCTCTCTAGGGCTTACCATTCTTGACGTATTCACAAAAAATTGCAATACAAAAGCAAATATGGCACCACTGGTTCCACATCAAGGGTCTTCCTCCATATCACATCAGATGACCCATATTATTCAATAGAAGCTCACAGATTCTTCATTCTTAGGCTCACTGACATACAAAGAGTTTTACACCAGGTTCCAAAAACAACCCAGTCATTTTTGTTTTACACTGTTGCACGACTTTAGCCTCAGCAAGACAGATGAGTAGTAGAAACTCCCCATTAGACCGGAGCCCATTTTCAGGCTGACCAGGTGCGATATGCTAATCGACGAGCTACTACCTGGGCTGATATGTGTAATGCTGCTTTCCATTACAATTCAAAATCCCAAAATGGTCAAGTTCGATTGCTTCTGATTGGCCGAATGGAGAAACAATGCGAACACTGTAGTGCACTTAAGTTCGAAAGTGAGCGACCAGGACTGTTCTTCTCTGGCGGAAAGGTCAGAATACCTGATTTACCTGTTCCACCAGAAGAGCTCACAACTTTGCTTGATGGTTCCTCACCAAACTCTGTATAAATATATTGGCTTCATATCAGTAGGAAACAAAGTTTTTAACCACACATACAAACAAATAGACCCGTGTGAAGCCGGGTAACTCCGCTAGTATAGTATATAAGTAAAAACAATATCTGTTATTACTCTACCATATATAGCTGTTTAGGGAAAATCACCAGCTAACATTTTGTGTATGGGTTTCTTCCTGATGCAACTGATGTGTGCATGGCTTCATAAAAAAAAAATTCTCTGTGTGCTATCCGCAAAAAAAAAACAACTGATAACACACTGCAAAAAACCCCCCCAAAAAACAGAAGCATGCACGAGCCCTTAGTGAGGTTGATCGAACATTGATCTTCAAGTTTTAACCCATTTCTTCCGTACCGTTGTAACCGTGCTTTGGTATATATGTTTGTTGGTTATTACATTGTTAAGAAGACTGAAGAGGTTTATGGTAAGAGTCTAGGGCAGGATAATGATCCTATAATTTTATTTTATTTACCCTAAATAGGTGCAGAATTCTTTATAGGGGCTCAAGGTTTTTTGATACAGAGCTTCAAATACCTTGCATTCTTTTATATAGCCATTATTGGCAAATTAAGAGAAATGCAAAAACAAAATGTAATTTGCATAGTTTATAGGTTTGTATCTGGACAGAATAGAAATGGGTTAATATTAGTATAGTAGTATTCTATATAATGTGGAGTCTAGTTCTTGCTACAGAACAGTTCATTGTACCTGACACCTAGTTACTGAGAGGAGTACTCTGTCACAGACCATATTGGACAACCATAAGGGCACTACAGGTTAGCAGACAACATACTTTGCTAAAGTCTGTAGTCCTATATACTGTGGCATAGCTGCTCAATTCTCTGATTGGCAAGGTTCGTGTGGGTGATGCTGTCCTCTAGGTGCTTGACCTAAGTGAAAAGAAGGAACTTCCAGAGCCTAGAGAAGATACGAAAAAGGATACCTCTGGACTTTAGTGCCTAGAGAAGATACATTAAAGGGTTACTTAATGCCAGGGGCTAGAAACCTTTGGCACTCCAGCTGTAGCGAAACCACAATTGCTGTAGCGAAGGTTGCTGACCCCTGCTCCAGATTTTCACGGAATAGCGAAGAGGTAACAGGTCTATGGTAAGTGTCCTGCCGTGTAATAACGGTTCCACTCGTGGAAGGGGATCGTCATATAATTCCTTAAACCTGTGTAGATGCTAAGCATGAATTGATATCTTGTTGTATTTCTCTAAATTGTGATTTATTTTTTTTAACGAGATTTAAAGTATAGATAGGAATTACGGACATATAGATGGCTAGATATCTAAATAAGATAGATATGAAAGAGATAATTCGACAGTTATGATAAAAATAAAGTTTACAAACTCATTTAAAACAAGTAGGATTGTATAACAAACCTTAAATAAAAAAAATCCCTAGACTGAGCATAAGAAAATGTAGGTAGGTAGGTAGGAAGGAATGTAGGTTAAGTCAAGAAAGATTGCCAATAGACAATCTTCTCAAATAATATAGATCTAAAAGTTTTAGAGATAAGCAGTGTCAGACTGGAGTACATTAGGCCCACCAGAGGAAATAATTCTTGGGGGCCCACCCGTCAGCTATATAGAAATAATGCGACCACTCTTAATTGTGTAGTAAAACGTGTGTAGTAAAACGTGTGTAGTAAACCAAAGACTAATATTACCACCACATAGTGACCATATAGTGGTAGACATCAGTACTACAAAAGCGCTCTGCAGACCATATAACTTAAATGAGTTTTCCCATCTTAGACATTTATGGCATATCCACAGGAAATGCCAAAAATGTCTGATAAATGTGGGTCCCAGCTCTGGTACCCACACCTATATTTAGAACTTACCGCAGAATCCACACGAAGACCAGTGGAGAGAGGGTCACGTGTGTGCGAAGCTCTCTCTATTTTGTTCAATGGGAGTTACTTAAACAGAATAAAGAGAGAGACGCATGCATGCGCAGCCCTCTCTCCACTGCTCTCTGCCTGGATTCAGCAGTCAGTTCTAAATATAGGCGTGGGACCCGAATCTATCAGACATTTTTGGCATTTCCTGTGGATATGCCATAAATGTCTAAGATGGGAAAACTCCTTTAATACAATAGTCGCTGACTTTTCCTTTTCTTCTTCATCCGGCCCAGGTTTCTCTTACGCCTTGTCCCGACTACGAATCGCCACTGCAGAATTTGAAACACAAATATCTTTGGCTTCTTGCTTTTCTAGCACCTCCCCACTCTCTAGAAAAACCTCACCATTTATAGTGCTCCAAATGGAAATAATGCCCCCTCAGTACCACACACTATAATAGTACCCCCTTTTGGCCCCACAATAATAATAGTGCCACACACAGCCCCGTTTAGATAGTGCCACACACAGACCTTTCTTGTAGATAGTGCCACAAACAGCCCCCCTAGTAGATAGTGCCACACAGCCCTCCCCCTGTATAGTGCCATACAGTCCCCCTGTAGATAGTGCCACATAGCCCCCATAGTAGATAGCCCCCTAGTAGATAGCTCCGGCATCGGGAGTTATACAGTTTTTGGAGCTGGAAGCAGAAGGCTCTGACCACTGTATAGTGGCCGTACTGCAGCTCTGCTCCTATTCAAGTAAATAGGAGCAGAGCTGCAGTAGCCCAGCACAGTCGATATACAATATACAGAGCCTTCTGGTTCCGGTTACGAAAACTGTATAACTCCCGGTGCCAGAGGCAGCCAGAACAGCTTATCAGTGCAGGGTCCGGGTGTCAGACCCCCACCAATCATATACTGATGACCTGTGGATAGGTCATAAGTATAAAAAAACGCCCTATGACCAGAAAACCCCTTTAAAATCTTAAAACAAGCAATGTGTGTCAGGATATCGCCAGATTGCATTGCTGGTCACAATGCCACCCAGACTGAGTTTTTCAGTACAACCGCTTTCTCGGCACCCATCTGGCAGAAGGGTGCCACACACATATGCTGGGACGAGGCAGGGACGAGGCAGCTTCTTTTCCCTATCCTCTGAGCATGCACGGTTCGATCATGAGAAGTTTGCATTGCAAATGTTCAGCCCTCAGCGTTCACTGCGGCTGCGTGATTTTTCCTTCACTGAGCAACCCACCGCAGGGTGGTGGAGTGAGCAGGCGCGGTCTGCTAGCACAGAGGTGTACTAGGAGGATGTTCAACTGGCTGAGATGCCAGCATTAGGCCCTGTTCACACAGTTTTTTGACGAGTTTTTTTGAAGCGGAAACCGCGCCGCAAAACTCCTCAAAAACCGCCCGAAAATGCCTCCCATTGATTTCAATGGGAGTTGGACGAGTTTTTTTACCGCGAGTAAAAAAAATCGCGTCGCGGTAAAAAGAAGTGTCATGACCCATCTTGAGGCGCTTTCCGCCTCCAAAACCCCATTTCAATCAGTCAGAAAGAGAAAAAAAAACCTCGACGATTGTTTTGATGAGTTTTTGTCAAACCACTCTGCAAAAACCGCCTGGAGCTGTTTTTGCAGGAGGAATTTTCCTCCTGCAAAAAACTCTGTGTGAACACAGCCTTAGGCATTGTGGAATATGTAGGTGAAAGTGACAGGAAATGTTAGCGGTCTAGAAGTTTGCGAAGTAAACAAACTAGGGTGCGTCTGCAGAAAACTGACAGGGATAACAGAATTTAATTACTGAAAAAGGGGTTTTCTGACACTTTCAAATAACTTTAAGTTTTAAAAATATGGTTATGTTTGTTTGGAAAATTGTTTTTGATTGTTTCTTAAGTAAATCATTATTTAGCAAAGCATTTGTGTTGGGTAATGTGTTTTCTGTGATAGAGAAAGAATTGTATTTGCTATGCCTGATTACTGATGTGCAGTGGAAACAGGTGAGAATTAACCTCTTACACCCCTTGACGCCTTACACTGCACAGTGATTATTGTGTGGAGAATTGTTATTTGATCTGGATATTGGTTCTGGTTTGATTTTTGCTATTTCTTATTTGATTATCATCTTGCAAAGACTCTGTTGTACTACTATTTTATGAGAGACAACATGTATTCTCTGCCCAGGCATCTTGAGTGGTCAGCAGTGCCAACATGAGCACTTGTAAAAAACAAAAGTTCATTGAGTGTTATCCAGAGAGGAACCCTTCTCCACAGAAACAGACCCAAACTCCGTCCAGCCACCACCCGACCACTTCGCATCCTTGCAACAGATGACTGATGGTGAAGAAAACTTTGCCTCAGATACTAATCATGATACCTCAGAACACACATGGGTTAAAGAGGCTCTGTCACCAGATTTTGCAACCCCTATCTGCTATTGCAGCAGATAGGCGCTGCAATGTAGATTACAGTAACGTTTTTATTTTTAAAAAACGAGCATTTTTGGCCAAGTTATGACCATTTTTGTATTTATGCAAATGAGGCTTGCAAAAGTACAACTGGGCGTGTTTAAAAGTAAAAGTACAACTGGGCGTGTATTATGTGCGTACATCGGGCGTTTTTACTACTTTTACTAGCTGAGCATTCTGACGAGAAGTATCATCCACTTCTCTTCAGAACGCCCAGCTTCTGGCAGTGCAGACAGCGCGTTCTCGAGAGATCACGCTGTGTAGTCACTCACAGGTCCTGCATCGTGTCAGACGAGCGAGGACACATCGGCACCAGAGGCTACATTTGATTCTGCAGCAGCATCGGCATTTGCAGGTAAGTCGATGTAGCTACTTACCTGCAAACGCTGATGCTGCTGCAGAATCAACTGTAGCCTCTGGTGCCGATGTGTCCTCGCTCGTCTGACACGATGCAGGACCTGTGAGTGACGACACAGCGTGATCTCTCGAGAACACGGCTGTGTCTGCACTGCCAGAAGCTGGGCGTTCTGAAGAGAAGTGGATGATACTTCTCGTCAGAACGCCCAGCTAGTAAAAGTAGTAAAAACGCCCCGATATACGCACATAATACACGCCCAGTTGTACTTTTACTTTTAAACACGCCCAGTTGTACTTTTGCAAACCTCATTTGCATAAATACAAAAATGGTCATAACTTGGCCAAAAATGCTCGTTTTTTTAAAATAAAAACGTTACTGTAATCTACATTGCAGCGCCTATCTGCTGCAATAGCAGATAGGGGTTGCAAAATCTGGTGACAGAGCCTCTTTAAGACAGAAGGCATCATTAAAGAGGCTCTGTCACCACATTATAAGTGCTCTATCTCCTACATAAGGAGATGGGCGCTGTAATGTAGATGACAGCAGTGTTTTTTTATTTAGAAAAACAATCTATTTTTACCACTTTATGAGCGATTTTTAGATTTATGCTAATTCGTTTCTTAATGCCCAAGTGGGCGTGTTTTTACTTTAGACCAAGTGGGAGTTGTACAGAGGAGTGTATGACGCTGACCAATCAGCGTCATACACTTCTCTACATTCATTTACACTGCACTAGCGATATAGCTATATCGCTATGTGCAGCCTCATACACAAACACTAACATTACTGCAGTGTCCTGATAATGAATACACATGAAATCCAACCTGGACATCATGTGTATTCAGAATCCTGACATGTCTGTAGCGTCTCTGTGAGATTTACAGCAAGGCAAACTAAATCTCGCGAGATTACGATGTAAACTGTCATTTAAAACGAGATTACGTTTGCCTTGCTGGAAATCTCACAGAAAAGATTCAGACGTGTCAGGATTCTGAATACACATGACGTCCTGGCTGGAGGTAATGTATATTCATTGTCACGACACTGCAGTAATGTTAGTGTTTGTGTATGTGGCTGCACATAGCGATATAGCTATATCGCTATCTGCAGTGTAAATGAATGGAGAGAAGTGTATGACGCTGATTGGTCAGTGTCATACACTCCTCTGTACAACGCCCACTTGGTCTAAAGTAAAAACACGCTCACTTGGGCATTAAGAAACTAATTAGCATAAAGCTAAAAAATCGCTAAAAAGTGGTAAAAATAGATCTTTTTTCTAAATAAAAAACACTGCTGTCACCTACATTATAGCGCCCATCTCCTTATGTAGGAGATAAGGCACTTATAATGTGGTGACAGAGTCTCTTTAAATTGGTAGAAGCAGACACCACGTGAACAACCTTGATAAGGGTATGTTCACACGGCTGAAAGGCCGCAAACGCCCCGAAAAATTGCTGATAATATGGAGGCTGAACGCCTCCATCTGCCCATTGATTTCAATGGGAAAAACTGTGTCTCGTTCCCATTGGGTGTTTTTATACGCGGCCGTTTGTAAAAACGGCATGTGAAAAAACGCCCCGTAAAAAAGAAGTGCATGTAATTTCTTGAGCCATTTGTGGAGCCATTTTTCATTGTCTCAATAGAAAAACAGATCCAAAAACGGCCGTAAAAAACGCTTGATGCATAAAAAACGGCTTAAAATTGGAGGCTGTTTTCCCTTGAAAACAGCTCTGTATTTTACAGCTGGTTTTTATTTAGTGTGTGAACATACCCTAAGTCTGTTAAAGAGAATGTAAATAGACAAGATAGAAGGGGAAAGTAAATTAAAGGGGAAACCAAAAATGTGAGAAGAGTGAAGGTGAATAAGTAAAATGATGTGCTAAAGAATCACTGTGAAGCTAGCAGAACGGATAGAATACTTAAATTACTGTAGAAAAGAAACAGAAGAGGATGTAATTGTACTGCAAGGCGTAGTCCGTAAACCCAGGGATAATCTGAATAATAATAACATTATCCCACAATGCCAGTAGCTATCACCCAGGGGTAGAGGACCAAAACCCAACAACAGAGGAAATGAAAGATCGTGGTGAATATGAGGCGTCCAGGGGATAAAGATGGGGTCCCTAAGCTCAGTGTTGGAAGTGAGGAAAGACAGGCCATTATTTCCGTGTGTAGAAAAAAAATTGGAAACACTCGATACACCTACACATCTTCCTCAAGGATATTGTGAGTCTCCCAGTGTGTGTAACAGGATTTAGCTAATATACCATTCACAGGCACATTGATTCAGTATGCAGATGATCTTGTTTGCTCCAACTATTCTGAACATTGCCAACGGAACACAGTTTCACGCCTCAAAACCTGCGACAGAGAGGGGATACTAGTAATCGAAGCATAACTACAGTTTTGTCAAACTGTCACCTAACTTTGTTTAACCCCTTAGGCTGGGTTCACACGACCATGTTACGTACGTAATGTACGGAACGTATTTCGGCCGGAAGACCCGGACCGAACACAGTGCAGGGAGCCGGGCTCCTAGCATCATAGTGATGTACGATGCTAGAAGTCCCTGCCTCTGCGTGGAACTACTGTCCCGTACTGTAATCATGTTTTCAGTACGGGACAGTAGTTCCACGGAGAGGCAGGGACTCCTAGCGTCGTACATAACTATGATGTTAGGAGCCCGGCCCCCTGCACTGTGTTCGGTCCGGGTCTTCCGGCCGAAATACGTTCCGTACATTACGGACGTAACATGGTCGTGTGAACCCAGCCTAAATGACCAAGCTTGTTTGGACCTTAATGACCAAGCCAGATTTGTCAAATCTGGCATGTCTGACTTTATCAGAGAATAACTCTGCGAAAGTTTTGAATATCGAAGTAATTCTGACATTGTTTTTTTTATCACATGTTGTACTTTATTTTAGTCGTAAAACTAGACTGATACAAATTTGTGTAAATTAAT
This sequence comes from Rhinoderma darwinii, assembly GCF_050947455.1. Taxonomy (NCBI): domain Eukaryota; kingdom Metazoa; phylum Chordata; class Amphibia; order Anura; family Rhinodermatidae; genus Rhinoderma; species Rhinoderma darwinii. Next base: position 186,444,219 of record NC_134691.1, read on the forward strand.
TAAAAAATAGAAAAATTTAAGACATTTTTCCTTATTTTTAACTGCAATATGTCACATATGTACATACATGCTGTACAATTTTTTTTATTAAATATATATTTCCATCTATTTATTCTATTTTAGCAGCACCTTTGAAAAAACCATTTTGAAGTACATTTTGTTTTCCTGCACCAAGCCAGGTTTTCAGAGGCTCATTGACATCAGAATGATGAAAAACCCCACAAGTGACCCCATTTTGAAAACGACACCCCATAAGGTATTTATTAAGGGGTGTTGTAAGTATTTTGACCACACCAGTTTTTTTTATAAGAATTCATGCAAAGCAGGCGTAAAAAAATATAATTAATTTTTTTTCCCAAATGTGTAATTTTAAAGACAGATTTCTTTGTAAAGCGAACATGAGGATGAAGAAACACACCTCAAAATCTATCACCGTCTTTCTTCTGTTTTAAAAAATATCCCCATTGCGGTTCTAATGCGCTGCCTGGACACACGGAAGGGCCCAAAAGGAACAGAGCACCTGGTATCTTTCAGGACACCAATTTTGCTTGAAAATGTTTTAGGCCCCAATGTACATTTGGAGAGGCTTTGAGCTGCCAGAATGATAGAAACTCCCCATAAACGACCCCATTTAGAAAACTAGACCCCTTAAGGTATTTATATAGGGGTGTAGTGAGTATTTTGACCCCACAGTCTTTTGCAAAATTTAATGCATAGCAGGTGAAAAAAAAAAGAATTCACTTTTTTCATAAAAGTATCACTTTGAAGACCGATTTCTTTGTAAAGCGAACATGAGAATGATGAAACACACCCCAAAATCGATCACCCTGTTTCTCCTGTGTTCAAAAATACCCCCATTGTGGCCCTAATGCGTTGCCTGGACACACGGCAGGGCCCAAAAGGAACAGAGCACCTGGTAGCTTTCAGGACACCAATTTTGCTTGAAAATGTTTTAGGCCCCAATGCACATTTGGAGAGGCTTTGAACTGATAGAACGATAGAAACCCCCAAGAAATGACCCATTCTTAAAATTACACACCTTAAGCTATTCAGGAGTGTAGTGAGCATGCTGTCACGTTGGGTTCGTGGACCCACTGGGCCGTACCATCTTAACGGTATGGCAGCTGGCCAACATGGCGCAGGTCACAGTCTATAGTTCGTATAGGGTACCTGAGGCAGCTCGGACAGTAGCAAGGCAGGCTCGGCTGGAACTAGGCAGCAGGCAGACGTCAGGCGTGGTATGCAGCACAGCACGACTATAGCTCAGCACGGCACTTGACGAGGATAGCACAGGATACAGGTACGGAAAACACTGGGAACTGGAAGACACTAGGAGACCATTTGCATAGACAAACTTTGGGTACGACAACAACGCTCAGGCATGGGAGGAAGAGACTGGGCCCTGCTTATAGCCCAGGGTACTCATGAGCTAATTATAAATTAAAGTCCGGTCGAGGTGAGCGGAATTGAGCGCTGGCGTCTCCTGAGGAAGAGACTGGGACCAGCGCTCGCAGATCCATGGCTGCGGCCGTCAGGAGGTGAATGAACCTGATGGCCCGCGGCCATGGACATGACAGTATCCCAGGACCTCTCTTCAGGAACAAACACAATCCAATCCACCAAATAAAAGGTCTTTCCTCTTACTTTCTTGGTGTCCAAGATCTCCTTAACCTCGAAGGTGTCTGAAGGGCCGCTGGAGGCAACTGCAGGGCTAGGAGCCTTGGTAAAGCGGTTCAGAACCACCGGTCTCAGGAGGGAGACATGGAAGGAGTTGGGAATCTTGAGGGTAGGAGGCAGCCGAAGTTTGTAGGCGACAGGGTTGATCTGCTGTAGGATCTTGAAGGGTCCGAGGAACCTGGGAGTAAATTTGTACGATGGCACCCTAAGACGAATATTCCTGGAGGACAGCCAGACCTTCGTGTCAGGAAGAAACTGAGGAGGTTCTCTTCTTGTGTCTTCCGTTTCATGCGGTCGACCGCCAGCAGGATGGAGGATTGAGTCTGCTGCCTGATCTGCAGAAAGTCCCTAAAAGCAGTGTCAGCAGCTGGTACCTCGGACGTATCAGGCATCGGGAGAGGAATTCGTGGGTGTTGGCCATAGACAACAAAGAACGGTGTATTCCGTGTGCACTCGCTGGTGTGGTTATTGTAAGAGTTCAGCCCACGGGAGCAACTGCACCCAGTCATCATGCTGTCTGGAGATGAAGTGGCGTAGGTAGTTCTCCAAGATCTGATTGATCCTCTCGACCTGACCATCGGACGATAGGCAGAGGAAAAATTCAACTTTACACCTAGGAGTCCGCAGAGGGCTCTCCAGAACTTCGAGGTGAACTGAACACCCCGATCTGACACAATATGTTATGGCAAGCCGTGCAGGCGGAAGGTGCGTTGGATGAAAAGCTTGGCCAGTTGAGGAGCAGAAGAAAGACCGGTCAGAGGAACGAAGTGGGCCATCTTCGAAAATCCATAGCTATATGCTGCCAGAGAGCATCGGGCACAGGCAATGGCTGGAGCAGGCCAGCAGGTTTGGAGTGAGCAACCTTGTTAGCTGCACACACTGAGCAGGAAGAAACAAAGTCCACAATGTCTTTGGTAGCGTGGGCCACCAGAAATGATGGGCAGTCAGATCTCGGGTCTTACGGGCCACCGCGGAGGATTCTCCCTCTGTCAGCCAGGTGCACAAAAGTCCTCCCTGGAGGAATGACTCCAACTTGCAGGGGTTTGACAGAGACAATGCAAGACAGATCAATAATGTTCTGTGGAATTTCCATGGTGTCTTCTGTCTCGAAAGACCTTGACAAGGCATCGGCCCTCACATTTTTGTCACCCAGGCGATAATGGAGCTCAACCTGGAACCTGGTAAAGTACAGCGACCACCTGGCCTGACGAGGATTCAGCCGTTGGGCAGTCTGGAGGTAGGTGAGATTCTTGTGGTCCGTAAAAATTAGGATGGGATGAGCAGCGCCCTCTAGTAGATGTCTCCACTCCTCCAGAGCCAATTTGATGGCCAGTAACTCCCGATCCCCAATCGAGTAGTTGCATTCTGCGAAAGAGAAGAGATTAAAGAAATATCCACATACCATTGACTTGCCCTTGGAACCTCTCTGGAACAGAAGTGCACCAGCACCGACAGAGGAGGCCTCCACCTCCAACGAGAACTGTAGCGAAACATCTGGATGATGTGAAGGCACTCTTCAGGCTACTGAATGCGGACTCTGCCTCAGGAGTCCACACCTTGGCGTTCATGCCCTTCTTGGTGAGGTTACAGATAGGAGATGTCAGTGAGGAGAAATTTGGGGTGAACTGTCTGTAAAAATTGGCGAATCCCAGAAAGCGCTGCATGGCCCTCAAGCCTTGAGGGCGTGGCCATTCCAGGACGAACTTTACCTTTTTAGGATCAATCTTGAGACCTCGATTTGAGACGATGTAGCCCAGGAAGGGTAGAGCATCTCTCTAAAACACGCACTTCTCCAACTTAGCGTACAGATGATGCTCCCTTAACCGCAGCAAAACTTGACGGACATTTCTCTGATGAGTCATAGGATCTGGAGAAAAAAATCAAGATGTCATCAAGATAGACTACTACACAAACATAGAGGAGGTCACGGAAGATGTCATTAACGAACTCCTGGGAGACCGCAGGAGCATTACATAGGGCGATATTCATAGTGTACATCACGGGTGTTAAATGCAGTCTTCCATTCGTCACCCCGGCGAATCTAGATTAGGTTGTAAGCCCCACGCAGGTCTAGTTTGGAAAAAATCTTTCCCCTCGGCGCACACAGTATGATCTACAAAGTCCTTGGGGAGACCCTTTTGGTTTCTCCTAATTGTGTCGCTTGCTGCGGTTTCTCTAGCAGCAAGGCACTTCAAAAGGGGACACTATTATAAAAGTTGTCAATATATAGATGGTCTCCCTGGTCCAGTATGGGGTGCAGCAAATCCCATACTATCTTCCCACTTATTCCTAGGACAGGGGGACAGTCTGGGGGCTCTATTGCAGAATCTTTTCCCTCATAGATTCTGAATTTAAAAGTGTATCCGGACACGCTTTCACACACTTTATACAGCTTCACGCCATACCTAGACCTTTTGTTGGCCGGTACTGGCGGAAGTGTAGCTTGCCCTTGAAATGCACAGAGGATTCGTCCACTGGAATGCATTTTTGTGTGGTGTAAACCTCTCTAAATTTGAAATTGTAGTGGTTTACTACAGGTCTAATTTTAAACAGTCTGTCAAAACTGGGGTCATTTGTGGGTGGGCATTCCTCATTGTTGTTGTAATGCAGGAACCATAGCAGGATCTCGAAACGAGCCCTAGGCATGGTGAGGCGGTATAGTGGGCAATGGTGTAGCATATCAGTGCTCCAATGGGAGCGAATAGTGGGCGTTTTTGTAATGCCCATGTTAAGTAGTAGGCCCCAAAAATTCTGTATTTCATTTGCGTTGGTAGGGGTCCATTTTTAGGGCCTGGCATAATAACTGTTGGGATTGCGGGCAATAAATTGTGCCGCATAAATATTTGTCTGCTGTACCATAAAACGAATGAATTCATAAGAGAAAAATATTTTTTAAAAATCTATCTCTCTAAATCCAGTAGTGTCCACCTTGGTGCCTGGGGTGGCAGTAAATTCAGGTACCTGGGGCACATAATTATCAGGGGCAATCCACGCAGGGGCATCTGAATTTGGTTGTGCTTACGCACTAGCCCTAGAACGTCAACAGGGGGGGGGGGGGTTCTTCACTAGATGTGTCACTTGAAGATGACGACATCAAAAAATGTCACCTCATCTCCACTGTCAGACTCTGACTCTGCACAGAATAAGGCATACGCCTCTTCAGCAATGAACACCCGCTTTGTCATTGTAACTTATAATGTAGTTTTTAACTCCCTGAACCTCTAACCCTAATTAGTCCAACCTAATACCCTAATGCTAAATTATTTTTAACTAGCCCTGTCCCTACCTAACCTTACACCACGTACACTCTAACAAGCTAGTCTGATACGATCCCTAACTAATTTACTATCCCTGTCGCTCACTAACAAACTTTTTTTATAGTTTTTTTTTTTATATATTTTTTTTTCTTTTTTTTACAAGAACAAAAGAACACAGAAAAACCCACCAAAGGGGTTTCACACGCAGTCTGGCCTCTACCCCTACACAGTATATGTCCGCTTAGTGGCCCCCACACAGTATAGTGCCCCCTGTAGATTTTGCCATATAGCCTCCCTGTAGACAGTGCCATAATCCCCCACCTCCTTTTTGTAGATCGTGCCATACAGCCCCCACCTCCCCCTTGTAGACAGTGCCATACAGTCCCCCACCTCCCCCTTGTAGACCGTGCCATACAGTTTCCCACCTCCCCTTGTAGACAGTGCCCCCAAACAAAAACAAAAATTGTACTCACCTAGGCCCCGTTCCCATGACGAACTGAGCTGCTCCACGACGGGATCCTGTAGCCTAGTACAGAGTTTACCAACCTTTTCAGACTCGAGGCAGCACTGGAAATATAAAATTGTTTCGAGAAAGACAGAAAACGGCTAAGAACAAGCACTACACTCGTAGGGTACGTTCACACACGTTTTTTGTAAGGCAAAAAACATCTGCCTCAAAATTCCTTCAGGAACTGACAGCGTTGTGTGACCTTTTTTTGTGTTTTTTCTTAAGCTGTTGAAGCGAATGCAAAAGACGCAGAAAAAAAAAGCTCCAAACGAGCGCCGCAGGTATTTTCTGCATCCTATTAATTTCAATTGGAGGTCAGAGGCGGAAACCACTTGAAGACCCCCACTCACAGTAAAATGACCATCAGCCCGCCACTCACAGTAAAATGACCATCAGCCCACCACTCACAGTGAAATGACCATCAGCCCCCCCACTCACAGTAAAATGACCATCAGCCCGCAACTCACAGTATAATGACCATCAGCCCACCACTCACAGATTCCCCCTGTAGGTAGCGCCACACAGCCCCTTGTAGGTAGCACCACACAGCCCCTTGTGGGTAACGCCACACAGCCCCCTTGTGGGTAGCACCACACAGCCCCTTATAGGTAGCACCACACAGCCCCCTTGTAGGTAGCGCCAGACAGCCCCCTTGTAGGTAGCACCAGACAGCCCCCTTGTAGGTAGCACCAGACAGCCCCCTTGTAGGTAGCGCCTCACAGCCCCCTTGTAGATAGCGCCACACAGCCCCCTTGTAGATAGCGCCACACAGCCCCCTGTAAAGAGCACCACACAGCCCCCTGTAGAGTGCGACACACAGTCCCCTGTAGGGAGTGCCACACAGTCCCCTGTAGGGAGTGCCACACAGCCCCCTGTAGGGAGTGCCACACAGCCCCCTGGTAGAAAGTGCCGCATAGCCCCCTGGTAGGAAGTGCCGCACAGCCCCCTGCTCTGGAGTGCCGCACAGCCCCCTGCTCTGGAGTGCCGCACAGCCCCCTAGTAGGGAGTGCCGCAAAGACCCCTGGTAGGGAGTGCCCCACAGCCCCCTGGTTGGTAGTGCCCCACAGCCCCCTGGTTGGTAGTGCCACACAGCCCACAGCCCCCTGGTTTATGGTGACACACAATCCCCTGGTTGGTAATGCCACACAGCCCACAGCCCCCTGGTTGGTAGTGCCACACAGCCTACAGTCCCCTGGTAGGTAGTGCCACACTGCCCACATCCCCCTGGTTGGTAGTGCCACACAACTCACAGCCCCCTGGTTGGTAGTGCCACACAACCCACAGCCTCCTGGTTGGTAGTGCCCCACAGCCCCCTGGTTGGTAGTGCTACGCAGCCCACAGCCCCCTGGTTGGTAGTGCCACACAGCCCACAGCCCCCTGGTTGGTAGTGCCACACAGCCCACAGCCCCCTGGTTGGTAGTGCCACACAGCCCACAGCCACCTGGTTGGTAGTGCCACACAGCCCACAGCCCCCTGGTTGGTAGTGCCACACTGCCCACAGCCCCCTTGTAGTGCAAGGACTACGAAATGACCCTGATAGCTGGCGGGCAATAGACAATGAAAAAAGGACAACTGTGCAGGAGCACACAAAATACCCAGCTTTCCCAGCTATCAAATAAATGTGTGGAAATAAACTAAGATATAACTTTTATTTAGTCTAGCTAAGGGATTAATCCATATGGGGATTCCACTCCTTCAGGGAGCTACAGTGGCGCTAGTAGATAGCAGAGCAGGGAGATACTCCCTGCTCTGCTATAGTGCTATCACTACCGCTATAGCAGCCGCAGCAGCTGCTAGCGGCGCCACCGCCCTCATGCCCGGTGTCACTGCTAGCAGCCGCTATGGCTGCTACAGCGGTAGCGATGGCCACTAAGTTAAGAAGCGCCCGGGTGGAAAGGCGACTGCAGTTAGTGTGTGTATCCCCACTGGTAGTTGCAACGGCGCGGGGATACACACACCCGCTGGCGCCCCTCTTCCAGTGCCGACCGCACTGGTCGAACGTATCCAAGGCCGGCCATGCATACAGTATGTGCACAGACACAAATACTGTTCACATACACATTCACTAAATACACATGTTCCACTACAGGTCCGGACCGGGACTTAAAATCAGCCCTCACATTTTTAAGCACACAGGACCACCGCAGGCCATACGCAGCCGCCAGTCTTGGGCTGAAGTACATAGGACCACCTTTCAACTATTCAAGACATGGGGAGATTTATTAAACCAGGTGTAAATGAAAAGAGGCATAGTTGCTCCAACGAATCCACTGCTTTTCCACGAGAATAATGAAGATGCTCATTATTCTAGAGGATTTTTTTTTGCGGAGCAGAAAAAAATTCAAGCAGACTTATTTCCACTGCATGTGAATGGGGTATAAAATAGCCTATTCACTTGTAATGGATACAGAATGTTACTGGATTTGAAAGTGATTTAGGTGTGGAATCAGGAACTTAGTCCTAATCAAATGCTGATTGCGTGATCATGGCATAATACTGCCAATACTGCCAATCAGCGCCTTTCAACAACGTAAGTGATGCGATGACGTCATCGCACCGCTAGCATCGTTAAAAGACGCGCATTGGCGGGGCAAGTCATTCTGCCCTGCCAATCAGCGTCATTGCAAGGCAGGTACAATTAGTACAGGAGGGGGTGGCGGTGGCTGGTTTTAGTGGCCTTCCGCCCCCTCAGAGAGGCAGCAGGGTACCGACACTGAATGTTTGGGTGGCCAGCAGGCAGCCCACTGTTCACCGGCCCATCTGGCATTTGCCAGAACTGCCAGATGGCCAGTCCGGCTCTGCTCTACTACATGTAAAAAATATTCAGAAGAATTGCAGAATGTCTCCTGGTCGATGGTGTCTGGACCCTCACTAGTATTGTGCTCTAGACACTAGAATTGGTACTTCCCACATACGAAGTCAAACAGTACTTGAACCCCACTATTACCATTTAGATTACCGCTACCATTTAATAATTAAGCAAATTCCCTAATTAGTATTAGGCCTCATTCACAGGCCAGTATTTGGAAACCAAAACCTGGAGAGGGTTATAGCACAGAAGAGGTGCAAATATTTCCAATATACTGGCTCTGTGTAGGTTTCACTACTGGTTTTGGCTTCTAAATACTGACCAAAATATGCAAGTGTGAAAGAGGCCTATAGCTGAGAATTGTTATTTAAGCTGCTGCTGCCACCTATACGCTGGCTATAGACTATAAGGCTGGGTTCCCATGTAGCGTAAACGGAATTCTGTGCGAAAATTCTGCAGCATTCACAATAGTAGCAAAGTGGATGAGATTTTGAAAATATGATGCCCACGCAGTGGAAAAAAAATGCAGCGAAAAAGTGTTAGTTGCTTTTTCTTAGGAAGGATGGCGCCCTGTGTGGGACTCTCTGCTGCTGCCCTCCACAAATCAAAAATTAACAACATATATAGACGTGCACATGCTGAAATGTATATACTGTACATAGATAAAGGAAGATATTTATCCAAACAGGCAAATATATATACCCACACATTCTAATGTATAGGTAAATATATAGAGATACAGACATACACACACAGGCACATAAATACACAGTGTAGATAATGTAGATGTTACCTGCAGTCCCATGTAACGCCACAGATAACACAGTGATAACTCTCTGATTACAGATAATGTATTAGTGTTACCTGCAGTCCTATGTAACACCACAGATAACGCAGTAATAGCTGAGTACAGATAATGTAGTAGATGTTACCTGCAGTCCTATTTAACACCACAGATAACACAGTGATAACTCTGTGAGTACAGATACTGTAGTGAATGTTATCTGCAGTCCTGTGTAAACACATAACACTGATAACTTTGAGTACAGCTAATGTCTGGATGTTATCTGCAGTCCTATGTATCACCACAGATAACACACATTGATAACTCTGGGATTACAGATAATGTAGTGGATGTTATCCGCAGTCCTACGTAACACCACAGATAACACACTATGATAACTATACCCACACACACACACACACACACACACACACACACACACACACACACACACACACACTCACCAAGAGACATATATACACACACATGCTGGAACATATACACATACAAACACAGAGACATATATACACACACATAGACATATATACACAGAGACATATTCAAACATACAAACACAGACACATAGACACTTCTTTCCTTGCTGACAGGCTTACAGGCTTCTTGCAGGACGGGCTGTGGGCAGAGCTTCTGCCTCTGCTCTTACTCCTCGGCTCTTGTTTACGCCGTGTTTGTAACTAAGAGCAGGGGACAGAGCAGAAGCAGAGCCCAGTGGCTCCCTCTACATGCTGGGAGGGTGTAGCGCCCTGTGAGGCCACACACACCTAAGGCTGGGCCTGGCTGCAACAGTCACATGGGCTGCAGCGTCTTTCAGGGAGGCCGGACTGGGGGCGGCAAAGGAGAGACGCTTCACCATGACTACAGCCAGGGTAAGTATGAACTTTATTTTTTTCTACCGCTGCTTTCCACAGCGGAAATTCTGCCCGGAAATCTGCATTTGGACAGAATGTGCTGCGGGTTCCAGGTCGGATATGCTGCGTAGTTTTACACAGCGTTTCTGACCAGTGAGAAACTGGCCTAAAGGGGAAGTTCATGAAAACTGTCTAACAGCAAAACCGCCTTTGTTGCCATAGCAGCCAACCACAGCACTACTTTCATTTCTTTAAAGTGCTCTTAAAAAAATGAAAGCTGCACTGTTTCGGTGTGAGGGTATGTGCACACGTAGTGACCAAAAACGTCTGAAAATACAGAGCTGTTTTCAAGGGAAAACAGCCCCTGCTTTTCAGACGTATTTTGAGCAACTCGCGTTTTTCGCTGCATTTTTCGCTGCGTTTTCGCTGCGTTTTTTACGTCCGTTTTTGGCGCTGTTTTCATAGGAGTCTATGAGAAAACAGCTCCAAAAACGTCCAAAGAAGTGTCCTGCACTTCTTTTTACGAGGCGTAATTTTCCGCGTCGTAATCGTGGGAACAATACAGCGTTATACCCATAGAAAGTAATGGCCAGATGTTTGACAACGTATTTGAGACGTATTTTCAGACGTAAAACGAGGCAAAAAACGCCTCGTATACGTCTGAAAATAGGTCGTGTGAACCCAGCCTGAGACAGTTTTCATGAATCTCATAAGGCTGTAGGGGGAATGCATTAACATGTCTACGCCAGGTTTTCGGTGTACAATTTGCAGGATATATTTAAACTTTTGTGCCTTTTGCGCCGCTCTCAGAACTGTTCTAAAAAGTGGGTGGATCTTAGTGAAAGGGGCGGGTCCACCCGTGGACTTACACATTTGCTATTATTTACCTCAGTAACTGGCATATATTATAGCAGAAATCTAAGCCAGCTTCTAGCTGACGTTGATATCTCTATGTGGTGCACGGACAACCAGAATGCGCCTGATTTATTTAGAAGTGTGCGCCTCTGAATAAATTAGCTGCATTTTACTCCAGCACTTTTTATATTAAAGAGAACCTTTCATAGACACTTAGCAGAGGTTGTGTTTGTTGGGATCTATGTTCCCAGACTCCACCAATCGATATCACAGAGGGGAACAAACTTTTTTTATTATTCTAGCTTCTGGATGTTCTAAATGCCTGGACTTCACAGATGACATGTTGGAAACTGTAGCTCCAAAGCGTGCGATGACAACCTGTCATGAACCTTGTGTGACAAGACCCTGGCATAAATACATGAAGGCTTTATGGTATGTTCACACAGGGCGGATACGATGCGTAAAAGCACACAGCGCATCTGCCCTGGTCCCTAAAGGAAATTCCGGCCTAAATACCGTACCAAATTGTGGTGCAGTTTTTCGGCCGGAAAATAGCAGATAAGAAAAACGCGCCCCTGTGACGTCCTGTAGCCCGGCCTCCTGGGATGACGTTTCATACCTTGTGACCGCTGCACCTTGTGATTAGCTGCAGCAGTCACATGGGATGAATCGTCAACCATGAGGCCGTGCTGGATGCAGGAGCATAGAGATCTAGGGAAGTATAGACTTTTTTTTTTTTGGAGATTTGTTGCGGGTTTTACCTCCCCCGTTGATTTCAATAGGGAAAACCTGCAACAGAAAACCAGAAATTCCGCAGATTAAATTGACATGCTACAGATTAACAAAACGCACACCAGGTCAATTTATGACCGTTTTTTCAGCTGATTTTTTACGCAGCCCGTGGATGAGATTTGTTCAAACATATTTGCTTATATATTTTTTTAAGTTTTACTGCTTTTACAAGGAAGAAAGTAATTGTTAAAAATAAAATTTGTGTTTTGTCACCACATTCTGAGAGCCATAACTCTTCTATTTTTCCGATGTTTGAGCATTATGAGGGCTTATTTTTTGCGGGGCAGGCTGTAGTTTCTATTGACAACATTTTGGGCTACATGCGACTTTTTGATCACTTTTTATTTCCCTTTTTGTGGGATATGAAGTGACTAAAAACCAGTGATTCTGGCATTTAATATTTCTTTCTTTTTCAGGCGTTCACCGTGCACATTAAATAATGCTATATTGTAATAGTTCAGACTTTTATGGATGCAGCCATACCAATTTTTCATATATTTTTTACATTTGGGAAAAGGCTTTTTTTTTTCTTTCTTTATACTACTAAAAACGTAAACTTTTTTTTACACATATCATTAATCCCCCTAGGCGACTTGAACCAGCGATCATCAAATCGCTGGTACAATACATTGCAATACTAATTACTAAGTACTGCAGTATATTGTAATTTTTATAGGCTCCTGTTAAGCCCTGCCAGAGGTCTTTTTGCACGGTAATGACCAAGCACTATCTTTTGTTTGTTTCACTGTCGCAATTCTGAGAGTCATAACTTTTTTATTTTTCAGTCAACATAGCCATATGTTTAGCTTTGTTTTTTGCAGGACATGTTGTATTTTTCAATTGCACCATTTTTGGATGCATGTAGTATATTAATTAACTTTCATAAACTTTTTTTGGGGAGGGAATTAAAAAACCCCCCAGCTATTTCAGCATTCCCTTTTTATCCCTTTTTAGAAAAAATTATTTGTTTTTGCATTGCTGCATTTCAAGAGCTATAACTTTTTAATTTTTCCGTTATTAGGGTATGTTCACACAGCAGCGTCCGTAACGGCTGAAATTACAGCCGTCATGGCATGTTGAGGCGCTATTTTGCTGCGTCCATTACGGACGTAAATGGAGCTGTTTTTCCATGGAGTCAATGGAAAACTGCTCCATTTACGTCTGAAGAAGTAACAAGGCACTTCTTTGACGCGGGCGTCCATTTACGCGCCGTCTTTTGACAGCGACACGTAAATATACGCCTCGTGGGAACAGACCAACGTAAAACCCTTTGCTTTCAATGGGCAGATGTTTGTCAACGCTTTCAAGCCGTATTTTCGGGCGTAATTCCATGCGTAAAATGCCCGAATTACGTCCGTAAATAAGCCGTGTGAACATACCCTTATAGCCATATGTGGGCTCGTTTTTTGCAGGACAAGGTGTAGTTTTCATTGGTACTATTTAGGGGTACATGAGACTTATTAAATATCTTTTATTTGATTTTTTGAGGGGGGGGGGGAACCAGTATTGCCATTGTTTTTTTATGTTTTTCTTGTACGTCGTTCACCCAGCGGTTTAATTAATGTGTTAACTACATTGTTTGAGTCATGACAAATGCGGCGATACCATATATGTATTTTTTTAATTTATTTTTTTTACAGTTTTACTAAGTAAAACCAATTTTTATGGGGAAAAAAGTGGATTTAATTTATTTTTATCAGAAACTTTATTTAACTGTTTTTAATTATTTATTTTTCAGTCCCACTAGGTGACTTCCCAATGCGATCTCCTGATCCAGGTATACTGCTTTGGTATACTTAGTATACCAAAGGATCATTGCCTGTCAGTGTAAAACTGACAGTCAATCTATTACGCCAAGCCTCTGGCACGGCCTAATAGGCAAATAGCCAGGGCAGGCCTGGGGGACTGTGTTAGCCCCATGGCTGCCATGATAACCCATCGGCGCCCCATAGTTGGGGAGCTCCCTCTCTGTAAAACACCTTAGATGCCGCGGTCGCTATTGACCGTTGCATCTAAGGGGTTAAACTGACGCCATCTGAGTTCTCTTTAATTACGGCAGTTGCGGCAGGAGCCTGACTGTATATAACAGCCATGCTCCTGACGCTGATCTTGTGGGTACAGTGGCAGTACCCATGATATACGAGCAACGGATATATCTGTCATGATGTGAGAACTATCCGTCGCTCATTGTTAAGGGGTTAAGATTGCTGCACGAGCGATTGGCCAGCTAAATGTCGAGTGCCCAGCAGTTGGAGACTTCAGGAACCCTGGAGAGAAGACAGAAGTTGTTTTCACTGCTTCTGTCTTCTCTGTGCTCACGCTTAATGAGCGCTGTGTATAGAACAGAGGCCGTTGCCTCTATTGGTCCCTGTGGTCATGTAACCGGTCACATGATCTCCAAAATGCCTATCCATAAGAAGCTGCTGCTGGCTCTAACTAGACGCAGTACTGCGCTAACAGTGGCAATAATCACTATAAGGCTAAGTTCACACGGGGCGGATACGCTGCATAAAGGAACACAGCGTATCCGCCCCAGTGGATGCAAGTATTTCCAGGCGAAAAAAATGCACCAAATTGGGATGCAATTTTTCGCGCCCGGAATGTCTGCTGCAGAAAACTGCAGCATTTAGCTACCTTGCTGGCAGGCCGGCCTCCTGGGATGATGTTTCATCCATGCCTGTGATTGGCTGCAGCGGCGGTCACATGGGATCATCCCAAGAGGCCGGCTCTCTGACGTCATCCAGGCCGGCCTCCTGGGATTTCGTTTCATCCCATGTGACCTCCGCTACAGCCTGTGATTGGCTTCAGCGGTCACATGGGATGAAACATCATCCCATGAGGCCGGCCTGCAGAACGTCCAAGGTAAGTATAAGGTTTTTTATTTTTCTTTAAGTTGCGATTTTTTGCGGGGTCTATACTGCGATTCCACCACAAAAGTCGCAACACTTGACTGTTTGTTAGGGGTTTTTAGATCCCCATTGAATTCAATGGGGAAAACCTGCAACAAACTATCGGTGATTCTGCAACCACAATTAACATGCTGCGGCTTAAAATACTGCACCGCAGGTCAGTTTGTGTGTGGAATCTCTGCATATCAAGTACGCAGCGTGTGGATAACATTTCTTGAAATTTTATCCACTCCTCTGCTACTGTATTATGCTCCAGATTTTTGCCACGTGTGGACTAGCCCTAACAGCGCTGATTTCCCCTGTAACTGAGGTTGCTGTGCTGTGCCAGTTACAGTAGAAAAGTATAGTGAAATTTTTTTTTAAATGAAATAATAGTCACCCAAAGGTCTTTTCTAACCTTTTAGGGACAAGCAATAATAATAATAATAATAATAATAATAATTATTAAAAAAAACAGCAAAAAAACCCCAAATAAATAAAATAAAAAAATACACATAAAATGCCCCCCCCCCCACAAAACACTCCCCCTGCCATCCATTGTTGTAACGCTAGCATTGATCCAATTACCCTAAAACAGACATGTAATATATAAAAATTTACAGTATGCAATGACAATCACAAATAAAAAGTTTATTTTTGGGTAACACTCTATTATTACAAAAAAAATTGCTAAAAAGTAATATATTTTTTACTATTTTTTTCAAGCTGTCTAAAAATGTTTAAAAAAGAGCAAAAATTATGTGTATAAAAATGATAAGAAAAGAAACCTACATTGATCATGAATAAAACATTGCAAAAAATCCCATTGCTAGCCCAACAACAAAATCATTATTGCTGTTTAACGCATGCTAAAAATGGCTAAACGGTGTCTGGTCCTGTAGTCCGGTTAATAAATCTCCTATGTCCAAACCCCTAGTGGATTTAATGACAGGTAACACACAGACATAACTATTGAAAGGACTGATGAAACTGATCTCTTTCTGCAAAGTAGTGTTGACGCCCCAGCTTTAGGCTTTCCTGACTATTCAAAGATGTTTTACCATTTCTCACATTCTCGCCAGTATTGACACAAAATACATCCCTAGGCCACAATGCTTCCATGATAATGTTATCATAGGTTCTTTCCCATGTGTACAAGCTCCAGCAGCTGCAGCAGTAGAGAAGTTTTCTGCTATCACTTTATTACACACTGTCTCACTGTACATGTGGAAACTTCACTACATGCAGACTTTAACACCTTCACAACAGTCATACTATATTAGACTGAAGTTTTAGATGGGTATGTCATACCCTTCCAGGGAACTTATCCAGATCCAAATCATAGGATATATGGGAGAGAAGTAAGAGACACAGACACTGCTTGTATGCTCAAAAATACTCCTCTGAAGTTTATTGCCAAATACAATTACAATAATATCTTTCAAAAGGGGAATAGGCTTGGGGCTATCCAATCCCAGACAAGAATGGCTTTTTTAAATTTAAAACTATGATTCTCATGAAATTTGATGTCATCTCTGCACCTGCCATTGCAATACAATGCTATCTCTATGGGCTGTTCTTTCTCATGAAAGACTTTTTCATAGGAGTCTCCTAGCAGACCCAGATAAGAAAGAGAATAACATGTAATTTGTTCAGACAATTCACCAGCATGGATTTACTTCTTTTAAAGAAACAGATGACTCTTCAAACACAAAATGGAATCTTTAACCCCTGAGGGTATGTTCACACGAGGGCGTCCGTAACGGCTGAAATTACGGGAATGTTTCAGCCTGAAAACATCCCCGTAATTTCTGCTGTAACGGCATGTGCAGGCGCTTGAACGCCGCGTCCATTACGGACGTAATTGGCGCTGCTATTCATTGAAGTCAATGAATAACGGCTCCAATTACGGCCAAAGAAGTGACAGGTCACTTCTTTGACGCGGGCGTCTATTTACGCGCCATCATTTGACAGCGGCGCGTAAATTACGCCTCGTGTGAACAGACAAACGTCTGCCCATTGCTTTCAATGGGCAGATGTTTGTCAGCGCTATTGAGGCGCTATTTTCGGACGTAATTCGGGGCAAAAACGCCCGAATTACGTCCGTAAATAGTGCGTGTGAACATACCCTCAAGGACGCAGCCTAGTTTTGGCCTTAAGGCTCAGAGCCCATTTTTGAAATCTGACATATTTCACTTTATGTGGTAATAACGTCGGAATGCTTAAACCTATCCAAGCGATTCTGAGATTGTTTTCTTGTGACACTTTGGGCTTCATGTTCGTGGTAAAATTTGGTCGATATATTCAGTCTTTATTTGTGAAAAATTGCAAAATTTAGAGAAAATTTAGAAAAAATAGCATTTTTCAGAATTTAAATGCATCTGCTTGAAAAACAGACGGTTATACCACCCAAAATAGTTACTAGTTCACATTTCCCATATGTCTACTTTAGATTGGCATCGTTTTTTGAACATTCTTTTATTTTTCTTGGACGTTACAAGGCTTAGAACATAAACAGCAATTTCTCATATTTTTAAGAAAATTTCAAATGCCTTTTTTATAAGGTACCTCTTGAGTTCTGAAGTGGCTTTGTGGGGCCTATGTATTATAAACCCTGATAAAACACCCCATTTTAAAAACTAGACCCCTCAAAGTATTCAAAACAGCA
Organism: Rhinoderma darwinii; assembly: GCF_050947455.1. Classification (NCBI taxonomy): domain Eukaryota; kingdom Metazoa; phylum Chordata; class Amphibia; order Anura; family Rhinodermatidae; genus Rhinoderma; species Rhinoderma darwinii. Next base: position 186,461,326 of record NC_134691.1, read on the forward strand.
TTTAGAAAGTTTTTTTAACCCTTCAGGCATTTCACAGGAATTAAAGCAAAGTGGAGGTGAAATTTGCAAATTTCATTTTTCTTGCTGAATTTCAATTTTATTCATTTTTTTTTCTGTAACACAGAAGGTTTTACCAGAGAAACACTACTAAATATGTATTATCCAGATTCTGCAGTTTTTAGAAATGTCCCACATGTGGCTCTAGTGCGCTCGTGGACTAAAACACAAGCCCTAGAAGCAAAGAAGCACCTAGTGCATTTTGAGTCCTCTTTTTTATTAGAATATATTTTAGGCAGCATGCCAGGTTTGAAGAGGTGTTGAGGTGCCAAAACAGTAGGAATCCCCAAATAGTGACCCCATTTTGGAAACTACACCCCTCAAGGAATTCATTTATGGTTGTTGTTACCATTTTGACCGCACAGTTTTTTCACAGCACGTATTTGAATAGGGCTGTGAAATGAAAACAATTTCATTTTTTCCAATAAAATGTAATTTGTGATCAAAATTTCTTATTTTCACAGGGAACAAAATACCCCATTTTGTTGCCCAATTTGTCCTTAGTGTGGCAATACCCCATTTGTGGTGATAAACTGCTGTTTGGGCCCATGGGAGGCCTCAGAAGGGAAGGAGCGCTGTGTGTTCTTTGGAGTGCAGATTTTGCTGGTTTGGTTTTCGGGTGCCATGTCGCATTTGCAGAGCCCCAGAGGTATCAAAGCAATGGAAACCCACCAAAAGTGACCCCATTTTGGAAACTACACCCCTCAAGGAATTCATTTATGGTTGTTGTTAGCATTTTGACCTCACAGTTTTTTCACAGCACCTATTTCAATTGGGCCGTGACATTAAAAAAATGACATATTTTCCAATAAGATGTAATTTTTTATCAAAATTTCTTATTTTCACAGGGAACAAAATACTCAATTTTGTTGCCCAATTTCTCCTGAGTGCAGCAATACCCCATTTGTGGCAATAAACTGCCGTTTGGGCCCATGGGAGGCCTCAGAAGGGAAGGAGCGCTGTGTGTTCTTTGGAGTGCAGATTTTGCTGGTTTGGTTTTCGGGTGCCATGTCGCATTTGCAGAGCCCCAGAGGTATCAAAGCAATGGAAACCCACCAGAAGTGACCCCATTTTAGAAACTACACCCCTCAAGGAATTCATTTATGGGACCATTTAGACCCCATAGTTTCTTCACAGAACTTATTTGAATTGGGCTGGGAATTAAAAAAATATATATATTTTCCAATAATATGTCATTTTAGCTCAAAAATTCTTATTTTCACAAGAAATAAAATACTCCATTTTGTTGCCCAATTTGTCCTGAGTGCGGCAATACCCCATTTGTGGTGATAAACTGCTGTTTGGGCCCATGGGAGGGCTCAAAAGGAAAGGGACCACAATTTGGCCTACTGGGGATTTTCTAGTGCGAAGTCATGTATGCAGAAGCACCTGAGGTACCAGTACAGTTGAAACCCGCAAGAAGTGACCCCATTTTAAAAACTACACCCTTAAGGCATTCATCTAGAGGTGTAGTGAGCATTTTGACCGGAGACCTACACCCCATAAACTGTAATGTGGGTTCTCCCGGGTATGGCAATTCCCTACATGTGGCTGTTATCAGCTGCCTGGGCACACAGCAGGGCTCAGAGGGGAAAGACGAGGGGGGATAAGCTGTGCGGAGTGCATCAGGGTAAGTAAAATTGGGGTAAATTATAAACCAACGGATGTATGATAAATTTTAAAACACTCTTTCATACAGAGCTCTGGTTATTCGGGACACGAGTCACATTGATATATTGTGTCATCCCTTATCGCCCTCTTATAACAGACTTTGCACCTCTTTTGACTTTTTCCCTTCTTGCCAGTTTGGGGAACTTCTCCTGGAAAGTGTTGCCGCCCTGGTACGATGCGTGTGGCCTCGCTTCCAGAAGTACTGGGTGCCCCCCTTCTTGGTCCCTAAAGATTAGGTTCTTGATAATCACCTCTTGAAATTCCAGGAAAGTTCCCGTCTGGCCTGCACATCGATGTAGCACGTACACATTGTACAATGCCATCTGTATGATGTGCCCGGCCAGCTTCTTATACCACACCGCATGGCGCTGTAGGGCTTCAGGATTTGATCTGACAAGTCCATCCCTCCCATGTACCTATTGTAGTCCAGGATGCAGTCTGGTTTGGGGGTGGCCTTTCCTTCATATATCCTAAATCTGTAGGTATACCCTGATGCACTCTCGCACAGCTTAGACATCTTCACGCCATACCTTGCCCTCTTACCCGGCAGGTACTCGCGGAATTGAACCCTCCCTTTAAAATGTACCAGGGACTCATCAATAGAAATACACTTCTCGGGGTGTATGCTTGGGAAAACAGGGCTCTGAAACGGTCTAATAGGGGTCTCCGTTTATACAAACGGTCAAAACTGGGGTCATCTCGGGGTGGGCACGGCTCATTATAAGTATAATGTAAGAAGCAAAGTATTGCCTCATTTATTTATTTTTTTAGGTTACAGTTCAGTTCTGAAGTTGCTTTGAGGGGCCCATATATTAGAAACCCCTATCAAACACCCCATTTTAGAAACTAGACCCCTCAAAGTATTCACAACAGCATGTAGAAAGTTTATGAACCCTTTAGGTGTTTCACAGAAATTTAGAGCAATGTAGAGGTGAAGTTTACATTTTTTTTTTGTCAGAAAATCCTCTTTATTCCATTTTTTTTACAACACAATTGGATTTATCAGAGAAACGCAACTTAATACGTATTGCCCAGATTCTGCAGTTTTGAGAAATATCCCACATGTGGCCCTAGTGCGGTAATGGACTGATGCACCGGCCTCCGAAGCAAAGGAGCACCTAGTGGATTTTGAGGCCTCTTTTTTATTAGGCACCATGTCCGGTTTGAAGAGGTCTTGTGGTGCCAAAACATTGGAAACCCCCCAAAAGTGACCCCAATTTGGAAACTAGACCCCTTGAGGAATCCATTGTAGTTTTCTTGGGGTGTATGCGGCTTTTTGATCCGTTTTTATTCTATTTTTAGGTGGCGTGGTGACTAAAAAACAGCAATTCTACTATTTTTTTTTACAGCGTTCACCGTGCGCTATAAATGACATATTCACTTTATTCTGCGGGGCGATACGATTACGGCGATACCAGATGTTTATAGGGTTTTTTTTTATGTCTTATGGCGTTTGCACAATAAAATACGTTTTGTAAAAAATCATTCACTTTTTGTGTTACCTTATTCTAAGAGCCAGAACTTTTTTATTTTTCAATCAATAAAGGCGTGCGAGGACTTATTTTTTGCGTAACGAACTGTAGTTTCGATCAGGACCATTTTTCGGTACATGCGACTTTTTGATCTCTTTTTATTCCATTTTTTGGGAGGAGAAGTGACCAAACAATTGTGATTGTGGTACGGTTTATTATTATTTTCTTTTACGGCGTTCACCATGCGGGATAAATAACGAAATAGTTTTGTAGTTCAGATCGTTACGGATGCGGCGATACCAATTATGTATAGTTTATTTGTTTGTTTATATATTTTTATTAATAATAAATGACTGATAAGGTAAAAAGGGGGATTTTTACTTTTAATACTTTTTAAACTTTTATTTTCTTATTTTTACACATCTTTTTTTAACTTTTTTTTTACTGTATTACTTTGTCCCACTAGGGGACTTGAGGGCAGGAGGCCCTGATCGCTATTCTAATACACTGCACTACATGCGTAGTGCAGTGTATTAGAACTGTCAGCTAGTCACTGACAGCAAGCATAGTGGGTCCTGACGTTGTCAGGACCCACTAGGCTTCCGTCTATGGCATAGCCGGACGCCATTGTTTGGTGTCCGGATGCTATAGTCACCATCGCCGGCCGCTATCGTGTAGCAGGCCGGCGATGGCAGCTTAACCCCTAAAAAGCCGCGATCTCTATAGAAAGCGTCTTTTAAGGGGTTAATCAGTGGGGACACAGCGATCTGTGTGGGCACTGGCGCTATCTACAGTGGACACTGTAGCACTATCTGCTGGGTCATTGTAGCTCTATCCACATATTCACTGTGGTTATTTTAGGGGTTGGGACAAAAAACCCTGAGGGATGAAATTCATCCATTTTCTAAATGGCCATGACAAACAGGTGGCAAACAGTAGTTAAAAACAGTCAGATGGCCGGGAAATTTATGCAAATTTTGAGACACATTGATGCAAAACCACCAGGAAAAACTGACAGTTGATCCATTTTTAACGGCCGTTTTTTTTTTACTGTCGTTTGAATCTAGCCTTATAGCCCTCTTCAGAAGATGACTAATTGCTACAGAGATGCAACAGTGTTTATATATATTTCCTGATCGTCCTACGGCAGCACACTTAAGGGTTAAGATACTTCATCTGACTGGATAGAAGAGACATATTACTCAGCAGTAATTAATTAAACAATTAGGAGGTCCCAGGTAGCCTTAAATAGAGCCCAAATCCCTTCAGAAAGCGTATTTTTTCTCTTCTATGAACATGGATAGTGAAGACATCTATACCTGATAGCTTTATACAGGGGTGCCCTCTGTCCCTAAGCTGCGACCCATGAGGACATGGGAGTCTGTATGCTGGGTGTTTCCTCATTCCCTCGGCCTGGCTTCTAAATCTTACCTGGGACCGAAGCCACGCTTCCATTCTGGAGCGGCATACAGGTTTCCTGTCCCTCGGCTCCTAGATGTGGATCCCATGCACATCCGGACGGGTGTACCAAGATGGCCGCCGTTAAAGTAAGGAGTACGCCGGCTTCCAGCGCATGCGCTCTGGCTTGGTGCGTACTGCGCATGCGCGAGAAAGGAAGTCTCGCGGGATCCCGGCGGTTCAAGAAAGAACCGCAAATCTGGGGCTATGGTGCTGGTTAAGCTGCTTGACGTGGAGAATTAAGGTACCTAATTTTCATTGTGTTAATGTTAGAGGGGTTTCTTCCTTGTTGCCACTTACAGGTTTGAGGGAAACGTAAGAGGAAATCCAAGCACAATATATGTAAAGGTCGTCAGCAACCATTGCCGGGGTATTGGGATCAGAGTTTCTGCTCCTCTTTCAGATCTCCTGAACAATCCCTGCATTCTGAATCCAAGGGGTTTCTATCTTGGTTTAAGGATTAGCTTACGGATACCTTTCAGGAGATGAAGTTGGCTGCTATGCCTAAAAAATCTAAAGGTAGAAAGTGGGCGCCCTCTCCACATTCCCCTTCCGAATATGAAATATCGGAGGATGATCTGGATTCAGAGGACTCTGATGGGGAACCTCCAGATAATATTTATCTTTTAGATAAAGACAAGGTCCCGCACTTGCTGAAAGCAGTCAAATTGACCGTCGAGACCGATAAAGATGTGTCTCTTATAAAGATGTGTCTTTATTATTTTCCAGTCAACAAAGACTGTTATTACGGATTGGTTCCAGAAAGATTGGGATAAGCCGGAGAAATATATCGATCCAGGGGCGAGGTTTAAACACACCTACAAAACAGATCCCAAGTTCAGTTCCAACTGGGATGTTCTGCCCAAAGTTGATCTGTCTGTCGCCAGATTATCAAAGAAATCTGTGTTTCCTTCAGAGGAATCCTCACAATTAAAGGATCCAATGGATCACAGAGCGGATTCAATATTAAAAAAAGTCTACTCATCGTCGGTAGCGGAGTGTAAAGTGGCATCCGTCTCCATCCCGGTTGCCAGGGCCCTTCGCACATGGCTTAGTCAGCTCTCACAAGATCTAGAAGATGACGTACCGAGAGAGAAGATCTTACATAATATTCCCCTCATGAAAGCGGCTGCAGAGTTTTTATGTGATGAACCGCTGGATGTCTTGAAGTTTTCTTCTAGATCCCTAGCTCTTTCTAATGTGGCACGTAGAACCCTTTGGATCAAACAATGGACAGGGGACGTTCCATCCAAGAATCATTTCTGTTCCCTACCATTTCATCCCTCTTCTCTCTTCGGACCTCAGCTGGAAGACATCCTTAAGATGATAAATTATGAAAGAGGGATTTCCTTCCCACGCCCTCCAAAGATGCCACCATTCAAAACCTTTCAAAACCGTTCCAAAAGGTCCCCTAAGGGTCAAAAATATTTTCGCGTTGGTGACAGGCAGCCTAGGTTCAAAAGCAAGCAAGAGGGTAAACCCCCTTCAGGAAGAAATCCCCCTTTTAAAGAAATCCTAACTTATGATGCCAAGACAAAGGAGTGCCCAGTAGGTGGAAGGACGCCTGGGTCAGATCCACCATCCAGAATGGCTACTCGTTGGAACTAAACCCCATTCCAAAAAAAACAAATTCTTTATAAACAGAGGAAGGAATCTGGTGGTTCTCAGTCTCATTCAAGACTTCATAAGGAAGGGAGCATTGGAAGAATTCCCGTATCATCAGCAGGGTCAGGGAGTGTACTCACCTATCTTTGCCGTTCCAAAAAAGGAAGACAAGTGGCGGTTAGTGATAGATTTGACATACCTGAACAAATTCTTTGTAAAGAGAAATTTCAAAATGGAATCCATACAATCGGTCATAAATATTATCCAACAAGGAGATTTTCTAGCCACTATCGATCTGCAAGATGCATACCTTCATATCCTGGTCCTGAAGAAACACAGGAAATTTCTATGGGTAGCAGTTCTTCTTCATCATCAAGTTTTACATCTTCAGTTCACCTGCCTGCCCTTTGGGATAACATCAGCGCCCCAAGTGTTTACGAAGGTAGTGGTGGTACTATCTGCAGTACTACTAATTAAAGGGATCTTCGTATGTCCTTACCTGGACGATTGGCTGGTGAGAGCCCCATCAGAAGATATCCTTACAAAGCACCTAAAAGTCATTCTAGACATGCTCATCTCGCACGGATTCATGATAAACCTCCAAAAGTCTCATCTAACACCATGCATCAGGTTGAAGTACTTAGGCTTCATGGTAGACACATGGGTGACCGGATATATTCTATCCATCAAGGAGTTCAACGATTAATATCATTGAGTCACTGCTCCATCCGTCAGGCCATGAGAGTGTTATGCCTTCTAACATTGGCTATCGAGGCGATACCCTGGGCGAGGGCACACATCCGAATGTTACAATTCAACATGCTGAAAAGTTGGGACAAGAAAATAGTGCCTCTCGACACCCTAATGTCAATGTCTTCGGACGTCAGACGAGACCTCCAGTGGTGGCTGGTACCCTACCATCTCGATCGAGGCAGGTCTCTGAGACCAGTTCGTCGGATGCTCCTCACTACAGATGACTCAGGCTCAGGTTGGGGTGCACATGTGGGAACATCATGGGTGCAAAAGAAATGGTCCAAACACGACAGCTGTTTTCATCCAACATGAAAGAACTCAGGGTGATAAAACTAGACTTGTTACACTTTCAAACTGTACTCCATCGTCACGATGTCCAAATTCAGTCAGACAACCTCCCCACAGTTTTTCATGTAAACAAACAGGGGGGCACCAGAAGCAATTCCCTCAAAAAAGAATGCAGTCAGATCATGCGATGGGCAGAACACAATCTGAGATCAATCTCCGCAGTCCACATTCGAGGAGTGTTGAATCTGAAAGCGGATTGGTAGAGCAGGAATCGGATTCCCTCAGGAGAGTGGAGCTTGAATCCGGAAGTCTTCCTTCAAATCACAAGGAAGATGGGCAAACCATCTTTAGATGTCATGGTGACCGCGAAGAATACCAAATTAAGGAAGTTCTGCTCCCTCAACAGGTCGGATCACTCATATGCCATGGACAGCCTATGATTGAGTTGGGAAAAGACCTTCATTTATGTCTTTCCCCACATTCCTCTCATTCCTCGGGTATTGAGGAAAATAGTGGACGAGAAAGTGAAGGCCATAGCGATCATTCCTCATTGGCCCAGAAGAGCATGGTTTCCGCTCATGTTGAATCTCTCGAACGTCAACCTGGAAACTTCCATTACGTCCAGATCTCCTACTACAGGGGGGTTGGTTTCATCCCACGTTAGACAGGTTACAGTTAATGGCATGGAAACTGAACTACAGTCTCTGAAAAATAAGGGCTACCTTATTAGCCTCTAGGAAACCCAGTACAATGAAAATATATTCTCGAATATGGCTTATTTTTTCTAAATGGTGTCAGGACAATGACAGGTTACCAGATACAGTGTCCACAGTATTGCAGTTTCTACAAGAGGGATACCAAAAAGGCCTCAAGCCCAATATGTTAAAAGTGCATTTGACGGCAATTAATGCCAATTCAGAGGGGAGGCTCTCTAACCATCCACTGATAACCAGATTCTTGAAAGCGGTTCAAAAATTAAGGCCATACTATCACAAATCTCTGCCCTCTTGGGAGTTGCCCATTGTTTTAAAACACGTCAACCGTGCCCTATTTGAACCACTTCACAGTATAAGCCTTAAGCTTCTCTCATATAAAACCCTATTCTTGATAGCAATTACCTCCGCAAGACGGGTTGGCATATTGCAAGCTCTGTCCTGTAAAGAGCCTTATCTTAGGATCTTACCCGAGTGTGTTATCCTTAGAACAATGCTAGGGTTCTTACCAAAAGTACCATCCAGCTCCAACTTGAATCAAGAGATAGTTTGGAGTTTGGAGTCCCCCTTAGATATTGGGGCCCACTCAACCAGATCTGCATCGTGGGCAGAAAGATGCCATGTCCCCTTAGACCAAGTCTGCAAAGCAGCCACTTGTACTTCTTTCTCGACCTTCATTAAACATTATAGGCTTGACTTATTCTCTTCTGAATGTTTAGCCTTTGGCAAAAAAGTAGTGGGAGCATCCAAAGCTTAAACCCCCGCCCCCCCCCCCGCCATATTCTCAATGCTTTTTAAGTCCTTTAAGTGGGCTGCCGTAGGACGATCAGGAAGTGGAGAATTTATTACCTGAAATGTTCATTTCTTGGAGTCCGTAGGCAGCACAAGTTTCCCACCCTATATATATATACTGCTGCATACGTTACACTTTCTGAAGGGATTTGTGCTCTATTTAAGGCTACCTGGGACCTCCTAATTGTTTAATTAATTACTGCTGAGTAATATGTCCCTTCGATCCGGTCAGATGAAGTATCTTAACCCTTAAGTGTGCTGCCTATGGACTCCAGGAAATGAAAATTTCCGGTAATACATTTTCCACATATATAAAAAATAAAAAAAAGTTTTTTGTTTTTTTTTCACTTTTTTCAGCTCATAATAAAAAATGTAAAACATGGCATTAATTAAGCTAATCTAGAAAATGAAGTTTTGTAAAACTAGATGTTATATTCAAAGCAGTTGCAAAGATATTATAGTTTAAAAAGTGCATATCAAAAATGGAAAATTTGACCTGGACACAGGTGTAGCAATAACCATTGGTCATGTAAGAGTTAAAGAGTACCTGTCACTAGGTCATATAAACTGAACTGGTTAACTAACCCGAAGAGTGCTGTCTTCCTGGTTCCAATGCTGTTGTTTTGTTTTTTTCCTGGACCCCCTCTTCCACAGATATGGCCCACTGTTTTGTTGGCTCACTATATGCTAATTTGTTGTAGTTAGCAAACGGGGTCGAGCTAGCTTCCCTGCCACTGATGTTGATAAATCAGAGCGAGGCAGCTTGAGGACAGTTTACAGTTATGGCTCTCCGAATATAGTGACACAAAAAATTTATTATTTTTAAAAAAAAGTTATTTTATTGTGCAAACGCTGAGAAATATATAAAATAAAGATATACATGTGGTACATGTGGTATCGCCATAATCATATCGACCCACAGAATAAAGTAAAATTGTCATTTATAGAACAATGTAAAAAAAATAAAATAAATGTATCAGAATAGCTTTGTTTTTGGTCATCTTGCTTGCCAAAAATTGTATTAAATAGTGATAAAAAAAATCGCATGTACCCCAAAATGGTACCAATGAAAACTACAGATTGTCCCGAAACAAATAAGCCCTCACACAGCCCCAGTGGAGAAAAAAAAAAAAAGTTGTGGCTCTCAGAATATAGCGATGCAAAAAGCGGATAAGATTGGGCACCATTTATCAGTGCTACACTGGCCACACATCTGTGGATTATTATTATTTATTTTCCACATTACTATACTCTCTTATTATGCCCTAATGTACTCCGCACAGCTTACATATGCCCCCACATTATAAACTGAAATATCAGCAATGGCCCAAACAGAACAACTACCAAAAGCCAAATGGCGCTTTCTCCCTTCTGAACCCTACAGCGTGCCCAAACAGCAGTTTACTTCCACATATATGGCATCGCTATACCCGGGAGAACCCGCTTAACATTTTATGAGGTATTTGTCTTCAGTGGCACAAACTGGGTACAACATATTGTGCACTAAAATGGCATATCAGTGGAAAATTGTAATTTTCACTTTGCACCATCTGCTACGCATTAACCCCTTCACGCAGCAAGACCTAATAGCACGTCGTGGTGTGGGGGGTGATGTATGGAGCAGGCTCACGTGCTGAGCTCGTGCCATACGCTGTGGGTGTCAGCTGTATATTACAGCTGACACCCGGGACTAACGGACAGAAACAGCGAGCACGCTGTTACAGAAGCCTGTAAAAATTACAATATACTGAAATACATTAGTATTGCAGTGTATTGTACCACCAATCTAATGATCGCTAGTTCAAGTCCCCTAGAGGGACTACTAAAATGTGTAAAAAAAAGTTGAATAAAGTTATTAGTAGTGAAAAAAAAACCTTTTGCCACTTTCCTCTAATGTAATGTGAAAAATAAACAAAATTGGTATCTCTGCATCCGTAAGTCAGAACTATTACACTATACCATTATTTAACTTGCACGGTGAACACCGTAAAAAATAAGAAATTTAAAACGACAAAATCCCTCTTTTTTGGTCACCTTAGATTTAAAAAGATTTTTAATAAAAGGTGATCAAAAGGCTGTATGTAATAATAAAATGGTACCAATAAAAACTAGAGCGCATCCCGCAAAAAATAAGCCCTCACACCACTCAATCGACTAAAAAATAAAAAGTTATGGCTCTTAGGCCGGGTTTACACGAGCGTGTGCGTTTTGCGCATTCAAAAAACGCTGCGTTTTGCATGCGCAAAAGGCACTTAACAGCTCCATGTGTCAGCCCCGTATGATGCGCGGCTGCGTGATTTGCACGCAGCCGCCATCATTATGAAACTCCGTTTGGATGTTTGTAAACAGAAAAGCACGTGGTGCTTTTCTGTTTACATTCATAGTTTGACAGCTGTTGCGCGAATAACGCTCGTCCCACGGAAGTGCTTCCGTGTGGCATGCGTGATTTTCACGCACCCGTTGACTTCAATCGGTGCGTGATGCGCGAACAACACACAAATATAGGACATGTCGTGAATTTTTCACAGCGGACTCACGCTGCACAAAAATCACGGACTGTCTGCACTGCCCCATAGACTAACATAGGTCTGTACGACACGCGTGAAAATCACGCGCGTTGCACGGACGTATTACACGTTCGTCTAAACAAGCCCTTAGAATGTGGTGAAACAAAACAATTTTCTTTTAAACAAATAGTTTTTTCTTTGTAAAAGTAGTAAAATATAAATAAAACCTATATAAATTTGGTATCACCGTAATTGTATTAAGCAGCAGAATAAAGTTAATTTGTTGTTTTTACCACACAGTGAAAGCCGTAAAAACGAAACCCCAAAAACTATGGAGAAATCAGTTTTTTTCAAATTCAATTCAAAATGCTGACTACGCCCCTTAAAATGCCTTAAGGGGTGTTGTTTCCAAAATAGAGTCACTCTTTGGGGGGTTGGTTTACTATTTGTCCTCAGAGCCCTGCAATTGTGGGCCTTTGCTGTGAAAATCACAAAAATAGGCCTCAAATGCGCATGGTGCTCTTCAATTCTGAGCCCTGTCATATGTCCTGGCAAATGATAAATGCCTTGAGGGATGTAGTTTCCAAAATGGGGTCACTTCTTGGGGGTTTCCACTGTACTCTGGTACCTCAGGGGCTTTACAAATGCAACCAATCCAGCAAAATCTTCATGCCAAATAGCGCTTCTGCCTTTCTGAGCCCTGCCATGTGTCTAAACATTGTTTACTACCACATATGGGGTTATTGCCGTGCTCAGAATAGTTTGCTTTACAAATGATAGGGTGCTTTTTCTCCTTAATCTGTTGTAAAAATTGAAAAATCGGAGCAAAAACTACATTTTGTTAGAAAAAAAACACGTAGATTTTCATTTTCACGGCCTAATTCCACTAAATTAAGTAAAAAACCTGAGGGATCAAAATACTCACTATACCCCTCGATAAATTCCTTGAGGGCTGTAGTTTCCCAAATGGGTTCACTTTTGGGGGTTTCCCACTGTTTTGATTCCTCAAGGGCTTCGCAAATGCGACATGGCACCCGAAAACCATTCCAGCAAAACTACAAAAGTCAAATGGCGCTCCTTCCCTTCTGAGCTCTGCCGTGTGTCCAAACTGCCATTTATTGCCACATATGGGGTATTGCCATAATCGGAAGAAATTGCTTTAAAAATGTTGGGGTACTTTTTCTCATTTATGCCTTATAAAATGTGATGATTCTAAGTTTTATTGGAATTTTTTTTAGAGATTTTCATTTTCACGGCATAATTCCACTACATTAAGCAAAAAAACCTGTTGGGTCAAAATGTTCACTAAACCCTTTGATAAATTAATTGAGGGGTGTAATTTGCCAAATAATGCGTTTTTGGGGGTGTTTCCACTGTTTTGGCCCTACAAGACAACTTCTAACCTGACATGGTGCCTAAAATATATTCTCATAAAAAGGAGGCCCCAAAATCCACTGGGTGCTCCTTTGCTTCTGAGGTCGGTATTTCAGTCAAGTAGCGCACTAGGGCCATATGTGGGGTGTTTCTAAAAATTCCAGAATATGGGTAATGCATATTGAGTTGCGTTTCTCTGGTAAAACCTTTTGTGTCACAGAAAAAAACGGATTAAAATGGATTTTCTAAAAAAAATAATAAAATTTGAAAATGTCACCTCCACTTTGCTTTAATTCCTGTGAAACACCTAAAGAATTAAGACATTTTCTAAATACTGTTTTACATACTTTGAGGGGTGCAGTTTTTAAAATGGGGTGACTTATAGGGGGTTTCTAATATATAAGGCCCTCAAAGCCACTTCAGAACTGAACTGGTCCCTGAAAAACTGGTTTTGCAAATTCTCTTGAAAATGTTGCTGCTGAAGTTCTAAGCCTTGTAACGTCCCAGAAAAATAAAAAAGGTGTTCAAAAAATGATGCCAACATAAAGTAGACATATGGGAAATGTTAACTAGTAACTATTTTGTGTGGTATTACTATCTGTTTTACAAACAGATACATACAAATTTAAAAAAATTCATATTTTCTCAAATAAATAGTGAATTTATCGACCAAATTTTTCCACTAACATAAAGTACAATATGTCACGCGAAAACAATCTCAGAATCGCTTGGATATTTAAAAGCATTCCAAAGTTAGTACCACGTAAAGTAACATGTCAGATTTGAAAAAATTGGCTGTGTCCACAAGGCCAAAACAGGCTGTGTCCTGAAGGGGTTAATCCAGCGACATTAATAGCCCTGCCTATTTCTGACTGACAGTTTTTATGATTATGCAATTTACGGTACTCCTCTGTCTCAAGTTTTAGAGGAAACCTTGCCCCAGGGCTGTATTGTATTTTTTATTTTTATTTTTTTATTATTCAATCCACAGGGATCCGACAAACAAGTGCTGCAATAGTGGCTTCAGAGGGTAATAAATTCCAAATTCAGTCCCAGTGGAGCTTACCCAGGAGCTATTTGGCACAAGCTTCTGAAATTTCAGCAGTGATCTCTGCTTTGCGTGTTTATAAAGGTCAGCGTGTCACTATTTACTCAGATTTTGATTGTGTTAGTTTCCACTATTTATTGCAATGCTGCCACTTGGGCAAAAAGAGGCTTTATTAAAAGTGATGGTTCCCCAATCCAACACGCTCACTTCATTAAACAGCTTTTGTGTGTGATCACACTACTGGCAGCTGCAGATTTAGTTAAGTGTGCAGCACACACGGGGAGAGTGTGCAGCACTCCCAGAATCAAACATTATCACCTATCTACTGGATAGGTGATCATTTTCGAATCGCTGGAGGCACAACCGATGGGATCCCTACCTATAATAGGTACAGGGGGTCCTGAACCGCCATTCGTCCTAACTACTCGACTGCAGTGAGGAGGACATTGAGGTGGTCCGCAACTCAACTGCTACATGTGAATATACACCCTAACAGGTAAACCAATCATACCTATGGCATTAGTACATTAAAGACTGTGTAAGCCTTCAAAAGCGATCCCCCCCCCAAATATATATATATATATATATATATATATATATATATATATATATATATATATATATATATATATATATATATATATAAAAAGGGTCAATTAGTGTGTTTTGTGCAACTGTCAGGTCTGTGAGACTGACGGGTTCAGTGTCAGCGGGTCCCACCTGTAATCGATCACATCTACTGTAAGTAACTTAGATGTGATCGATTACAGGTGGATCCGGCGAGTCAGAGACACGCAGGACACGCTGACACTGAACCCATTAGGCTGGATTCACACGAGCTGTAATCATGTTTTCAGTATGGGACAGTAGTTCCACGGAGAGGCAGGGACTCCTAGCGTCGTACATAACTATGATACTAGGAGCCCGGTTCCCTGCAGTGTGTTCGGTCCGGAACTTGCGGCCGAAATACGTTCCGTCCTTTACGGACCAAACATGCTCGTGTGAATCCAGCCTTAGTCCCACAGACAGGTAGAGGATTCAGCGTAAGATACAGCTGACCTGTATACAGAATACTGAGCAGCTGTATATCAAAAAGTAAAAATAATTTTGAATAAAAACTAATTATAAAGTTGCACAAAACACACTGACTGACATTGTAATTAAAAAAAAATAATCACTTTCAAAGGTTTACGTAACCTTTAAAGGGGTTGTCCACTACTGGACAACTGATGACCTATCCACCAGATAGGTCATCAGTACCTGATCTGCGGGGGTCTGACAACCGGACTCCGCACCGGTAAGCTGGTCCGGCTGCCTCCAGGCACAGGATGTACATGCCGGAAGCAGTTGGCTCCGGCCACAGAATAGCAGCCAAGCTGCAGTACTGCAGCTCTGCTCCTATTCAAGTGAATAGGAGGAGAGTTGCAGTTCGGCAGCACGGCCGCTATGCTATGTACAGAGCCAACTACTTCCGGCTCCGTACATCGCATAATGGGCAATAACATCCGGTTCCCGCATCCACTGGAGCCGCTGATCAGTGTGGGGTCCGACCTGCACCGATGATAAAGTGATGACCTATCCAGTGGATAGGGCATCAGTAGTCCAATAGGGGACAACCCCTTTAAGGCTACGTTCACACGTAGAATAATTGCTGCAGATCTTCCGCCCGAATTTGCGGTATAAAATCTGCAGCATATTACAGCAGCAGCATAGTGGATTTTTTAAATCCCATCCACATGCTGTAGAATTTTTTTTTGTTTCAATCGTTTTTATTGAAGTAATATGTGAAGCCTATATTGACATAACATTAATAAAGGAAACAGCAAAATCTGTAGAGCCAATATATCCCCATAGCATGAAGCAAGGTGAAGCACATCATCTTAACGGGGTTGTATCAACGTAAGAAACAAGAAGACAAACAGGTGGTCTCAAAAACCATACACAGGAAACTGTACAAAAAAAAAAAGGGTGGGGGAGAGAAAGAGAGGGAAGGACTTTGGAGTGCTTTTAAACATCCTCAGGATGCAGATACAATTGAATACTATAGGCTGCAAGCCACGTTCCGCCTGCAGCCTATAAGACGCTGGAAAGACTCCCAGCGCAGGCTGGCGTGATGACGTCACTGCATCATGTTGGACTGCGCAAGCGTCACCGCATAGAGGCTATGCAGCACTCCTTCCATCACGGGAGAGGGGCGAAGCAAGTACAATTATATATTTTGGGGGGCTGTGTGGCACTTTAAACAAGGGGGGCTGTGTGGCAATATATAGAAGGGAGGGGGGCTGTGTGGCACTATATACAAGAGGGGCTGTGTGGAACTATATTCAAGAGGGCTGTGTGGCACTATATACAAGGGGGAGCTGTGTGGCACTTTATACAAGGGGGAGGGCTCTGTGACACTATATACAAGGGGGGGACTAGGTGGCACTATATACAAGGGGGGCTGTGTGGCACTATGTACAATGGGGGCTGTGTGGCAATATATACAAGGGGGGCTGTGTGCACTATATAAAAGGGTGGGCTGTGTGGCACTGTGTACAAGGGGGGGCTGTGGGGCACTATACACAAGGGATCTGTGTGGAACTTTATACAAGGGGCTGTGTGGCACTATATACAAGGGAGGGAACTGTGTGGCACTAAATACAAGGGGGTCTGTGTGGCACTATACACAAGGGGGACTGTGTGGCACTGTATACAAGGGGACAGCTGAGTGGCACTATTTACAAGGGGGATGTGTGGCACTATATACACAAGGGGGCTGCGTGGTACTGTATACAAGGGAACAGCTGAGTGGCACTGTATACAAGGGAATAGCTGAGTGGCACTGTATACAAGGGAACAGCTGAGTGGCACTATATACAAGGGGGGCTGTGTGGAACTATATACAAGGGGGCTGTGTGTAACTATACACAAGGGGGGCTGTGTGGCACTATACACAACGGGGAGCTGTGTGGCACTATGCACAAGGGGTGCTGTGTGACACTATCTACTATGGGGGACTGTGTGGCACTATCTGCTAAAGAGGGCTGTGTAGTGCCATATACAATTGAGGGTGGGTTGTGTGGCACTATATACAAGGGAGGCGGTCCGGTGGCACTATGTACAAGGGAGGGGGGCCGTGTGGCACTATATACAAGGGGGCTGTGTGGCACTATATACAGGAGGGGGTTGTGTGGCGCTAGATACAAGAGTGGGGCTGTGTGGCACTATCTACTAAGGGGGGCTGTGTGGCACTATATACAAGAGGGGGCTGTGTGGCACTATATATAAGGGGGGCTGTGTGGCATTATATACTAAGGGGGGCTGTGTGGTACTATCTACGCAGGGGGGCTGTGTGGCATTATATACAAGGGGGGAGGACTGGCGCTATCTACAGGGGAGCTTTGTTTCGCGCTATCTATAGGGGGCTGTGTGTGGGCTATTTATATGGTAGGCTGTGTGGTGCTGTCTACATGGGGCTGTGTGTGGCGCTATCTACAGGGGGTACAAAGGTGGCATTATTACTGTGGGGGCACAATGGGGACATGGTTCCTGATGGGGCACTTTTATTTTGGCGAGCACTGAGGGATCATCATTACCATATGGGGCACTGTGGATTACAAGTTGGTTTAGTGGATGGGGTTTAGGTGTGGAGGGTTCTGGAAAAGCAAGAAACCAACATGACGGTGTCAAATTCTGCAGAGACGAGTCAAGGCTGGAATAAGTCGTCACAGTGGTCTGGGCCAGATGGAGAAAAAAAAGGAGAGTGAACGACTCTATCTAGAGCAAACATCACTTATGAGTCACTGGATATAAATATTCTGTAATCACTTATAGGGTATGTGCACACGAGAACTGTCTTTTACGTCTGAAAAGACAGACTGTTTTCAGGAGAAAACAGCTGCGTCGTTTCAGACGTAAAAGCTCCTCCTCTCATTATGCGAGGCGTCTTTGACGCCCGTAATCTTGAGCTGCTCTTCATTGACTTCAATGAAGAACGGCTCAAATTACGTTGCAAAGAAGTGTCCTGCACTTCTTTGCCGAGGCAGTCAATTTACGCGTCGTCGTTTGACAGCTGTCAAACGACGACGCGTAAATGACAGGTCGTCGGCACAGTACGTCGGCAAACCCATTCAAATGAATGGGCAGATGTTTGCCGACGTATTGTAGCCATATTTTCAGACGTAAAACGAGGCATAATACGCCTCGTTTACGCCTGAAAATAGGTCGTGTGAACCCAGCCTTAATGTCTGCAGAGCTCCGGTGTATAACTGCCATCTACCACTATATAGCATAGTCAACTACGCTATTGATTCCGCCAAAAAAACAGAAAACTAACGTAACAGAGACAAACTAAAACCATTTGCAACGGAAGCATTATCTTTGAAATCAATGGTAATGAAAACGGAAATCTATGGTTTCCATTTGGTTTCCGTTCACGGGTTCCCCTGACAGAAAGGTCTGATGGAACAGATGAACAGAACTCTGATGCTGATGTGAACAGGCCCTAATTCAGCATTTGGGGCACAAGTAGCGTCAGCGTCCATTAAACCATCAAGGCGGAGCAGAGATTACTCTCATGTCCACAGAGTAAATTATTCAGGGGGACCAAATCTTCTGAAATAATTTAACCCAATGCTGGAGAATGTTCGAGAGTTTCTCATTGACCATGATCCATGACAATTTCAGTTTCACACGATCTAGGCTAATCGTAGGAGTCTTCCATGCCCCCGCTATTGTGATTCTGGCTGCCAGAAACATAAATTAAATACATTTTTGAGTATGCTTAGTTAGTGATATCGAGAGATGATTTATTCAGTAATGCTTCCCAGGGGGATTATCTGTGGAAAACCTGAATCACTGATTGCATGAAATAACAGAGATATATCCAAAAATTATATACTCTGTGACAAGTCTACCAGACATGCAGTAGGGGGCCCTCACCTTAGTAGCCCCTGAAACAAAGGGTGGAGCATGCAGGGAAGATCCATTCCAGCCTCTGAGGGGTCAAATATCATCTCATAAGGAGTTTATAACTGAGAGCTTGGCAATAGATTTGGCTATATCTTGCCAGTCTATGAAAGAGAGCGAGTCCCCTAAATCCTACTGCCATTGTCGCATATAGAAAAATTTGTCTTTCGGGTACAGCAGACAATTTTTATGCAAAAACTGACCTGTGGTGTAGATTTTTTAATTCGCAGAATGTCAATTCATTCTGCTTCAATGGTTGCATATTAGCTCAACATTTCCACAACAAATAGCAAATTTTGAGATTTTTGCTGCAGAGAACATGCGAATTTGCAGCAAAAATTGCAGCAAGTAGAGACAAATATAAACTCCCACCTACTCGCCTCTCCTGGCGTTCCCATAACGACACCTTACTCCTCACCTGTCTGGTTTGCCGGCCTCCTGGGATAACGTTTTAGCCATGTGACTGCTGTAGCTAATCACAGGCTGCAAGGGTCACATGGGAGAAAATGTCACCCGGTGGGCCAGCAGCACAGATACCAGTCCAAGGAATAGTGACGAATTTCTATGGGAGAACAGGGGGAGGTGAGGATATACTTTTTTCCCCCTTCAGTTGGTGTCCATATCGGCAAATTCGCCCGAAAGTTCGCACTCAATCAAAGACGATTTAGCAGAATTACATGGTCATAGCTGATAGAGAACAATGGGGCAGATTACTATTCAGAAATGTGCCAGAATTCTGATATATGTGCCGTGTGACCCAACTATTACCTGTTTTAGACACATTTTCGTAATGCTCGACAAGGAGGCGTGGCTTAACGGCAAAGGTGCGAGATCTAGAAAAGACTGCATGCCTTAAAGTATGTCACATGTTGGCTACAATTTTGGTGCAAAAAAAATGGCGTTAACTAAGCCAACTAATAGGTGGCATAAGAAAGGTGTCTAATATGTCAAGCAAGATGCGCCAAATTTATCATACAGCATGCACCACTTTGATGAATGTGGCCATTTTCTGACTTTTTACATTGTCTAAAACTTAGGTAGTATTAGTAAATCTGCTGCCGCAATGATATTTAGTTCATTAGAAATGGGCATATGCATGTGATGAGTAGAATATAGGGAAAAGGTTAACCAATTGTACCTTTTGCTATATTTGCATGATTGTAATTTTTTTAAGAAATCTGGGAGTGCCCCAAACTTCTGAACAACTCTGCTGCTTGTACTCATGCATACTTGCTTTTGTTGTTCCTAGATGGGAATAATGCATTTACTTGGTTGAAACACCTGGCTGAACCTGACTTTTGGGAGTCTGCAACACCATACAGTAAATTGTATAATTCTGTCTGTAGCCACCACTAGAGGGAGCTCACTGGATAGTTAATTATACAGCTCTTGTTGACCGTAACAATAATACATATGACGTGATCTCCCCCTAGTGTCGGCAAAAATAATTTTAGCAATGAATTCATGTCCTCTCCTAAACGGCTCAAAGGGGTTTCTGATTACTGGGAAACCCCCACCCAAGTGGGCCTTGAAAATAATAATTTTGGTTGATGTTATACTTTTTATCAACTCTAGCTTATAAATGCCAAAATACATTGTTTACAATTTCTTGTGTCCATGTAGTCGTCCATAAAAAACAATCTAATAATTGTCCCTGGCATATCACATGGACATACATTAGTGTGCACAAAATTGGAATAACTAATAAATCTGTGTTTCTGGAAGAATTAATAAAAACTGACACAGGCAGATACAAATACAGTGAAGGAAATAAGTATTTGATCCCTTGCTGATTTTGTAAGTTTGCCCACTGTCAAAGACATGAACAGTCTAGAATTTTTAGGCTAGGTTAATTTTACCAGTGAGAGATAGATTATATTTAAAAAAAAAAACGAAAATCACATAGTCAAAATTATATATATTTATTTGCATTGTGCACAGAGAAATAAGTATTTGATCCCCTACCAACCATTAAGAGTTCAGCCTCCTCCAGACCAGTTACACGCTCCAAATCAAGTTGGTGCCTGCATTAAAGACAGCTGTCTTAAATGGTCACCTGTATAAAAGACTCCTGTCCACAGACTCAATTAATCAGTCTGACTCTAACCTCTACAACATGGGCAAGACCAAAGAGCTTTCTAAGGATGTCAGGGACAAGATCATAGACCTGCACAAGGCTGGAATGGGCTACAAAACCATAAGTAAGACGCTGGGTGAGAAGGAGACAACTGTTGGTGCAATAGTAAAAAAATGGAAGACATACAAAATGACTGTCAATCGACATCGATCTGGGGCTCCATGCAAAATCTCACCTCGTGGGGTATCCTTGATCCTGAGGAAGGTGAGAGCTCAGCCGCAAACTACACAGGGGGAACTTGTTAATGATCTCAAGGCAGCTGGGACCACAGTCACCAAGAAAACCATTGGTAACACATTACGCCGTAATGGATTAAAATCCTGCAGTGCCCGCAAGGTCCCCCTGCTCAAGAAGGCACATGTACAGGCCCGTCTGAAGTTTGCAAATGAACATCTGGATGATTCTGTGAGTGATTGGGAGAAGGTGCTGTGGTCAGATGAGACTAAAATTGAGCTCGTTGGCATTAACTCAACTCGCCGTGTTTGGAGGAAGAGAAATGCTGCCTATGACCCAAAGAACACCGTCCCCACTGTCAAGCATGGAGGTGGAAACATTATGTTTTGGGGGTGTTTCTCTGCAAAGGGCACAGGACTACTTCACCGCATCAATGCGAGAATGGATGGAGCCATGTACCGTCAAATCCTGAGTGACAACCTCCTTCCCTCCACCAGGACATTAAAAATGGCTCGTGGCTGGGTCTTCCAGCACGACAATGACCCGAAACATACAGCCAAGGCAACAAAGGAGTGGCTCAAAAAGAAGCACATTAAGGTCATGGAGTGGCCTAGCCAGTCTCCAGACCTTAATCCCATCGAAAACTTATGGAGGGAGCTGAAGATCCGAGTTGCCAAGCGACAGCCTCGAAATCTTAATGATTTACAGATGATCTGCAAAGAGGAGTGGGCCAAAATTCCATCTAACATGTGTGCAAACCTCATCATCAACTACAAAAAACGTCTGACTGCTGTGCTTGCCAACAAGGGTTTGTTTGCCAAAGGGATCAAATACTTATTTCTCTGTGCACAATGCAAATAAATATATATAATTTTGACAATGTGATTTTCTGTTTTTTTTTAAATATAATCTATCTCTCACTGGTAAAATTAACCTAGCCTAAAAATTCTAGACTGTTCATGTCTTTGACAGTGGGCAAACTTACAAAATCAGCAAGGGATCAAATACTTATTTCCTTCACTGTATGTGGGTATACCATATGGTAATCTTAGTTCAGTAGAACTTTGAGTTTTGCCATGGCAATATTATGGCTGTGTGAAACCGGCATTAGGCTGTCATTCAAAACTTACGAATCCAGGTTTTTATTAAAATAGTGTGGATTGTGATGATAAACCACATGGTGGCAGCATTTTACTATAATTTAAACTACACGTGAAGAAAGTCAGTCTTGAAGGAAAAAAAACAAAACCCTCCTAATTTTTCATTGTAAAATTGTAGCACTGAAATGTAGTTATGTCACATGATGCATCCTTTTCCTCTGCTACGTATTAAATCCTTTCTACCCTGTGCAATACTAAAGTGTACCTCCAATTCTAAATAACATTGCATAACTCAATAGTACAAGCGCTTTCTACACTTATAAGGCTCCTTACCTCCCCACTCCTGTTTTTTCAGTGTCCATTCTGACATTGAGGTTTAGATGCGGTTAAAACCGCATCGAAAAGCCGCATCTGAAAACCCCTGCGTTTTTGTTGCAGTTCAGTTTTTTTTATGCGAATGCAGTAAAAAAAAACGAAACTGCTATATAAACCCACTAAATTGTGGAAAAAAACGCATTACATTTTCAGATGCGGTTTTTAACCCCTTCCCACTGTAGCCAATTTTGACCTTCCAGATAGAGCCTAATTTTTCAAATCTAATGTGTCACTTTATGTGGTAATAACTTTGTAATGCTTTTACCTATCAAAGCGATTCTGAGATTGTTTTCTCGTGACACATTGGACTTTATGTTAGTGGTAAAATTTGGTTGTTACATTCAGTATGTAATCGTAAAAAACACCAAAATGTATCGAAACATTGCAAACATTTTCATTTTTATAAATTTAAATGCATCTGCTTGTAAAACAGATAGTAATACCACTAAAAATAGTTGCTCATTAACATTTCCCATGTCTACTTTAGATTGGCATAATTTTTGAATATCCTTTTATTTTTCTGGGACGTACAAGGCTTAGAACTTTAGCAGCAATTTCTCACATTTTCAAGAAAATTTCAAAAGGCTATCTTTTCAGGGACCAGTTAAATTCTGGAGTGGCTTTGAGGGGCCCATACTTTACAAACACCCATAAATCACCCCATTTTTAAAACTGCAATCCTCAAAGTACTCAAAACAGCATTTAGAAGGTTTCTTAACCCTTTAGGCATTTCACTGGAATTAAATCAAAGTAGAGGTGAAATTTGCACATTTCATTTTTTTCGCAGAAATTTATTTTTCAATCGACTTTTTTTCTGTAACACAGAAGGTTTTACCAGAGAAATATAACTAAAATCGACTTCCCAGATTCAGCAGTTTTTATAAATATCCCACATGCGGCCCTAGTGTGGTAATGGACTGAAGCACAGGCCTCAGAAGCAAAGGAACACCTAGCAATTTTGTGGCCTTCTTTTTATTGGATTATATTTTAGGCACCATGTCAGGTTTGGAGAGATCTTGTGGTGCCAAAACATAGGAAACACCCCAAACAATACCTCATTTTGGAAACTATATCCCACAAGGCATTTAGCTAGCTGTCTTGGGAGCATTTTGACCCCACAGGTGTTTCACAGATTTTAATAGAATTGGGCTGAAAAAACGAAAAATTTATTTTTTCCAATAAAATGCATAATTTGTTCATTTTCACAAGGACTAAAGGAGAAAAAGCACCCCAACATTTGTAAAACAATTTCTCCCAAGTACATTAAACCCCATATGTGGTCAAAAACTTCTGTTTGGAGGAAACGAAGGAGCGCCATTTGGATTTTGGAGCTCAAACTTTGCTGTAATGGTTTGTGGAGGCCCTGTTGCATCTGCAAAGCCCCTAAAGGGCCAAAACAGTGGAAACCGCCCACAAGTGACCCCATTTGGGAAACTACACCCCTTAAGGAATTTATCTAGTGGTGTATTGAGAATTTTGACCCCACAGTTTTTTTGCACAAATTATTGGAAGTAGGCCATGAAAAAGAAAATCTAAATTTTTTCCAACAAAATGTAGGTTTTAACTAATTTATTTTTCATTTCCATAAGAACTAAAGGAGAAAAAGCACCCCAAAATGTGTAAATTTCTCCCGAATACCCTCAAGGAAATTATCTAGGGGTATAGTGAGCATTTTGTCCCCACAGGTTTTTTGCAGAAATTATTGGAAATAGGCTGTGAAAATTAAAATCTCAATTTTTTCCAATATAATATAGGCGTAACTATTTTTTTTTTCATTTCCCAAAGAACTAAAGGGGATAAAGCACCCCAACATTTGTAAAGCAATTTCTCCCAAGTACGGCAATACCCCATATGCGGTCATAAACTGCTGTTTGGACACACCGTAGGGCTCAGAATGGAAGGAGAGCCATTTAGGTTTCGGAATGGTTTCTGGGCGCCATGTCACATTTGCTGAGCCCCTGTAGTACTAGTACAGTGTAAACACCTCAAAAGTGACTGAATATAGGAAACTACACCCCTTGAGAAATCATCTAGGGGTATAGTGAGAATTTTGACCCCAAAGGTTTTTTTCTGAATTAATTAGAATTAAGCCATGAAAATGAAAAGTTAATTTTTTTATCCAATAAGATGTCGTTTTAGATCAACATTTTTCATTTCCACAAGGAATAAAGAAGAAAAAGCGCCCCAATATTTGTAAAGCAGTTTCTCCTGTTTGGACATATTGGAGGGTTCAGAAGAAAAGGAGTGGTATTTGACTTTTGGAGCATAGATTTTGCTGGAATGGTTTGCGGACACCATGTTGCATTCCAAAACCCCTGTTGTAGCAAAAAAAAAAAGTTACCCCATTTCAGAAACTACTCCACTAAGGACATTTATCAAGGAGTGTAGTGAGCATTTAGACCCCACAGGTGTTTTTTAGAAATTAATACGCAGTGGATAATGCAAAGTGAAAATTGCAATTTTTCCACTGATCAGCCATTTCTCTGCTCAATATGTTGTGCCCGGCTTGTGCTACTGGAGAATCTTACCCCATAAATTGTTAAGTGGGTTCTCCTGGGTATGACGATGCCATATATATGGACATAAACTGCTGTTTGGGCACTCTGTAGGGCTTAGAAGGGAAGGAGCACCACTTGGAGCATGCATTTTGCTTGGTAGTAGTTTTGTTTGAGTTTTGCTGGTATTTCAGTTTATAATGTGGGGAGTACATCAGGGCATTCGGAGAGGGTATAATAATGGGGTTAATAATTCAAGTATCCATAGATGTATGGTACGCTGTGAAGCAATTTTTTATACACAGAACAGTTTCACACTTATAAACGGTATTCTTTCTTATCCCCCTTTTGTAACGCTCTGCACCTTTTGGGGACATTTCCTCCTTTGTAGTTTGGGAAATTTTGCTGGGAAAGTGTTGCCCTGGTATAACATGGGAGTCCTCGCTTCCAGCGGATGTGCTATGTCCCTTGCCTTCCTAGTTTCTAAATACTAGCGCCCTGAAACTGAAGGAACGTTCCCCCCCCCGGCCTGCACATTACTATGTTTTTTTCATCACTGCATTACTAGTGCTATAAATTTATTATTTTTTGGTTGATGAAGCTGTGTGTGGGCTTGTTTTTTGCGAGACAAGCTGTAGATTTTATTGGTACCATTTTGGGACACATACGACTTTTTAATCACTTTTTCTTAAATTTTTTGGAAGAGGAAATTACAAAAAGCAAGCAATTTTGGAATTTTTTTTGTATTTTTATTTTTTCGGCATTCACTGTGCACCATAAATTACGTGTTAACTTTATTCTGCGGGTCGATACGATTTACGGCGATACTAAATTTGTATTGTTTTTTCATGTATTGCAGTTTTTGCACAACAAAATCTCTTTTTTGTAAAATAATAATTTGTTTTCTGTCGCCATATTCTAAGACCCATAACTTTTTTATTTTTGCGTGGACAAAGCTGTGTCAGATTTATTGAGAACAGCATCTGAGGGGTTAATCGGCCGGATCGGAGACTATCTCCGGTCCTAGCCATTACAGGAGAGTGTCAGCTTTAATATACAGCTGACACCCGGCGGTGATGGTTCGGGCTCCGCTTCACCACGACGTAACTGTACTGCGGTTTGCAGGAACCCCTTTCCGACAGTGCCGTATACATACAGCGGATGTCGGGAAGGTGTTAAATGTAGTTTTAATTGCACCTCAACCACGATGTCTGAATACGGGTCACTTAACTGTTTACTCACTCAGAATTCATTGATAGAATCCGTAGAGCAAGGAGGCAGAGATTATATAGTGGGCTGTCTATAGAGCACCATATACAGGAGTGGGCTATATAGTATATAGCCCCCTGTAGATATAGCCCACCCCTGTATATGGTGCTCCATAGATAGCCCACCCCAGTATATAGTCGCCCTGTAGATATATTCCCCCTGTATATAGCCCACCCCTGTAGATATAGCCCCCCTGTGTATAGCCCACCCCTGTAGATATAGCCCCCCTGTGTATAGCCCAGCCCTGTAGATATGGTCCCCCTGTAGATATGGTCCCCCTGTAGATATGGTCCCCCTGTAGATATAGCCCACCCCTGTATATAGTATCCCACAAATAGCTCCCCCTATAGTGCTCCACAGAAAGCCCACCCCTGTATATAGCCCCCTTGTACATATAGTCCACCCCTGTATATAGTGCTCCACAGATAGCCCACCCTTGTATATAGTATATACAGGGGTGGGCTATATACAGGGGTGGGCTATCTGTGAAACACTATATGTGGAGCACTATATACAGGGGTGGGCTATATCTACAGGGGGGCTACATACATGGTTGGGCTATCTGTCGAGCTCTATATACAGGGGTGGGCTATATCTACAGGGGGCTATATACAGGGGTGGGCTATCTGTAGAGCACTATAGGGGGAGTTATTTGTGGGACACTATATACAGGGGTGGTCTATATGGGGGCACTATCTACAGGGGCTCTATGGCAGGCACTATCTACAGGGGGCACAGTGTGTGTGTGTGTGTGTGTGTGTGTATGGGACATGGTATATGGTGCTATTATAATTAGAGGTGCAGTGTATGGCGCTATTATATTTAGGGGCGTAGTGTGTGGTATAATGATAACTTTACATTTATTTATAGGTGCAGAAATGTTGGAAAAGTGAGAAGCTGAAGACATGTGAGCGGCAAACTGCAGAAATGGACAGTGACCGGGAGAAGTCATCATAGAGGTCTGGACCAAATGGAGAAAAATAACTAGAATCTGAGACGTCACCGGTGAGTCACTTAATGTAAATGTTTATTCTGCCTCTAATCAGCACTGTAGTCACTGTATGATCTGCAGCGAGATGACGGGTGGTATGATTATGATAGGATTTATTTTTTGTGAAACGGCATCTCCCAGCATATCCTTATCATTGTTCGGGCCATGCTGGGAGCTGTAGTTTTACGCCATACACATCTATATGGCAGGGGTTGTACTAAATTGAGCTGTATTTGTGCTGGGGCTGTATATATGTAGTGAGCTTGGTTCTGGTGTTGTGTATAGAACCATATTGCTTGTGAAATGTACAAATAATTTTATGCTCGCGTTACATAAAAAGAAATGACACGTCGATTGGTAGAGAAAACAAACACGGCGAGGGGGAAGGAGATGTCGGGAAAGAGGTTGGGGGGGGGGGGCCAAACTGAATCTTTGCCCCGGGTGCTGGAGAACCTAGCTACGCCTCTGTGTAGGGAATAAAGAAAGTTGCTACCATGGGGATTTGTAGATTATTACATCAGGTGTACTACAATAAATAAATCAGTAAATCAATAATGCATTACTAGGGAAGTGTAGTGATAGTTAGGAAGCGATGTAACACTTTTTGCTATATATATATATATATATATATACACACACACACACTCACATACACACATATATATATATATATATATATACATATATATATATATATGTATATATATACACATATATATGTGTGTGTGTGTGTGTGTGTGTATATATATATATATATATATATATATACATAGCAAAAAATGGGGGTGCTGCTTCCTCACTATCTGCTGTTCTATTTTATATATATATATATATATATATATATATACATACACAGTCTAGTCACATTATTATGACCACCTCTTACTTTCGACGTCGGCATCGCATAGCCCATGAAGAAAGTAATGTGTCGCGGGCTGGCTTGGTGTGAATATAAGGTGTGTGATAAGCTGCCTGAACACATATCACTCATTGTTGCCATGGGTAGAAGGGGCGATTTATCAGAGTTGCAAAAAGGGATAATTATTGGCTTTTCGGCCAAAGGGTGCCAGTATTTCTCAAACTGCGCAGTTTGTGAACTGTTCGCGTACTGCTGTGGTGAAAGTGTATCGTGAACGGACAAATGGCACCATTTGGAATAACTGACGTGGAAACCGCAGAGCACCACGTGCCATTGATGTGAGAGGTGTCAAGGAATAACTACTTTAGCAATTCCCCAGAGTGAAAGTTTGGTATTGCACTTGTAGGCAATACCAGAACGGATAACCAGAAAGCCAGAGGGGTGATCAACAAGCAGAGTTTAACCCCTTCCCAACATTTGACGTATCCATACACCAAAGTCGGGTAGGGGAAGTATGGAGCGGGCTCACGGAGTGAACCCGCTCCATACGATGCGGGTGTCGGCTGTTTGTTACAGCCGACACTTCAGAGTAACGAGCGGCATTATGCTCGAGCGTGATCCCGCTCATTTAACTCATTAAATGCTGCGGCCAATAGCGATCGCAGCATTTAAATTGTTAGAAAGAGGGGGCGACCCCCTCTAACAGCTCATCGCGCCCCCCGCAACGCAATCGCAGGGGGGCGATGGTTGCTATGGCTGCCTGGGGGCCTAATGAAGGCCCCCAGGTCTGCCATCTTTGTGCACCTACTAAGCCCTGCCCCCGGCAGGGCTTAATAGATGCCTGTCAGGATCACGATATACTGCAATACATTAGTATTGCAATATATCGTGCAAGTGATCTAGCGATCGCTGGTTGAAGTCCCCTTGGGGGACTAATAAAAAAAGTAAAAATGAGTTAAATAAAGTTTTTTTTTGTGTCAAAAAAATTAAAATATTAAAAGTTAAAAAAAAAACCTTTTCCCATTTTCCCCCTAGAGCATAGTAAAAAAATAAATAAATAAACATAATTGGTATCGCCGCGTCCGTAAAAGTCTGAACTATTACAATATATCATTATTTAACCCGCACGGTGAACACCTTAAAAAAAAATTGTAATCGCCAGAA
Organism: Rhinoderma darwinii; assembly: GCF_050947455.1. Lineage (NCBI taxonomy): Eukaryota > Metazoa > Chordata > Amphibia > Anura > Rhinodermatidae > Rhinoderma > Rhinoderma darwinii. The sequence continues at coordinate 186,490,578 of NC_134691.1, forward strand.
TCTCTATTTTTTGGTCACCTAATCTCCCACAAAAAATGAATTAAAAAGTGATCAAACCATCGCATGTACACCAAAATGGTATTATTAAAAACTAAAGCTTATCCCCCAAAAAATAAGCCCTCATACCACTTAATCGACCGAAAAATTAAAAAGTTATAATAGATTTTCTTTTTCAAACTTAGGTTTTTACTTGTAAAAGTAGTAAAATATAGAAAAAACTATATATATTTGGTATCGCCATAATCATATTGACCCACAGAATAAAGTTAACATATTGTTTTAATTGCACAGTGAATTCCGTAAAAACGGCACGCAAAAAAACATGGAGGAATTGCTGTTGTTTTCATTTTATACCCCACAAATATTTTTCTTTCCGTTTCCTAGTACATTATATGGCAAAATAAATAGTGCTACAAAAAACTACAACTCGTCCCGCAAAAATCAAGCTCTCATAGTACTATATCGACGGAAAAATAAAGACGTTATTGCTTTTGGAAGGTGGGGAGGAAAAAACGAAAATGAAAATCTGATAAAGGGCTGCGGCGGGAAGGGGTTAAACAAGGAGAGACTAAAAGTCCAAATTGCAAAACTGCAGAAGAATACCAGGAGTTGCAGAGGCCAGCTGGTAGCAGAATATCCAAATCAGCAAGCAGAGGGTAAGGGTATGTGCACACGAGAAGTGGCTTTTACGTCTGAAAAGACAGACTGTTTTCAGGAGAAAACAGCTGCGTCGTTTCAGACGTAAAAGCTCCTCCTCGCATTATGTGAGGCGTCTTTGACGCTCGTAAATCTTGAGCTGCTCTTCATTGACTTCAGTGAAGAACGGCTCAAATTAGGTTGCAAAGAAGTGTCCTGCACTTCTTTGCCGAGGCAGTCATTTTACGCGTCGTCGTTTGACAGCTGTCAAACGACGACGCGTAAATGACAGGTCGTCTGCACAGTACGTCAGCAAACCCATTCAAATGAATGGGCAGATGTTTGCCGACGTATTGTAGCCCTATTTTCAGACGTAAAACGAGGCATAATACGCCTCGTTTACGTCTGAAAATAGGTTGTGTGAACTCAGCCTAAATCCAAAGACAAAGCCAAAGTCCAGTTCAAAGAGTCCAAGTAGTCAAGGTGATATAGGATGTAACCAGGAGTTTGATCAGACACATGAATTCACAAGAAAATCACAAGCAACAATGAAAAAAACAAACAGACTCAAATACTCCACCCTTGGCCCTAATAGGTTGCAGACAGAGAAACAAGATTGGCTCTGCATCTCAAACTAGGGCCATCCAGAAGCTTGGCTAGTAGTCATGACAACCTAAAAGTGACAGACGTTTCCTAACGAGGTGAACGTTGGCCATGAAGGTGCGCGAGGGCCGAACGACACATTACATTAGAGCAGCTCTCTGTGAAAATCAACCAGGGGCTACCAGACGTGTGTCTAAAACAAAAGTTTGGCGAACCCTACTACGTATGGGGCTCCGAAGCAGATGGATGGTCACTGCTCCTATGCTAACAAAGGAGCATCAGAAAAAATGCTTCAATTTGCATGGCAGTATCGGAATTGGACCACTGATGATTGGCAAAGTGTTACCTTCTCTGATGAGTAACGATTCTGGCTTAATCGAATGGCTGGACGTTGGCGTATCATGCGAGAACAAACACCCTGCAATTATTGCTGGAAGAACACAAGCTGGTGGCGGCAGCGTTAAGGACTCAGGAATTTTTTCATGGCATTCTCTGGGCCCACTCATCTATGTGGAAGGCACTCTGAACCGATGTGGGTATGAAGTCATCGTTGCAGATCAGGTCCACCCATACATGCTGTTTGTCTTCGCTGGGGCAGATGGAATCTTCCAGCAAGACAATGCGACATGTTACACGGCTAGAAATGTCCAAGAGTTGTTGGAAGAGCGCGACCAAGACTTTGAAGAACTTCCCTGGCCCCCTAGTTCGCCAGACTTTAAACCAATTGAGCATCTGTGGGACCACCTCAATCATCTTGTTCGCTCTATGGATCCTTCCCCATGCACCCTCCAGCAAATGTGGGATGCACTGCAGTCAGCATGGCTCCAGATACCTGAGACAACTTACCAGCACCTTATTAAGTCACTCCCAGCCCGTCTAGCTGCTGTCCGTGCTGCACGATATTAGCTGGTGGTCAAAATACTGTGCTATATATATAGATATATGTAGAAATGACCGCAGCACTCCAAAAGTTGATGTCAAACAAAGATGTGGTTTATTATTCCATGTTTCAAAAACAAGCTACGTTTCAGTCCTCTCACAGGACCTTTTTCAAACTCAAGCTTTTCGAGCTTGAAAAGGTCCTGTGAGAGGACTGAAACATAGCTTGTCTTTGAAACATGGAATAATAAACCACATGTTTGTTAGACATCAACTTTTGGAGTGCTGCGGTCATTTCTACATATATCTATAGGACCGTTGGATCGAGGTCAGGATCGCATAGCACCAACATATACAAATACAAAGTGCTGCTTTTTTCTTCTACCTTGCTATATATATATAGATATACAGTATATGTACACAGACAGTGTCTTTAAAGGCATTTACACGAAATTATTTGGAATACAATGACTAATAAAAAGTGTCAAGCTGGAAATGATAAATATTGAAATTAATTAATATTTCGGGACATCCATCCTTCATGTCCAGTGGGTAGACAGAACCCATTTTAAATGGCAACATTAGAATTCATTTGAAGTGTACCTTATAAAAGTGAAATTTCAGTGTTACATTGCTTTCTACCTTTCACCCCACTTCCCTAGTAATGTATTACATATTGTATGGAATCAGAGTAATTTATCTTTGTCATGTTCATCCACTATCATTAGGGAACACCATTGCCATGAAAAGGTGTACTAAGTCTGCTACAATGTTTAGTACACCTGGTTTGCCAGCAGAACATTGTCCAAAGCATCACATTGCCTCCTTCCCATAAAGCATCCTGGTGCCATCTCTTGCACCCGGCTGTCCACATGATATATAAGAAAACCTTTTTCCATTGTATATTCAGATTGTTAAAAGATGTACTCCTCAATGGTTCCCTATTTAAAATATTTACTTATCTAGCACAACACATTTTGATCCTGTACTAAAATCTTGTCAGGTACACAAGAAGAAAGATACAGTCTCAACATTTAAATCTAAAATGGCGCAAAGTCATTGGCGTCGTACTACTGCTGACCTGAACTACAATAATGAGTGTATTTTGCAAATGCATGCTTTATCTAACTTTGTCGATTAATATCTATGTTGTAAAAACTGCTAATTAAAGCACAAGAACTTTATAGGAAGGCCAAAAAGAGGAGGAGGTACGTGATCTGGCCAGGTACATTTCCGTTACTATAGAGACTGGAAACGCTACTCTCCCACCTCTTACGGCTCATTCAGATGAACGTGAATAACGTCTGTGTGCTGCGCAGGAAAATCACGCGCAGCACACGGACCCATTGATTTCAATGGGGCCGTTCACACATACAAGAGTTTTCACGCAGCGTGTTGCCTAAAACTCACTGCATGTCCTATAATGGTGCGTTGTTCACGCACTACGCTCCCATTGAAATAAATGGGTGCGTGAAATTCACGCACAGCACACTTGCACTCACGTGACCTATGCGTTATTCACGCAGAGTTGCAAAGACTGCTGGGTAAAAAGCAGGAAGTGTTTGCAGAGCACAGCAGCATGGCCAGATCCAGGAAGTGCAGTGTTTAGTCCTGTGCGCAGCCAGATACAATGCCTTGCCCCATGGATGTTGAAAAGCTGATCACTTTGGTGCAGGAGAGGCCTGAGCTGTGGGACACGAGGTCGAAGGAGTATCATGACCGTGTGAGGAAAGACATTGCGTCGGAGGCCGCAGCGCAAACATTTTTCCCTCATCATTGGACTACTGCCAGATCACCTGAAAAAAGTAAATTAGGTTAGTGCAAACATAGTATATACTGTATTTTCTAGTTTTGTCTAGTTGCGTACCTGTGTATCAAGTTTTGGCGACTATTGTTTGTGACAACTATTGATGTAAATGATGCCATGTGTCCCTGTCAGTGACGTTGTTTCCGTTACTGCCCGCAATGTTATTTTCTTGTGTCCCTGTGTATAATGTTTTGGCGACTATTGTTTGGGGCAACTATTGATGTAAATGACGCCATGTGTCCCTGTCAGTGACGTTGTTTCCGTTAATGCCCGCAATGTTTTTGTCTTGTGGCCCTGTGTATCATGTTTTGGCGCAAGTATTGTTGGCCCCAAATGTGTGTATCAAGCGCAAGTATATGTTAGGTAAAACAATATATTTTTCTTTTCAATAGTGGAGGAAGTCAAAGGGCGTTGGAGTACAAGGGACCAGTACATGACCCAAAAAGAAAGGAGTGGTGCAGCGCCTTCTAAAAACAGGCCTTACCTATTTACACAGCAGCTAGCCTTCCTAAAGCCGATTTTTGAGCTTCGATCATAAGTACCGCAAATGGAAAATTACAATTAAACGTTCAATAGCTTTTTCACATTATGGAAATTGAGGACCTATACACACAATATTTTAGAAATAGGAGTGCAGCTTTTCACTGCGCACATTACGTCATAGAAACTTCACAATTTTTTTAAGACGTGTTTAGTCCAGATTACCAGGCGCCTATCTCCAAATATCTGTGATGTGCAAAGCACTTTAATAAAATTTAACATATATTAATTTTTTAAATTTTTATAAAATTCTAGCACCCAAGACATCCTTGGGGAAAACCTGGTGGAAGGAGAAACAACCCAAATTGAGGAAAATCCAGAAGACACCAGTCTCCAAGAACTGGAGCAGCCTGACCAAGGAACTTCAGCTGGAACTACTCCACGCAGCCCTACGCCTCCGCCAATTCATGTTCGTTCAGCGTCTAAAAGCCATAGAGTGGAGCCTTCTACGGCCAGCCAAGTGGACAGTAGGGTGCTGGAATATCTAAATAGGCACCAGCCTGAGGATGACGAGGACACGTTTGCCCACAGCTTTTGTCCTTTCCTACGTCAAGTTCCAGCTGAGCGTCGCCTACGCACCCAAGGTGCAATTCTGATCTTGCTGGAAGCTGCCATACCACCAAATTACCCCAGGGAGGTCTTTTCAGCGCTGGAGCACTGGCGTCTCTATGGCCACACTATGCTGCCGGCTCCAAACCCTTATACTTCTCCACCTCCTCCTATGCTGCATCCACGGCAATATGTCCGAAGCCAAATGCCACCAGAACAACAGAGCGGATACAGGGGTGCTTACTACAGCACACAGGGTTACGGAAATCCACTTCAATGGCAACCTTCCTCCTCCCAGTCATCCAACAAGCGGTTGGTGTCGACCCCTACCAGTGTCCCACCTTCCTCTCCAGATTTTTTCCGATTGTAAATTTATTTATTCAATTATATTTTATTTATGTGCCTTCTTTGTGCACAAATGTTCTTTATTTTATTGTTGGGATAAAAAAAAGTTGAATTCATACAGTTTCAGTTGTTTATTTTCCTTCAAATACATTTGTAACAATATACATATAACTATATATATATATATATATATATATATATATATCAATAAATACACATACACACACACACACACATATATATATATATATATATATATATATATATATATTTACAGATAACGCTCATATGAGGTATTGGTTGATATACCGGTCAAAATATTAAGGTTTAATATTTTTAGATTTTTTTAAAATATAGTTTCTTATAAACATTATTACTTGGACCGAAATATGAAAGCCCGCAACCCGTGTCATGGGTCCTCATTGCGAGTCCATACACTAAACTTACAAAATAGAACTATGTCTTAACATAAATAACTAAACACACAGGAATACACATCATCTCTAATGGATAGAGTCCTGCTGCCAGGGCACTGCTCCCTCATGGCTCACGAAATAATCCATAAATAATTCCCGGATTCGTAGGCCAGATGTTCCTGGTCTTCTTTGCGTTGTCTCGTCCAAAGTCAATGCTCCAGAGACCATGTGAGGTTCCACCTCAACATCACCTGTTGAATCATACATCCGTGTGAAGTTGTGCAGGATGACACAGGCTTTGATTACGTCATTGACATTGTCTGCACCCAATTGTATTGTCGACAAGAAGATCCTCCATTTATTGGACAAAATGACAAAGGCGCACTCCACATAATGACGAGCCCTGCTAAGCTGATAATTGAAAATGTGCCTCTGGTCGTCCAAACCTCGCCTAGGAAAGGGGCGCATAAGATGGATGGAGAGTCCAAAGGCCTCATCTGCCACTATCACAAATGGTGCGGGGGGCCCAGAAGATCCGGGCAGTATGCAGGGTTCTGGGAGGCATAGCTGGTTGCTTAGAAGCTGCTGACCCATTCTTGAAGCCCTGAAGATGCCAGCATCCGCAGTGCTTCCATAGGAACCGATATCTACAATGACAAACCGGTATTGACTGTCAGCCAAGGCCAACAGCACTACCGAGAAATACTGTTTTTAATTGTAGAATCGGGACCCAGAGTGTGGCGGCTTCTTCAACCGGATATGTTTTCCGTCCAGTGCTCCAATGCAGTTTGGGAATTGTGCGTTGTACATGAACCCATCCGCTATACTCAACCACTGTTCTGCCGTATGTTCAGGCATCGCGGTATCTTTGAGTTTCCGCCAAATGAGCTCAGAGGTGGCCATGACAATTCCAGAAATGGTCGACGTCCCCAATAGGAATTCAAAGTGAAGAGACTCAAAAGAATTCCCAATGGCAAGGAATCTGATGACAAAAGATAAAAAGATTGATTCATTATATAAAATATTTCTGTGACATTATCAAGAGTGAAAAATACCATACTATATTCTTACCACAGTGTGACGATGAGACGTTCCTCTGGTGAAATGCTGCGATGCATGTTAGTGTTGCGTAATGTTAGTGTGGAACGCAGCTCCTCCAGTAGCCGAACAAATGTTGCGACTGACATCCGAAAGAACGAATGAAACTTCACAGGGTGCAGCCTCAGGTCCTCATAAAGGGTGTGGAGGTGCCCTTTGTAAGCATATTGGGAGACAATGGGATGAACCCAAAGCCTCCTTCTCCTCCTAGTTTCTTCCTCCACCATCTGCCATCGCTCTCCATATGTGTGAGAGATCAGCCACAACAGAAGAACATGGTCCATAGTTTTGGATGTCATGTTCCTAAGGTTTTTATCAAAACAAACCAAGCACAGCAATCCAACAAAACTCTCTACGCTGTAACAGCAATAGAAAATGGCGATTTCCGACCATGTGACCTTCCTGTAGGTGTTCCTAGAGGGTTGGAACCAAAATTGTCATCAAAAAGCCCTCCAGTTTTTCACGCGCATATTAAACACGTGACATACGCGTGTCATACGCGTGTCATACACGTGTAAATGACGGACACACGGAAGCACAACGGAGACACTACGTGTGAATAACGCAGCGTATTTTTCTATTAGAAACAATGTTGCAGCTTTCATGGGTAGCAATGTGTTTCATTATCTAGCTCCAGCTTTCAAACATAGATAAGTATCAAAAGAAAATATGCAGATGAAATAAAGAAATTTGCGGTACTAATCAATCGGTAAAATCAATTCTTTATTTCTTTTAAGACGTCAGCATGGTAGACATAAACTTGACACAAAGGCAAGGGGCATTCTTGGCTATATGTGCTGTTTCATGCTTTAGTGTTTTATAATAGATAAAACACTGTTATAAAACAAGATAAAGTATATTGAAAATATCTATCAATAGCCCCGAAAGCAAAAAGGTGTCAGAAGAGAGGTTACTTTCTATCCTTGCTTTACTTCTAATTACTTATCTAGATAAAGAACTAAAACATGTCAATTGCTCTAATTACTTGCCTAGATGAAAGCCAGTATTTTCCACAATATTGGATAAAAAGAGGGGACCAACTTCAAGAGAAAGCAGAGGTTGTTATTGTTATGCAGGATCTGGGAGTGACATTAAAAAAATAATGATATGCTCTATGAAAAGTTTGGATTGGTGGGGGTCTGGGTGCTGAGACCCCCATCGTTGCTGAAACGAAGTTGCAGAAGTGCTCGGCTGAGGTCCCTGCACCTTCGTCTGTGATCAGAGCTCCCTTTCAAGCTGAAGACGGCTTACATAGATGTTCTATGTAAGCCAAAATCAAAAATTACAGCACCGGATTTATAAAAACAGGTGGGTGCAGGCCTCAACAGTACATGATCCAAAGTCTCCTACTGTGAGATCCAAAAGAGACAAGGCAGCACATCCAAAAAAAAAAAGGGAACTTTATACACCCATGCAACGTTTCAGCTCAACAGAGCCTTTCAGAAAGGCTCTGTTGAGCTGAAACATTGCATGGGTGAATAAAGTTCCCTTTCTTTTGGATGTGCTGCCTTGTCTCTTTTGCTTCTATGTAAGCCATCTTCAGCCTGACAAGGAGCACTGATCACAGCTGACTGAGCAAAGCTCTCATCTAATTGCTTTTGCACCTTCGTTTCAGCAGCGGTAGGGGTCTCAGTTCCCGAACCCCCAACGATCCAAACTTTTGATATGTTTCTATGACATATCAAAAGTTTGATGAACGTGTAGTTCCTTTTTAACTCGGTTGTTCATTCAAGCTGTATGGATATAAGATCTGGAGCTTGAATATCCATAAAGACTATATTGAGAGAGTACTGTCTGTTAGATACTGACAAGCAGATTTGCTTGATAGGGGTAATTTTGCTTGCCTAATATATGTATAGGTTTGTATCAAGTGTCTGGACATACTTTGTTTCATAAAATCAGACCTAGTGTTGAAGCAGATACTATTCATTCTTTTTCTGAGGGGTTACGTTGTTATTCCAACGTACTGTAAAACGAAGTTGCAAACTATTAAAAAGGAGTTGTCACCTTTCGTGACATGTCTTTTTTTTATTTTTTTGTTTGTGCAATACAATATAAAATTCCATACAAGTAAGGAATAAAGAAAATACAATATTACACATATTTTTACTTTTTCTTCCTACTAACAACCCCCACCCCCTCCACCGTCTCAAGGCTGATCTTGGTTGAATAGAAATTCTTACCACTCCCCCCAATAGGTTTTACAGTGTTTGCCTTGCTTATAGATTTTCTCTGATTTCATTATAATTTTCACCTTATTTATCCAAGCTTTAACCTCCGGTAGGGTGCTAGATATCCACTTTCTAATTATTAATAATTTTGCAATAAATAATAGTTGTATTAGTCCACATTTTTTTTCCCCTTAGAAATGTTTAATTAAGAATCATTACCCAGCAATACCAGTTGGGGTTGAAACACTATATCTGGGTCAATTTTTGAATTATTTTTTTTTAAAGATTCTATCCCAGTAATCAGCAATCTTAATACAATTCCATAACATGTGCAAATAGTTTGCTTCCGCTGCACCACATCTGGGGCAGTTAGAAGCTTTATTAATAGAGAACTTACTCAAAAGTAACATGTCTTTATTAGTAAATACTTGTATTCCCCATGAAATAACAATTATGGAACATATTTTCTTAGAACTCTGCCTTGTGCCATTCCTCTGTTATTCCTCCTAGAAATATATGAATATATTGACATCTGGGTGTTACCATTCCCTTTATCAAAGGGGCGTGTGCCTACACAGTCTCACCAAGTTGTCGATTTATTAATATATTTTTAGGAGGAATAACAGAGCGACAGCACAACATAGAGGTATAAGAAAAGATGCTCCAGAATTGTTATCTTACTAAAACAGACATGTCAGGAGAGGTGACAGGTACTCTTTAAATATGTTGCGAAGGAAGAACCACAATTAAGAAAAGATTTGATAGCAAACGGGGCCCATAGGAGTAGTGACTGTCACCGGGCCTTTCAGAGGATGGTGTGAACTCACTGTGTTGCCAACAGATTTGGTGTAGGGCTATACTGGGGAGGAGAGTCTAAGGGATAGTTGTTTATACTTTAACCTCTATACAGAGATATTGACTCAGCTGCTAGTATCCTCAGGTTGCTACCCCAAAAGTAGTCTTTGGCAAGGGCCGACGTAGACAGGCGAGGTATAAGATGCAGTTAGATAGAGTAGGTCAGGGCAGGCGGCCGACAGACGTGGACAGGCAAAGGGTCAGGGCAGGAGGCAGACAGGGATGTTCAAATTGAAGAATGATCAGTAACAGATAATTCAATAAAGATTGACTAAGAACCAAATAGCTCAGGCAAAGATCAATGGAGGAGGGTACCTTTAGTATCCGGTAAAGCTAGGTGAGTTGGAGAGTGCTGGCCCTTTAAGAATGGAAAGGTCAGCGTGTGCTCTAGTGGCCAGCAGAGGAACAGCAGGAAAGCACTGGCAAGGAAGGCCAAAGGCAGCGTGGACCAAGGCAGAGAATGCAACATCAGACAGGAAGCAGAGGATGCTGAAGAGAGGTGCGTATATAGCAGTGGGATCGGGAGGCAGTGGTTGAGGACACGAACATTACACTGTGATACTTTAACAACCCTGGAATTTATTGGGACCAGAGCTAAACAAACCCTGAAGGGCAGGAAAAAAACAGTTTTTATCTTTTGGTTCTACCACTGCAGGTCTCAACGAAGTTCTCGGCTTCAGCAGAAAAAGTGATAAAAATGTCATAGATGTACCTTTGTTTGTTCATCATGCATGGAAAATGCAGGGGGACCATTCAATGTGCCGATACTCGAATCCAACCATAAAAAGTTTAGCATAACCAAGTACCACCCAAGTCCCCATCGCGGTCCTTTGTGTCTGATGGTACAATAGGTGAACACATTGTTAGTTAAGATAAACTCTAAATCCTCTACAATGGAGGTTTATCTGAGGTTCCTTTAAATCCCCTTCTGTGGCAGTAAAAATATGTCAAAGCATTATCAAGGCTTGCTAGTTTTCTAGCAAGCTGATCCATCTGTTGTCACAGAAGCGCTGATTTTGGCACCATCAGTTTCCACAGTAAAAGCCTAATATGTAAAGACGTTGTCTGCCCAGCATGGGATCGGAACGTGTTGTGCTAGCTAAATAAATACTTTAAAGAAAGAGCCATTGATGAGTACATCTTTAAACAATCCCAATCAGTAGCGCCCGCGGAGATAGGTGAAAGTGAAGCTGTAGTAGTGCCCCACATAGAGCCCACTGTAGACAGTGCTCCGCATACATAGTACCCCCCCATAGAGCCCCCTGTAGTCTGTGCCCCCATAGGGCCCCCTGTATATAGTGCCCCCATAGAGCCCCATGTAGATAGTACCTCCTGTAGATAGAGCCCCCCCATAGAGCCCCCTGTAGATAGTGCCCCACATATAGCCCTTTGTAGATAGTGCCCCACATATAGCCCCCTTGTAGATAGTGCCCCACATATAGCCCCCACCTGTATATAGTGCCCTACATATAGCCCCCTGTAGATAATCCCACCCTGTAGTTAGGCCCACATATAGCTCCACCTGTAGATAGAGCCCCACATATAGCCCCCCTGTAGATAGAGCCCCGTATATAGCCCCCCCTGTAGATAGAGCCACTCACACTTTTAACAGAAAAAAACAAAACTTTACATACTCACCTGATCCCGTTCCTCCATTCCTCTTGTAATGCAGGCCTGCTCTCTTCTGAGCAGGTCTACTGGGGCTGAACGAGGCAAGCAGCGCGGTGACGTTGTAAGAAGCGCGATTACATCATCATGCCACTTGTGTCGTTCAGCCCCAGCAGACCTGCTCAGAAGAGAGCAGGCCTGCATTGCAAGAGGTAGTTAAAGAATTATAGTTTTTGAGTTTTTTGCGTTCACGGAACTCAAAATAGAAAACATCGCCTGGACAAGAACACTTAAAAAATATGTTAATTTTATAAAATCTTTAAAATGGGCTAATCAAGCCAATAATTCCTATAGATACCAGGCTAACTAGGTAGGTAAAACTAGATAAGGGTGCCAATATACTTGGATTCAATTATTATGGAACTACTCCAAATATCTAGTTATATATATTAATTCTGTCCCTACCTGGATTAGATAGCAAAGTGTGCATTCACACCGAGTAAAGATCTGATACCTAGCATCAGAGTTTGTATGAACACTCAGTAGCAGAAACGCAACACCTGCGACACAGTGTGCATTCACACTGGAATAAGCCACAGCACCTAAATTTCTTGTGCATTGGTACCCATAAAAAGACAGTGCAGCACCTCGAGCAGTATTGTGCATTCACACTTACAAGCAGGGCCGGCCTTAGGTTGGATGGCGCCCTGTGCGGGATTCCCTATTGCTGCCCCCCACAAAACCCCAAAATTAACCATATATATATATATATATATATATATATATATATATATATATATATATATATATATATATATATATATATAAAAGCAGAAAGCAGCAGCACTCACAAAATCTGTAGTATGGGTGCCCAGGATCTTTATCAAGCATTTTTCTCTTTATATATATATATATATATATATATATATATATATATATATATATATATATATATATAGACACGCAGGCAAATATACATTATATATATGTATATATAGACACATATATACACACACACACACACACACACACACACACACACATGAGGCATGTATACACACATTATGGGTCTTGTGCAAATACATATAGGTAAATATATGGACATACAGGCCCAAATATACCCACGCATGCACATATATACACAGAACAGATAGTTACCTGCAGTCCTATGTAACACCATAGATAACAGTGATAACTCTCTGAGTACAGATAATGTAGTAGATGTTACCTGCAGTCCTATGTAACACCACAGATAACACAATGATAACTCTCTGAGTACAGATAATGTAGTAGATATTGCCTGCAGTCCTATGTAACACCACAGATAACACAGTGATAACTCTCTGATTACAGATAATGTAGTAGATGTTACCTGCAGTCCTATGTAACACCACAGATAACACAGTGATAACTCTCTGATTACAGATAATGTAGTAGTGTTACCTGCAGTCCTATGTAACACCACAGATAACACACAGTTATAACTCTGAAAACAGATAATGTAGTAGATGTTACCTGCAGTCCTATATAACACCACAGATAACACATTGATAACTCTCTGAGTACAGATAATGTAGTAATGTTACCAGCAGTCCTATGTAACATCACAGATAACACACAGTGATAACTCTCTGATTACAGATAATGTATTAGTGTTACCTGCAGTCATACGTAACACCACAGATAACACACAGTGGCACATGCAATATTGTTGGAATGCACATCCGCCATACATACACAGATAGTGTTAAGAGGTTAAAGGGATTGTCCGGGTTTAAACTTTTTATGTTGCAGCAGGAGAGGAGGGCTTCAAATAAAAAAGCAGCCCATACTTATCAGGGCCGGCGTCAGCACACGGCAAACCCTGGCGAGTGCCGGGGCCCACTACCCTTGGGGGGCCCACTCGCCCACCGGGTGCTGACGCTGCCGTCGTCACGGCATCACTGTCCACTGTCCATATACGATGTCAGGAGCAGAGCAAGAGTCCCGGGGCAGAGTGCTAGTAGTGCTCTGCCCGGGACTGTGGCTCTGGGGCTGCCTCGGAAAACACTGTCCATACATGGACAGTGACGTGAGGGGCTGCTCCTGAAGCAGAATCCCCACCCAGAGTGTCGGCAATGCGCTGGCTGGGGATTCCACTCCTAGAGGGAACCCCAAAGGTGAAACTACCAGGGAGGGGGGCTGTTTGGAACTACCAGGGAGGGGGGTTGTGTGACATCGCTGGACGACGGACAGGTAATTAGAAAAAATCTTAACTTTCCATGGGGGAGCTTCCTAGCTACATTTATCAACTTGGGAATAACCCTTTAAGTTGTTACGTCATTTAGCCCCTAATGACCAAGCTAGTTTGGACCTTAAAGAGGCTCTGTCACCAGATTTTGCAACCCCTATCTGCTATTGCAGCAGATAGGCGCTGCAATGTAGATTACGGTAACGTTTTTATTTTTAAAAAACGAGCATTTTTGGCCAAGTTATGACCATTTTTGTAGTTATGCAAATGAGGCTTGCAAAAGTCCAAGTGGGCGTGTATTATGTGCGTACATCGGGGCGTTTTTAATACTTTTACTAGCTGGGCGTTCTGATGAGAAGTATCATCCACTTCTCTTCAGAACGCCCAGCTTCTGGCAGTGCAGACACAGCCGTATTCTCGAGAGATCACGCTGTGTCGTCACTCACAGGTCCTGCATCGTGTCAGACGAGCGAGGACACCGGCACCAGAGGCTACAGTTGATTCTGCAGCAGCATCAGCGTTTGCAGGTAAGTAGCTACATCGACTTACCTGCAAACGCCGATGCTGCTGCAGAATCAACTGAAGCCTCTGGTGCCGGTGTCCTCGCTCGTCTGACACGATGCAGGACCTGTGAGTGACGACACAGCGTGATCTCTCGAGAACACGCTGTGTCTGCACTGCCAGAAGCTGGGCGTTCTGAAGAGAAGTGGATGATACTTCTCATCAGAACGCCCAGCTAGTAAAAGTATTAAAAACGCCCCGATGTAACACATAATACACGCCCACTTGGACTTTTACTTTTAAACACACCCACTTGGACTTTTGCAAGCCTCATTTGCATAACTACAAAAATGGTCATAACTTGGCCAAAAATGCTCGTTTTTTAAAAATAAAAACGTTACTGTAATCTACATTGCAGCGCCTATCTGCTGCAATAGCAGATAGGGGTTGCAAAATCTGGTGACAGAGCCTCTTTAATGACCAAGCCAGATTTGTCAAATCTGGTATGTCTGATTTTATCAGAGAATAACTCTTTGAAAGTTTTGAATATCCAAGTAATTCTGACATTGTTTTTTCATCACATGTTGTACTTTATTTTAGTGGTAAAAGTAGACTGATACAATTTGCGGAAATGAATAAAAAAATAGAAAAATGGAAGAAATTTTGTAAAACTTAAAATTTTTCCCTATTTTTAACTGCAATATGTCACATACCGTACAATTTTTTTTAATTAAATATATATTTCCATCTCTTTACTCTATTTTGGCAGCACTTTTGAAAAAATAAAATACATTTTCAGCAATTTAGAGGACTTAAATTTTGAAGTACATTTTGTTTTCCTGCACCAAGCCAGGTTTTCAGAGGCTCATAGGTCTCAGAATGATGGAAACCCCCACAAATGACCCCATTTAGAAAACTAGACCCCTTAAGGTATTAATCTAGGTGTATAGTAAGTATTTTGACCCCACAGATTTTTGCTAAATGTAATACATAGCAGGTGAAAAAAAAATTTAACTTTTTTCATAAAAGTATCAGTTTGAAGACAGATTTCTTTGTAAAGCGACCATGAGAATGAAGAAACACACCACAAAATCTATCACCCTGTTTCTCCTGTTTTCAAAAATACCCACATTGTGGCCCTAATGCGTTGCCTGGACACACGGCAGGGCCCAAAAGGAAGTGAGCACCCGGAGGCTTTCATGACTCATATTTTGCTTGAAAATGTTAAAGGCCCCACTGTACATTTGGAGAGGCTTTGAGCTGCCAGAACGATAGAAACTCCCCATAAACGACCCCATTTAGAAAACTAGACCCCTTAAGGTATTAATCTAGGAGTATAGTAAGTATTTTGACCCCACAGTTTTTTGCTAAATTTAATGCATAACAGGTAAAAAAAAAATTATTTACCTGTTTTCATAAAAGTATCAGTTTGAAGACCGATTTCTTTGCAAAGCGAACATGAAAATGAAGAAACACACCACAAAATCTATCACCCTGTTTCTTCTGTTTTCAAAAATACCCACATTGTGGCCCTAATGCATTGCCTGGACACACGGCAGGGCCCAAAAGGAAGGGAGCACCCGGAGGCTTTCAGGACTCATATTTTGCTTGAAAATGTTTTAGGCCCCACTGTACATTTGCAGAACCGATAAAAACACAGGGACATATACAAAAACACAGAAAAAGGCCATACTTACAAATGGACACAGCCAGGTCAGAAATGCTGATGAAAGGGCGAGCAGGTGCTTTAAATAATAATAGCCACTCCCACTAGTCTTGAGGGGAGTGGTGTGTGGTGCATGGGATGTGTAGTAAGAAATACTAAATGAATAGTGTGTGTGCAAGTGTAATACTATAAGTGAAATATAGGGGGCAGTAATGAGTGAAGTGCCTCAATAGAAATAAATGGATAATGGGGTGCAAGTGAGTGAAACATGGAGGGATAGTGTGTACGTCATGAGGCACAACGTGTATAGCCAGGTAGAAGCCTATTTGTGACGCCTTGATAATTCATAGAGCGGGCTACCCTGCTTGCTATGCCAAACAACAACACACCATGCTCTCCCAGCATCAAAGACCCGGCTGTGTCCAAGAGAAGCGAATATACATAATAATGAAAAATACCTGGGGTATTGGTAATCATTTTGGCCAAAAGGACGCAAGCTCGCAATCCACGACAAGGATCCCCAGACTTGCGAGTCCCTAACTCCTAAACTGGAACAGAACGTTCCTGATGCACAAACAGAACCGATAAAAACACAGGGACATATACAAAAACACCGAAAAAGGCCATACTTACAAATGGACACAGCCAGGTCAGAAATGCTGATGAAAGGGCGAGCAGGTGCTTTAAATAATAATAGCCACTCCCACTAGTCTTGAGGGGAGTGGTGTGTGGTGCATGGGATGTGTAGTAAGAAATAATAAATGAATAGTGTGTGTGCAAGTGTAATACTATAAGTGAAATATAGGGGGCAGTAATGAGTGAAGTGCCTCAATAGAAATAAATGGATAATGGGGTGCAAGTGAGTGAAACATGGAGGGATAGTGTGTACGTCATGAGGCACAACGTGTATAGCCAGGTAGAAGCCTATTTGTGACGCCTTGATAATTCATAGAGCGTGCTACCCTGCTTGCTATGCCAAACAACAACACACCATGCTCTCCCAGCATCAAAGACCCGGCTGTGTCCAAGAGAAGCGAATATACGTAATAATGAAAAATACCTGGGGAATTAGTGATCATTTTGGCAAAAAGGACGCAAGCTCGCAATCCACGACAAGGATCCCCAGACTTGCGAGTCCCTAACTCCTAAACTGGAACAGAACGTTCCTGATGCACAAACAGAACCGATAAAAACACAGGGACATATACAAAAACACCGAAAAAGGCCATACTTACAAATGGACACAGCCAGGTCAGAAATGCTGATGAAAGGGCGAGCAGGTGCTTTAAATAATAATAGCCACTCCCACTAGTCTTGAGGGGAGTGGTGTGTGGTGCATGGGATGTGTAGTAAGAAATAATAAATGAATAGTGTGTGTGCAAGTGTAATACTATAAGTGAAATATAGGGGGCAGTAATGAGTGAAGTGCCTCAATAGAAATAAATGGATAATGGGGTGCAAGTGAGTGAAACATGGAGGGATAGTGTGTACGTCATGAGGCACAACGTGTATAGCCAGGTAGAAGCCTATTTGTGACGCCTTGATAATTCATAGAGCGGGCTACCCTGCTTGCTATGCCAAACAACAACACACCATGCTCTCCCAGCATCAAAGACCCGGCTGTGTCCAAGAGAAGCGAATATACATAATAATGAAAAATACCTGGGGTATTGGTAATCATTTTGGCCAAAAGGACGCGAGCTCGCAATCCACGACAAGGATCCCCAGACTTGCGAGTCCCTAACTCCTAAACTGGAACAGAACGTTCCTGATGCACAAACAGAACCGATAAAAACACAGGGACATATACAAAAACACCGAAAAAGGCCATACTTACAAATGGACACAGCCAGGTCAGAAATGCTGATGAAAGGGCGAGCAGGTGCTTTAAATAATAATAGCCACTCCCACTAGTCTTGAGGGGAGTGGTGTGTGGTGCATGGGATGTGTAGTAAGAAATAATAAATGAATAGTGTGTGTGCAAGTGTAATACTATAAGTGAAATATAGGGGGCAGTAATGAATGAAGTGCCTCAATAGAAATAAATGGATAATGGGGTGCAAGTGAGTGAAACATGGAGGGATAGTGTGTACGTCATGAGGCACAACGTGTATAGCCAGGTAGAAGCCTATTTGTGACGCCTTGATAATTCATAGAGCGGGCTACCATGCTTGCTATGCCAAACAACAACACACCATGCTCTCCCAGCATCAAAGACCCGGCTGTGTCCAAGAGAAGCGAATATACATAATAATGAAAAATACCTGGGGTATTGGTAATCATTTTGGCCAAAAGGACGCAAGCTCGCAATCCACGACAAGGATCCCCAGACTTGCGAGTCCCTAACTCCTAAACTGGAACAGAACGTTCCTGATGCACAAACAGAACCGATAAAAACACAGGGACATATACAAAAACACCGAAAAAGGCCATACTTACAAATGGACACTGTACATTTGGAAAAGCTTTGAGCTGCCAGAACGATAGAAACTCCCCAGAAACTACCCCATTTAGAAAACTAGACCCCTTAAGGAATTTATCTAGGGGTATAGTTAGCATTTTGACCACACAGGTTTTTCACTAAATATATTGGAATTAGTCTGTAAAAATTTATATCGACTTTTTTTCTGAAACAACATAGATATGTTTAATATTTACAAGGAATAACGAAGAAAATGCACCCCAAAATTTGTAAAGCAATGTCTCCCGATGACAACAATACCCCATATGTGGTAATAAACTGCTGTTTGGACCCACAGCAGGGCTCAGAAGGGAAGGAGCGCCATTTGGATTTTGGATTTCTGATTTTGCTGGAATGGTTTTCGGTGCAATGTCGCATTTGCAATGCACTGGAGGGACCAAAACAGTGGAAACCCACCAAAAGTGACCCCATTTTGGAAAAACCTTCAAGGAATTTTTCTAGGGGTATAGCGAGTATTTAGACCCCACGGGTCTTTTGCAGAGTTTATTAGAATTAGGGCGCGAAAATTAATATCACATTTTTTTCAAATAAAATGTTACACTTTCTCATTTTCACAGGGGATAAAGGAGGAAAAAACAACAATTTTTTATAAAGCAATTTCTCCCGAGTACGGAAATACCCCATATATGGTCATACGCTGTTTCATTAGAAATGAATTAACCCTTTCAGGACTGATCCATTTTTTGCTTTCTTATCTTAGATTTTCACTCCCCGCCTTCCAAGAGCCATAACTTTTTTATTTTTCCATCAATAAAGAGGTGTGAGGGCTTATTTCTTGCGGGAGGATCTGTAGTTTTTATTGGTACCATTTTTTGGTACATAAAAACTGATTAAAAAGTTGTATTACATTATTTTTTTTACAGCTAAGGTGACAAAAAACAGCGATTTTGGCGGTTTCAATTATTATTTTTTTTTTAAGGTGTTCACCGTGCGAATTAAATAATGGTATATTGTAATAGTTCGGACTTTTACGGACATAGCGATACCAATTTTGTTCATTTTTTTTACATTACTTTAGAAGAAAAATGGGAAAAGGTGTTTTTTTTTTAACTTTAAACAGTTCAGGACGGGGCTATTTTGCGCCTTCAGGACCAGACACCGTTTAGCCATTTTTAGCACGTGTTAGTTAAATGGCTATAACTTTTTTATTTGTTGAGCTAACTACGTGATTTTTCCGTAGACAATGCAGGTTTCTTTTTGTATCGTTTTTATACACACCTTTTTTGCTATTTTAGAATTTTTATTCATAAAGTTTGAAAATAATAGTAAAAAAATAAGCTTTTTTATGTTTCAGCTATTTTTTTTTGGTAATAACATAGTTTTACCCTAAAATAGACCTTTTATTTGTGACCGTCATTGTCTACCATAAATTTTAATATATTACATGTCTATATTAGGTTAATTGGGTCAGCGCTAGCGTTACAACAATGATTGGCGGGGGGAATGTTTTTTTTTGGGGTGGGTATTTTATGTGTATTTATTATTTAATTTTTTTTTGCACTTTACTTTACTATTTTTTTATTTCTATGGTCTGTCCCTCAAAGTTCAAAAAAGACCTTTGGGGAATTTTATATATTTTTTTTCTTTCTTTTACACCATGTTTTTTCACTGTAACTGGGGCTGCACAGCAGCCCCAGTTACAGGGGAAATCAGCCCTCTCATAGTGACGATTGTCACTAACTGGGCTGTGCTGGGTCTAGTAAGACCAAGCAGCAGTCTGTCAGTAACGGCACCCGGCGATCATGTGACCAGTCACATGATCACCGGGAGGAATAGAGACAGCGCCGCTGCTGCTGTCTCTATTCCTATACACGGCGTTCATTCGGCACTGTGTAAAAAGACATCGAAGAAGACAGAAGCAACGAAAGCTGCTTCTATCTTCTCCTCAGGGTCCCCGGCAGTCACTGACAGCCGGAGACCCGACATTCAGCTGCCCGATCGCACGGGCAGCAAGTTAAAACCCGAGCCGTAAAAAGTCTATGGCTCGGGTTTTAAGGACCCTGACCGCTGGCCGTAAAAATACAGTCAGCGGTCGGGAACCAGTTAAAAAAATAATTCTCACTACTAATAACTTTAATTCTTCTACACATTTTATTAATCCCCTTAGGGGACTTGATCATTGGATCGCTGGTACAATACACTGCAATACCAATGTATTGCAGTATATTGTTATTCTTACAGACTCCTGTAACAGAGCGATCGCTGTACCTGTCCGTTAGTCCGTTAGTAATACACAGCTGACACCTGCAGCGTATGGAGCGGGCTCAGCATGTGAGCCGGCTCCATACATCAACCCCCGCACCATGACAGGCAATTAAGTCATAGTGCGCAAAGGGGTTAATGCACAGCGGATGGTGTGAATATTGGAACTTTCCACTGGTATGCCATTTTAGTGCATAATATGTTGTGCCCAGTTTGTGCCACAGAAGACAAATACCTCATAAAACGTTAAGCAGGTTCTGCCGGGTATGGCGATGCCATATATGTGGGCGCAAACTGCTGCTTGGGTCCGCTGTAGACCTCAGAAGGGAGGGAGCACCATTTTGCTTTTGGAGCACAGATTTTGCTTGGTAGTAGTTTTGTTTGGGGTATTGGTGGTATTTCAGTTTATAATGTGGGGGCATATGTAAGCTGGGCAGAGTACATCAGGGCATAATAAGAGGGTATAATAATGGAGTAAATAAATAATAATTCATAGATATGTGGCCAGTGTCGCACTGATAAATGGCGCCCGATCGTATCCGCTTTTGGAACACTCTGCACATTTTGCATTGCCATATTCTGAAAGCCAGAACTTTTTTATTTTTTCACCACCGGAGCTGCGTGAGGGCTTATTTGTTGCGGGACAATCTGTAGTTTTCATTGGTACCATTTTGGGGTGCATGCGATTTTTTGATCACTTTTTATTCAATTTTCTTGCAATCCTGACCAAAACCCAGGAATTCTGACAACGTTTTTTAGTTGTTTTTTTTGCAGCGTTAACCGTACACTATAAATGACATTTTTACATTAGTCTGCGAGTTGGTACGATTACGGCGATATATGTATATATTTTTTTTTTCCTTTTTTTAGCGTTTGCACAATAAAATCACTTATTTATAAAAAAAAAAAAATTCTGTGTCACCATATTCTGAGAGCCATCATTTTTTTATTATTTAGTCAAAAAAGCTGTGTAAGGGCTTGTTTTTTTTGCGAGACGGATTGAAGTTTTTATTGGTACTATTTTTCGGTACATGCGACTTTTTGATCACTTTTTATTCTTTATTTAGGGAGCTGTCGTGACCAAAACAATTGCGTTTCTGTCGTAGTTTTTTATTGATTTTTTTTGGGGTGTTCATCGTGCGGGAAAAATAGCATTATAGTTTTATAGTTGGGGTTGTTAAGAACGCGGTGATACCAAATATGTGTACTTTTTTTAAAAGTCTTATAGGAAAAAAAAGCATTTTGTGTTTATAGAACTTATAAACTCAATTTTACACTTTTTAAAAAAAAAAAAACATTTATTACTTATTTTTACTTTTTTTACTTGTCCCACTAGGGGACTACGAGACTTGCAGCTTTGATCGCTGCTAGAGTACATCACACTACACACGTAGTGTAATGTACTCTAACTGTCATTGTGACGTAACTGTCACTCTGACAGGAAGCAGAGGAGGACCGGCCGGAGGCTGCTCCTCCGAGGCTTCCGTACATGGCAACCCGGAGGCTATTGTCTAGCCTCCGATTGCCACAACAAGCATCGGCAGCCCCCACAATCACTTTGTAGGGGGCTGCCTATGTGCTTCAAACCACTTAAATGCGGTGACGGCAATCCGCCACCGCACTTAAGGGGTTAATTGCAGAAAGCAGCGGCGATGGTCCGCTGACCGGCGAGACTGATGTGTCACCTGTCTAGGACAGCTGTCAGCGCGGGCTTGTCACTCTGTGTTTTTCAGTTTGAAATACTGACGAAAATGAACGTCATGATGCGCGATCTAGCAGCCGACCATTACGTTCATTTACGTCATAGGTCGGGAAAGGGTTAGTTCTGATTTATTTAAAGTTAAATATTTGGGTTAAAGCTGTTCATATTCCGGGTTTAGATAATTCTATTGCTGATGCTTTGTCACGTTTTCAGTTTCCCAGATTCCGTGGTTTGGTTCCCTGGGCAGATGAGGAAGGGGAACCTTGTCCAGGTCACCTGTGGGGGTTAATTTGGACGTAATTTTTAAGTTGTTGGAGCAGTCAGTGGCGAAATCCACATGGTCAGGATATGTAGCAGCCCGGAAGAAATGGTGTCAGGTGTTAGCTTTGTATAATCGCCCAATTTATCGTAGTACAGAGCAGTCATCCCTTATATTTTGTCTTCAATTATTTGATGAAAAGTTGGCTTATAGCAGTGTGTGTAAACTTCTAGCTGGTGTTTCCTTTTTCATGAAGATATTGCAAGAAGTTCTGTTAAATAGTTTATTTTTAAAGAGACTCTGTCACCACATTATAAGTGCCCTATCTCCTACATAAGGAGATGGGCGCTGTAATGTAGGTGACTGTAAGGGTATGTTCACACGCTAGCTGTCATTTACGGCTGAAATGACAGACTGTTTTCAGAAGAAAACAGCTGCGTCGTTTCAGCCGTAAATGCTCCTCCTCGTAATATACGATGCGTCTGTGACGCTCGTATATCTTGAGCTGCTCTTCAATGAGTTCAATGAAGAACAGCTCAAATTACGTTGCGAAGAAGTGTCCTGCACTTCTTTGCCGAGGCAGTCAATTTACGCGTCGTCGTTTGACAGCTGTCAAAGGACGACCCGTAAATTACAGGTCGTCTGCACAATACGTCGGCAAACCCATTCAAATGAATGGGCAAATGTTTGCCGACGTATTGTAGCCCTATTTTCAGGCGTAAAACGAGGCATAATACGCCTCGTTTACGCCTGAAAATAGGTAGTGTGAACCCAGCCTTATGCTTTTTATTTAAAAAAACTATCTTTTTTCACAAAGTTAGGAGCGATTTAAGTTTATGCTAATGAGCTTTCTTAATGCCCAAGTGGGCGTACTTTTACTTTCGACCAAGTGGGCATTGTACAGAGGAGTGCATGACGCTGACCAATCAGCATCATGCACTCCTCTCCATTCATTTACACTGCACTAGCGATATAGATATATCGCTATGTGCAGCCTCATACACAAGCCCTAACATTACTAGTGTCCTG
Source organism: Rhinoderma darwinii (assembly GCF_050947455.1). NCBI lineage: Eukaryota > Metazoa > Chordata > Amphibia > Anura > Rhinodermatidae > Rhinoderma > Rhinoderma darwinii. The sequence goes on from NC_134691.1 coordinate 186,514,156, forward strand.
ATAATGAATACACATGACCATCCAGCCTGGACGTCATGTGTACTCAGAATCCTGACACTTCTGAATCTTTTTTTGTGAGATTCCGGCAAGTGAATCCAAATCTCGTTTAGCTCCGTGATCTCGCGAGAGTTCGTATCCGTTGCTGGAATCTCACAAAAAAGAGTCAGAAGTGTCAGGATTCTGAGTACACATGACGTCCAGGCTGGAATTCATGTGTATTCATTATCAGGACACTGTAGTAATGTTAGGGTTTGTGTATGTAGCTGCACATAGTGATATAACTATATTGCTGGTGCAGTGTAAATGAATGGAGAGGAGTGCATGATGGCGATTGGTCAGCGTCATGCACTCCTCTGTACAACGCCCACTTGGTCGAAAGTAAAAGTACGCCCACTTGGGCATTAAGAAAGCTCATTAGCATAAACTTAAATCGCTCCTAACTTTGTGAAAAAAGATCGTTTTTTTAAATAAAAAGCATTACTGTCACCTACATTACAGCGCCCATCTCCTTATGTAGGAGATAGGGCACTTATAATGTGGTGACAGAGTCTCTTTAATAAAACAGATTTTGAAAGGTTACAATAGGGGAAATTGTTTCCCTGATGGGAGATGTCCTATTTCTGCAGATATTTTGCTACAACTGTATTCAGTTTGCTCGGAATGTTGCTACTCTGACTTTGGAGCAGTATTGTTCTCTGTGGCATTTTCTCTTATGTTTTTTTGGAGCGCTGCGTATTGGGGAGCTTTTGCCAAAAACAAAAAAGGATAATTATTATTTTCTCAAGTTCAGGTTACATGCTATTTCATGTTTTTCTTTATTGCACAATCAAAAACTAATCAAGAAGGTAAAGGTGCTTCCTTGCGTTTGAATAGGCTGCAAGGATCCTTAGTCTGTCCAGTCTTTTTGTTAAAAAAATGATTTAGCTATTAGACCTGCAGGTATGGAGTTGCTGTTAGTTCATCAGGATGGTAGTAAACTTACTCAATTTCGGTCAGTTCTGCGGAAATGTCTCAGGGAATTGGGATTGTTTAACCATAATTTTTCTTCCCATTCTTTTCGTATAGGTGCAGCTACAGAAGCCTATAGAGCTGGCTTAGGCACTCGGGTTATTAAAAGGATGGATAGATGTGATTCTAATTGTTTTCAGCGTTATATTAGACCATTGTTATCTTTATTTTAATTATGTTTCTTTTGTTTCCACAGGTCAAGTTGCGTGTATCGTTGGCCATTCTTGCATCCATTGGGCTGAACGCAGAGCAGCGGATAGATGTTATAGTACAAATTTATCCTTGGATCCAGCTTTAATAAAATGTGACAGTTTGATTGAGCAAATTACGTTGATGAGTAATTGGTACCCGGATCCTGATGTAATTATTGTACATTGAGGCGGTAACGACATAGTTAAAGACAGTACTGTTAATTGAATTTTTCTCTTGAAAAACAGTTTATTGACACTTAGGCATCTTTTCCCTTTTTTGATAATGGTTATTTTATTATAATGTTAATAGTATGTTTTGTAAACTAAAGTAATATCGATAAGAGGTCATAAAGAGAAAATTGATTTTGATAAAAGAAAGCAAAACTATATATGAGCCAATAGGATGTGCAGATGATACAAGTAAAAAAATCGCCACCGATCCATACGCATCAAACTTCTATCTCCAAATATCAGCTCCACCTTATAAGAAACAAGTATAGGAGATGTTATCGTTAAGGCCTCCAGGTTTAACAGTGTGTAACAAAAATATCCACCTTGCTTCCCGCTGAAGTTAACGTTTATCCCAATCACCCCCTCTAGGATGAGGACGTACCCATTCAATACCCTGTAATCACAGATGGTCAGGGTTACCCTGATGACATTCCCAGATATGGCATGCGATTGGACCATCAGCTCGTTTAACCGTATCATTGATATGGCCTCTGATACATCTGTGAAATTTGCGAATTGTTTTACCCACATATTGAATACCACAGCTGCATGTCATCAACTATATGACACCTTGGATCTTACAATTGATGAAGTCATAATTCTTGTAAGAATGACCGGATGTGGTACTACAATATGATTTACTTGTTAGGATTGATCTACAAGCTTTGCAGGTACCATATGGCTCTGAACCATTTTGTATTTTAAATTACATCCTCTACGGTAGGTAATTGCTGGTCTATCACTCAGAAGACTCCATATGTCTGGGTCAGCTTTTAAAATACCCCAGAATGTCTAAATTACCTCTCTCACTTGTGTATGTTGTGAATCATTGGTCCCTATGATTCTAAGGTTGATCTCACCAGTCTCTCTCATCCTTGGATTGAGAAGCTCAACCCTATCCACTGATAGGGCATGTTGATATGCATGTGTGAGAACCCAATCTGGATATCCCCTTCGACCAAACCTTGTTTTCAAGTCCGAGGCTGCGTTCTGATAATCAGACATATTGGTGCAATTTCTACGAGCTCGCAGATATTACCCTTTTGGAATCCCCTTTTTGAATGGTTTCGGATGCCAGCTATCCCACCTTAATAGAGTATTAGTAGCTGTTGGTTTTCTGTGGATATGTGTGTTCACTCTTCCTGACACTGATGTACTTATAGACAGATCCAAAAATGTAATTTTGTCCGAATGGATTTCAGAGGTGAAAAATAGGCCAATATCATTGACATTCAATATCTGTACAAATTCTCCAAATTTGGTTTGTGGGCCATTCCATAATATTTGAATATTGTCAATGAATCTTAGTATATTATATTTATCTAGTGTGAATGCACCCTTTTGTTTAAATGTACAGTCCCTTGTAAGTGTGAATGCACAATACTGCTCGAGGTGCTGCACTGTCTTTTATGGGTACTAATGCACAAGAAATTTAGGTGCTGTGGCTTATTCCAGTGTGAATTCACACTGTGTCGCAGGTGTTGCGTTTCTGCTACTGAGTGTTCATACAAACTCTGATGCTAGGTATCAGATCTTTACTCGGTGCATTGGCACCCTTATCTAGTCTTACCTACCTAGTTAGCCTGGTATCTATAGGAATTATTGGCTTGATTAGCCCATTTTAAAAATGTAATAAAATTAAAGTATTTTTTAAGCATTCTTGTCCATGCGATATTTTGTTTTTTGCATTGCAAGAGGACGGCGCGGGAATGGGATCAGGTGAGTATGTAATTACAAGCTTTTGCATGTAATTGTATCTGCGTCCTATAGACGCAGGTGCATCTATAGTGCAGGGGGTGGAGGTGGCTGGTTTCAGCAGGCTTGTCTCTCCTCATAGACGTTGCGGCCCTGGGTGCAGCAGCTACTCCTGGGAACCTGTGGCCCAGCCTATACGCGCTTCATAGTGTTGTGCCTGTGATCAAGCACAACCACTTCAGGTTAGTGGTTCCTTGGCATACATTTTCTCAAATAAAATTTGTTCCAGACAATATTGCATGTAAACTATAGGTCTTTTAGTTGATACTCATGGTAGTTCTCATTTAAAGAATAAAATCAAGTTACAAAATTTTATAAAAGTAGGGAGAAAATACACATAAATCCAGTGTCAGAAAACATGAGTAAAAAGCAATTAAAATAAAATATTTAAGATCAATGAAGTACTTTTTATGCTAATTAGAATAGAACCATAATTTATTGTAAAGAGATTTTATGGTGTCTGATTTAATAGCATGAGTATATGCACTTGAATTTGCACATTTCTGGTAAATAATAGTCTTGGTTATGACTTCCATAATAGCTATTGTTACAATTAGAATTGTTCAATATATTTGAAGGTCTCAACTTGCAAATAACTGAAATTTTGATTCTATTAAATAACCAGCACCATGATATTATAAATTAAATGACAAGGTTGTAGTTAAAGAGGCTCTGTCACCAGATTTTGCAACCCCTATCTGCTATTGTAGCAGATAAGCGCTGCAATGTAGATTACAGTAACGTTTTTATTTTTAAAAAACGAGCATTTTTGGCCAAGTTATGACCATTTTTGTAATTATGCAAATGAGGCTTGCAAAAGTGCAAGTGGGTGTGTTTAAAAGTAAAAGTCCAAGTGGGCGTGTATTAGGTGCGTACATCGGGGCGTTTTTAATACTTTTACTAGCTGGGCGCTGTGAAGAGAAGTAACATCCTCTTCTCTTCAGAACGCCCAGCTTGTGACAGTGCAGATCTGTGACGTCACTCACAGGTCCTGCATCGTGACGGCCACATCGGCAGCAGAGGCTACAGTTGATTCTGCAGCAGCATCAGCGTTTGCAGGTAAGTCGATCTTACCTGCAAACGCTGATGCTGCTGCAGAATCAACTGTAGCCTCTGGTGCCGATGTGGCCGTCACGATGCAGGACCTGTGAGTGACGTCACAGATCTGCACTGTCACAAGCTGGGCGTTCTGAAGAGAAGAGGATGTTACTTCTCATCAGAGCGCCCAGCTAGTGAAAGTATTAAAAACGCCCCGATGTACGCACCTAATACACGCCCACTTGGACTTTTACTTTTAAACACACCCACTTGGACTTTTGCAAGCCTCATTTGCATAACTACAAAAATGGTCATAACTTGGCCAAAAATGCTCGTTTTTTTAAAATAAAAACGTTACTGTAATCTACATTGCAGCGCCTATCTGCTGCAATAGCAGATAGGGGTTGCAAAATCTGGTGACAGAGCCTCTTTAAGAAAGCAGGAAATCATGTTTTCACTGAAATGTTTTTCCATTTCCATAAGAGAACAGCTTGTTGGTATGCCAAGCAGTGATAAAGAGCTAGAGTTGCATTTGCATAATGGCTATTATGGAACAATGAAAAATGTGAATGTATATGCATGTTCACACAGCAAGAGCCAACCCATGGATATCAAAGACCTAGCAACATACAGTCGCTGTCTTTAGGGAGGGGTCTTATGGAACAGACTGGTGTCAAGCAGATGGGATGAAAGCCTGCCTTGTGTAAGGGCATGTTCAGACGAGGCGGAATTCTGCAGACACTGTCTGCATCAATGCCGCACATAATCCGCGTTGCAGCTTCTGTTGCGGATTTGGCTAAAATGTTAAGTAAGATGCTGCGGATTTGTCGTTGCGGATTCAGGTGAAGAGTACACCCTGCTCTCTTTCAAACATTCCATCCCAGTGTACACTATACACAGTACTTTATTATTTATTTATTATTATTACACATTTACTTCCATGCCCAACACACCACTCCCCTCAAGGTTAGTGGGAGTGGCTATCATTATTTAAACACACCTGGGCACTTCCCTTCAACAGCATTCTCTGACCTGGTCGCGTCCTGTGAGTATGGCCTTTTCTGTGGTTTTAATTACATTCTATGTCCCATTTTTTTTTGCATTTCTGGGTATAGACCTTGACACACATAGCTCCAGCCATAATGATGAAATATCCTGCTCCTGAAAGCAATCCGCAACGCAACACACATTACATCTGCGGATTTCATTGCAGAATTTTGAAACTCCATTAGGGTATGTGCACACACACTAATTACGTCCGTAATTGACGGACGTATTTCGGCCGCAAGTCCCGGACCGAACACAGTGCAGGGAGCCGGGCTCCTAGCATCATAGTTATGTACGATGCTAGGAGTCTCTGCCTCGCTGCAGGACAACTGTCCCGTACTGTAATCATGTTTTCAGTACGTGACAGTGGTCCTGCAGCGAGGCAGGGACTCCTAGCATCGTACATAAGTATGATGCTAGGAGCCCGGCTCCCTGCACTGTGTTCGGTCCGGGACTTGCGGCCGAAATACGTCCGTCAATTACGGACGTAATTAGTGTGTGTGCACATACCCTTAAAGTAAATGGAGAAATTCCGCAACAAGTATGCATCAAATCCGCAACAGACAGTGTATGCTGCGGGCAGAAAATTCCGCACTGCAGCCTATGGTCCGCAGCGGAGTTTTCCGCAACGTCTGCACGAAGATAACTAAAAAGGTGTGGAAACCAATGGACAAACTGTCTGCTGCGGATTTCCACTGCGGACTGTCCTCAGCGGAATTCCACAGCAATTCCGCCACGTCTGAACGTGCCCTTACTGTCTTCAATTCTGTGTTACATGGTGTTAAAGTATGATAACATTAAAATGTGTTTTACAGATCAAAAATCTGGCAAGAACTGCTGAGTTTCTTGATATATGTAAAAACTGAAGGAAGGTTATACTCTCCTCTTCCAAATTATCTACAGAGGTGGCCAAATATACACCCATTGCAAGCCAAGATCTTATTCTAAACTGTTGTTTAGTCAACAAATTGACTCACTTTAATAATTGTTGAAATAAATTATATGTTAATAATTGTCCTATATAAAGCTACTTTTTAAAAAAGACTGGCTTTGCACAAATTTCTGCGAATAATAATCAGTTCCGTTCATCTGGGGTTGTTTCTGCAGCAGATGCATGGACTTCTGCACGTTTCTTTCAGAACTGATTGTCAGTCGCAAAAATGTCTCTCCTGCTGTAGGTGATCTATGAATAATGAATTATTCTGCTCGACAGCTGCTGTACTGACTCACTTGTGCTGTATCTCTCATTCACTATTATGGAGAGGGATTGCACATGTACAGCCACTCCCTACTGGGAATGGGATGCAAACTGATGAAATAATTTATCACTATACAACAGTTTGCTTTAGTTCATTCAGGTCCATTTTTCATAGAAGATCCAAACTAATGCACAAAATGGCAGCATCTAAACTGACAATTGTTTTTCTTTGATTTTCAATCAATATAAGTTCTTCAGCTTCCCTGTTCTGTTAGGGCTCATTCAGACGAACGTGAATAACGTCCGTGTGCTGCGCAGCAAAAAAAATCATGCGCAGCACACAGACCAATTAATTTCAATGGGGCCGTTCACACATGCAGAAGTTTTCACACAGCGTGTGTCCGTTGCATATAACTCACTGCACGTCCTATACTGGTGCGTTGTTCACGCACTACGCACCCATTGAAATTAATGGGTGCGTGAAAATCACGCACAGCACACTTGCACTCGCGTGAGCTGTGCGTTATTCACGCAGAGTCGCAAAGACTGTTGGGTAAAAAGCAGGAAGTGTCTGCAGAGCACAACAGCGTGGCCAGATTCAGGAAGTGCAGTGTTGGAATACAGTCCTGTGCGTAGCCAGATACAATGCCTCGCCCCATGGATGTGGAAAAGCTCATCACTGTGGTGCAGGAGAGGCCTGAGCTGTGGGACATGAGGTCGGAGGAGTATCATGACCGTCTCAGGAAAGACACCGCTTGGGAGGCAGTAGCGTAAAACTTTTTCCCTCGTCAGTGGACTAGTGCCAGACCTGCCGAAAAAAGTAAATTAGGTAAGTGCAAGCATAGTATATACTGTTTTGTATAGTTGTGTCCCTGTGTATCAAGTTTTGGCGACTATTGTTTGTGGCAACTATTGATGTAGATGACACCATGTGTCCCTGTCAGTGACGTAGTTTCCGTTACTGGCCCCAATGTTATTATCTTGTGGCCCTGTGTATCATGTTTTGGCGACAATTGTTTGTGGCAACTATTGATGTAAATGACGCCATGTGTCCCTGTCAGTGACGTCATTTCCGTTGCTGGCCCCAATGTTATTATCTTGTGGCCCTGTTATGTTTTTGCGCAAGTGTTCTTGGCCCCAAATGTGTGTATCAAGCGCAAGTATATGTTATCTAAAACGATATTTTTTTCTTTTCAACAGTGGAGGAAGTCAAAGGATGTTGGAGAAGTACAAGGGACCAGTACAGGAGAGAGATGACCCAAAAAGAAAGGAGCGCCTTCTACAAAACGTCTGTACCTATTCACACAGCAACTAGCCTTCTTAAACCCGATTTTTGAGCTTCGATTGTAAGTATCGCAAATGAAAAATTACAATTAAAAGTTCAATCGTTTTTTCACATCGTGGAAATTGAGGACCTATACACACAATATTTTAGAAATGGGAGTGCAGCTTTTCACTGCGTACATTACGGCAGAGCAACTTCACAATTTTTTGCTGACGTTTTTAGTCCAGATTACCAGGCGGCTATCCCAAAATATCCATGATGTGCAAAGCACTTTAATAAAATGTAACATATATTAATTTTGGATTTTTTTTTTAAATTCTAGCACCCAAGACAACCTTGGGGAAAACCTTGGGAAAGGTGAGACAAGTCAAATGGAGGATAATCCAGAGGACACCAGTCTCCAAGAACAGGAGCAGCCTGACCCACAAACTTCAGCTGCAACTATTCCACGCAGCCCTACGCCTCCGCCAATTCAAACTTCCGCTCGTTCAGCGTAAAAAAAGGCGAAGTGTGGAGCCTCCTATGGCCAGCCAAGCGGACAGTAGGGTGCTAGAATATCTAAATAGGCACCATCCGGAGGATGATGTTCCTGATGACGTTGACCGCAGCATGTGTCCTTTCTTACGTCAAGTACCGGCTGAGCGTCGCCTACGCACACAAGGCACAATGCTGATATTGCTGGAAGCTGCCACGCCACCAAATGACCCCAGGGAGTGCTTCTCAGCGCTCGAGCACTGGCGTCTCTATATCCACACTATGCCGCAGGCTACAAACCCTTATACTTCTCCCCCTCCTCCTATGCCGCATCAACAGCAGTATCTCTGAAGCCAAATGCCACCAGAACAACAGAGCGGATAGAGGGGTGCTTACTACAGCCCACAGGGTTACGGAAACCCACCTCAATGGCAACCTACCTCCTCCCAGTCATCCAACTACCAGTGCAGTGTCCCACCTTCCTCACCTGATTTTTTCCGATTGTAAATACATTTATTAAATTATATGTTATTTATGTGCCTTTTTTTGTGCACAAATAAAAAAAGTTGAATTCATACAGTTTCGGTTGTTTATTTTCTTTAAAATATATTTTTAACAATATATATATATTTATTTATATATATCTCTCGATGTATATATATATATATATATATATATATATATATATATATATATATAGAGATATATATATATATATATAATGGAAAAAAGATAAAGCAGCACAGCTACAGCAGTGGGTGCAAACCTCCTGGGTTGAGGCTAAGAACCCTTGTAAATACAAAAATTCAAATGAAGAGACAGCACTCCAAGGAAAATAGGTGAAAAAGGTGATGTGATTTAATCACCCCACAGGCAGGCAACGTTTCGATCCGTCTCAATGGGATCTTTGTCAAGCCTTGCCTTCCTGTGCAGTGATTAAAACACATCACATTTTTCACCTATTTTCCTTGTAGTGCTGTCTCTTCATTTTAATTTATATATATATATATATATATATATATATATAAAACTATATGGTTATATATATATATATCTCAATAAGTAAATATACATAATATATATATATCAATATATTTATATCTAAACGTATATCTATATGTACACATATAAGGATAGAACTAATGAAATTTCGCAGGGTGCAGCCTCAGGTCCTCATAAAGGGTGTGGAAGTGCCCTTTGGAAGCACATTGAGAGACAATGGGATGAACCCAAAGCCTCATTCTCCTCCTAGATTCTTCCTCCACCATCTGCCGCTGCTCTCCATATGTGTGAGAGATCAGCCACAACAGAAGAACATGGTCCATAGTTTTGGATGTCATGTTCCTAAGGTTTTAATCAAAACAAACCAAGCACAGCAATTCAACAAAACTCTCTACACTGTAACAGCAATAGAAAATGGTGATTTCCGGCCATGTGACCTTCCTGTAGGTGTTCCTAGAGGGTTGGAACCAAAATTGTCATCAAAAAGCCCTCCTTCAGTTTTTCACGTGCGTATTAAACGCCTGTCATTTGCGCGTAAATTCTGGACACATGGAAGCACAACGGAGACACTACGCGCGTATAACGCAGCGTATTTCACGTGCGAGATTCGCATACGCTCGTGTGAATGTAGCCTAAGAATGTAGCCTGTTATCAGCTGCTTATCAGCTGTTTATACAGTATGTTACAGGGAAGATAGAGTATGGCTTTGATCACATCTGCGTCAGGGCTCCGTTCCGACGTTCCTGTCTGAGCTTTCCGTCGGAAACGGACCCCTTACGTAGTCGACTACGCTATTGATTCCCTCAAAATTACGGAACACTTGCACAATGGAGACAAACGGAAACCATTGGCACCGGATCCGTCACCATTGAAATCAATGGTGATGAAAACGGAAACCTATGGTTTTTGTTTGTGTCAGTCAGGGTCCCGTTCTTACGGAAAACTCAGACAGAACGTTGGAATGGGACCCTGGTGCAGATGTGAACAAAGCTTAACTACCAATATTCCAGCCATTAAACTTCCTTCATGCACACTTTTACATGTTAGGATTTTTTGGGCAAAAAAAAAACGTATCTAAAAATCCGTTTTTTTTTTCCAAATGGCACAAGTGGCTTTTATGGCGTTTTTTCCAAATAGTGTCATTTACTACCTGCGTTTTTGTATGTGGCGTATTTCACATTATAAAATCAGGAACCTAACCATGCAGTCTGCCTTTACAAGCATTTGTGAAAGAACGGGTCATTCTAAGGAGCTCACTGAAATAGATGGTGGTACTGTACTGGGATGCCACCGTTGCAACAAGTCAGTTTGTGAAATTTCTTCCCTCCTAGATATTCCACGATCAACTGTGAGTGGTATTATTACAAAAGAAGAAGCATTTAGGAACCACAGCAATTCAGCCACAAAGACCAGACTACATAAAATTACAGAGCGGAGGCGCCGAGTGCTGAGGCTCCAAGTGCATTAAAGTCGCCCAAGCTCTTTTGAATTAATAACTGCAGAGTCCCAAACCTCCTCTGGAATTAACATCCATGCAAAAACTGTGTGCCGGTAGCTTTATCGCATGAGTTTTCATGGCCAAGCAGCTGCAAGCAAGGCCAAAATCAACAAGCACAGTGCCAAGCATTAGATGGAGTGGTAAAGCACGCCGCCACAGGACTCTGGAGCGGTGGAAACGTGTTCTATGGAGTGACGAATCATGCTTTTCTATCTGGCAGTCTGATGGACGAGTCTGGGTTTGACAAATGCCGGGAGAACGTTACCTGCCTATGGAGTAATGCTGTGGGGTTGGTTTTCGAGGTTGGCCTAGGCCTCTTAGTTCCAGTGTGGGGAAATCTTAATGCTTTTGCATACCAAGACATTTTGTACAATTGTATGCTTCCAACTTTGTGGGAACAGGTTGGGGAAAGCCGTTTTCTTTTCCAGAATCACTGTGACCCAGTGCACAAGGCAAGGACTATAAAGGCATAGTTGGGTGGGTTTGATGTGGAAGAACTTGACTGGCCTGCACAGAGCCCTGGCCTCAACACCATTGAGCACCTTTGGGATAAACTAAAACGAGATTGCGAGCCAGGCCCCCTTGTCTAACATCAGCGCCTGACCTCACTGGATGAATGGGCAAATATTCCCACAGACACACTCCAAAATTTGTAGAAAGCATTCCCAGAAGAGCGGAAGCTGTTTCAGCTGTAAATGGGGTACCAACTCCATATTAATGCCTATGGATTTAGAATGGGATGTCATAAAAAGCTCCTGTAGGTATAATATGTAGGTGTCACAATACTTTTGTCCATATAGTGTATATATGCCTAAATTGTTTACTGTAATGCACAGTCTGAAGACACACTCTGGAGCTTTTTTGTTTACATAGAATATATCAATCTCGTCTTCCTACACAGAAAAGTAACTATGATACATGATTGAAAACCATTCCTCATCTGGTGTGTTGGCAGCAAATTGATTTTCTTGTGGCTGTAAAGAGCTGAATATCGTATTATTGCTAAGTATTTTGATATATCTAGCTGTTCCCTGAACTATAATATTTGATTAAGTAAGACAGGAAGACATGTTCATTTGATTTGTTAGTCGAGACAAAGGAACAATTTAGGAATAGAAGCCAAAAATTGCTTCTGTAATAAAAATCATCAATTATTTCAGAAAGTTATTAAAGTAACTAGTTTGGTTAGAGGGATACTCCAAATGGGAAAGTTCATTGAAAAAAATCAAACCATACTTGTCAATCATGAGAAGTATCTTCTTAGCGCTGACTTGGATCTTCTTTATAGACAGCCACTGCTAATTTGATGTGTGTGGGGAAGCTTGGCAAAGTTGGTATGAGCAATTCATGAGATTCCAGTCATTTTGCAATACCTAAAATTAATTTACTAACTATCTCGTCAATATTAGTTTGTTGCCTTTACATACTAGCTATTTCAATATTTCCCCTGAGGCTCAGAAATATATGTTCATATTAATTTTGGCACTAGCTATGTCTCTAATTATTAGTCTTGTCACTGAGGCATAATAGCCTATAATACAGGTCCGCTGTATATACCTGTACTGCAGTTCGTTTGCCACTGTGTAGTGCTTCCGTGTGCCACAGTCTTCGCCCCTGGAAACAATGATTTTAGGAGAGAACACGGTTTATAACAGAAACGTTGTAAGGGTCTTAAAAGATCAGGTGCCCACCAAAACCCCCCAAAAAATATCAGACAGCAAGGCTATAAGACAACTTTTATAAGCTACATCACCGCAGCAGTATACTGCCACTGGATATTACTTTATAATAAAATTCAGTGCCATGGGGCCTAGAACCCATATACATTAAAGCATCAGCCCTGCCCTCAAACAATTTGACTATAAACACTAAGGTTTGTATGACAATAAAACACCAAATAATACAGTCATGCAATTACTAAATAATACCACTGTACATGATCCAAATAATATATTCGCTATCAGGCCTAGAACGACATGAAGACTTCTTTCAGCCACTAATCACTTCTAGAGAGGTTGCTGCCGAGCCATTTTGCTTTTTTTAGGACTTCCCCACCCTCTACACAAACACAACATTGATACATCATCCAATTCTATGCCCGTTGCTGCCCCAGGAAACACTGTTTTACATGTGGAGAGCTGCCACCCAAAGCATACAGTTAAAGGGGCTATGTAGGGACCAAAAATGATTAGCAGTGTACTCACTGTAGTATGTGACTACACTCGCTAATATACATTACGGTCCCCCGTCGTGCTGATGTCTAATTACATAGTTACATAGGTTGAAAAAAAAAAAAAAACAGGTCCAACCTTTCTCAATAAATTACCCGTAATTTATTGCTTGATTAACTATAACTAAGCAATTTGTCAGTAAATAATAATCTAGCCATTTTTTTTTTTAAAACTGACACCGTATCTGCCATTACTAACTCTTGGGGAAGGGCATTCCATAGCTTGACCACCCTAAGGGTATGTGCACACGTAGTGTTTTAAGGCATATTTCGGTGCATTTACGCCTCGAAAATTGCCTGAAAAAATGGAAGCAGAACGCCTCCAAACATCTGCCCATTGATTTCAATGGGAAATACGGCGCTCTGTTCCGACGGGGCGTTTTTTTTATGCCTCTTTTTCCAAAAACGGCACATAAAAAGACGACCACGAAAAAGAAGTGAATGTCACTTCTTGGGACGTTTTTGGAGCCATTTCTCATTGACTCTATAGAAAAATAGCTCCAAAAACGGCCGTATAAAACACAGCGACAATCGTGAGTGGCTTAAAAAACGTCTGAAAATCAGGAGCTGTTTTCCCTTCAAAACAGCTCCGTATTTTCAGATATTTTTTTGCTAAGTATGTGAACATACCCTTACTGTAATGAACCCTTTCCTATATTGATGTCTGAAACATCTTCCACATGCAATGGGTGTCCCCTGGTCCTTTGTAGATTCCTTGGAAAGAACAGATCATGTGCTAGTTCTCTGTATTGACCAAACATACTTATACATGTTAATAAGATCACCTCTAAGAATTTTTTTTTCCAAGCTGAACAAGCCCAATTTTTCTAGCCTTTCATTGTAAGCGACATCTCCCATCCCATTTAACAATCTAGCCCCCCCCCTTTTCATAGTTACATAGTTAGTACAGTTGAAATAAGGCACATGTCCATCAAGTTCAACCAAGGGATGGGAAAAGGGAAGGGAAAAATTTCTACAATAGGTGCTAATATTTTTTTTGTTCTAGGAAATGATCTAAGCCTTTTTTAAAGCCATCTACTGTCCCTGCTGTGACCAGCTCCTGCGGTAGACTATCCCATAGATTCACAGTTCTCACAGTAAAGAAGGCTTGTCACCTCTGCAGATTGAACCTTTTTTTTCTCCAGACGGAGAGTGTGCCCCCTTGTTTTTTGAGGGGGTTTTACATGGAACAGGATTTCACCATATTTTTTGTATGTGCCATGAATATATTTATGTAAGTTAATCATGTCCCCACTTAGTCGTCTTTTTTTAAGGCTAAATAGGTTTAATTCTTTTCATTTTTCTTCAGAACTTTTTCCATGCCCCTTATTAGCTTCGTTGCTCTTCTTTGTATTTTTTCCAACTCCAGGGCATCCTTTCTATGACATGGAGCCCAGAACTGAACTGCATATTCTAGATGAGGCCTCACTAATGCTTTGTAAAGTGGTAATATTACATCCCTGTCCCGCGAGTCCATGCCTCTTTTAATACACGACAGCATCTTGCTGGCCTTTGAAGCAGCTGATTGACATTGCATGCTGTTATTTAGTTTATGATCTACAAGTACACCCAGATTCTTCTCAACAAGTGACTCGCCCGGTATAGCTCCCCCTAGGACAAATGATTCATGCAGATTGTTGGTACCCAGATGCATAATTTCACATTTATCTACTATTAAACTTAATTTGCCATGTGAATGCCCAAACACTTAGTGTGTTCACATCAGCTTGCAATTTACGAACATCTTCCATAGACTGAACAATACTACATAGCTTGGTGTCATCTGCAAAAATAGAAGATTTAAACTTTGAATCTTCTCCAGTTCAACTATACCCTTTTTACAATGTGCAGCCCAGAACTGAATTCCATAGCCTTCTTTGATGAGCATATTACTCTTTGTCACGTGACCGACCCCGTGTACTATGATTCGATATACTACTGCTCCTGCTTGTACATAGAATACAGTGGGGTGGGTCACATGACGAAGAGTCGTATCATCATCAAAGAAGTTTGTGCAACTAGACTTCTGGTCCCCCGGCAGCGCTATAAATATCTATGAAAATCTAAGAATCAGTGCAACGGGGGACCAGAATGTATATTAGCGAGTGTACTCACGTACTGCGGTGAGTACACTGCTAATAAATTTTGGTCCCCACATAACCCCATTAACCCCTTCCCACTTTTGGGCGTGAATGTACGTCCAAATTCAAAGTGCGCTACCACAATAGGGCGTACAGTCACGCCCTGTAGATAAAGCCGGCACAGGAGCTGTGCGCGCTTCATCTTCAGCGGCTGTCAGCTGTCATACACAGCTAACATACCGCTGCAATGGCTGCGATGTCAGTTACCACCGATCGGAGCCATTTAATCTCTTCAATGCGGCTGTCAATGGCGTCCGCCGCATTGAAATGGTTGACAGAGGGAGGGAGCTCCTTCTGTACCCCCCTGGGCCCCCCGCGATGGTTGCTATGGCAACCAGGAAGCCATTGCTAGGCTTCCTGGTTGCCCAGGTACGGTAGCCTATTAGGTCCTGCCCGAGGCATGACGTAATAGTCTAACTGTCAAATGAAGAATGGCAGTTACAATACACTGCACTACATAAGTAGTGCAGTGTATTGTACCGGGGATCAGAAGACCAGATCTTCAAGTCCCCAGGTGAGTGTAAATGAAAAAGTCAAAAAAGTAAAAAGAAATGTTAAAGAAAAATAAATAAATAAAAGTTTTAACTAATAAAAACAACAATCGCCCTGTTTCCCTGATCAACTCCTTTATTATTAGAAAAAAAATGAACACATGAAAAAAAACTATACATAATAGGTATTGCCGTGTTCGGAACGGCCTGATCTATAAAAATATAACATTATTTTTACCACACGGTGAACACCATAAAATTGTTTCATAAAAAACAATGACAGCATTTTTTTTTTTGGTCATCTGGTCTAAAAAAAATTTAATAAAAAGTGATCAAAAAGTTGCAAGTAACGCAAAATGGTACCAATAGAAACTACAGTTAGTCACGCATAAAACAAGCCCTCTAGCAGCGATATCAACTAAAAAATAAAAAAAGTTATGGCTGTCACAAAATGGCGACACTAAAACACTTTTTTTAGAAAAGAGTATTTTTATTGTGGGAACGTAGTGAAACGTAAAAAAAACAATATAAATTTGGTGTCACTGTAATCATATCGACCCGCAGTATAAAGTTAACATGCCTTTTATACTGCACGGTGAACACTGTAAAAAATAAAAAACAAAACCATGCTAGAATTGCTGTTTTTTGGTTTCCTCATCTCCCAAAAATGGAATAAATAGTGATAAAAAAAAAATCACATGTACTCCAAAATGGAACCAATAAAAATTACAGCTCGTTCCACAAAAAACAAGCCCCCACACAGCTCCGTCAACGGAAAAATAACACGTTATGACTCTCAAAAAGCAATGGTGCAAAATGATTCTAAATGACGGCCCAGACTAATTTTTTAGGTCCAGTAAAATTTCACTAAATACCCCACATTGTCATTTGCTAGACCGCACAGGTGGACCCTGTAGATGCAGCGGAGATGAGGAAACTTTAGGGCCTTGTGCTGCTTATAGGGCTAGTGAAGATGTCAAAGATTAGGCAATAAGTGAGCGCAGATATTTTGTATAATACCCAATAAACCCGGCCTGTGCATAAAGGATTGGTTCAAAGCGTACCACACCAATCCATGGATTATTCATTCACCCCATTATTACATCATCCCATTATGCCCTGATGCACTCCGCTCAGCTTACATATACCCTGATGTACTCCGCCCAGCTTACATATACCCCCACATTATAAGCTGAAATACCAGTAAAACACCAAGCAAAATCTGCGCTTCAAAAGCCAAATGGTGGTCCAACTGAGCCTGGCAGTGTGCCCAACGGCAATTTATGACCACATATGGGGTATTACTGTATTCTGAAGAATCCGCTTAACAATTTATAGGATGTGTGTCTACGGTGGTACAAGCTGGGCACAACACATTGGGCACTGAAGTGGCATATCTGTGGAAAACGGCAATTTTCAATCTGCAACATCTATGGTGTACTCATTTTTGCAAAACACTTGTGCGGTCAAAATGCTCACTACACCCCTAGATAAATTCTTTGAGGGATCTAGTTTCCAAAATAGGGTAATTTTTCGGGGGTACCACAGTACTGGTACAATAACTCAATGCATCATGGTGTCAAAAAACGAATCTTGTAAAATCTCCACTCCAAATACTTAATGGCGCTCCTTCCCTTTGTGTCCAAATAGCAGTTTATGACCACATGTGGGGTATTTCCCTACTCTGAAGAAGTTGCTTTACAAATGGTATGCTTTTTCTCCTTTATTTGTTGAGAAAATTAAAAATTTTGAACTAATGCTACGTGTTATTGGAAAATAATGTAATTTTTCATTTTCACTGCCCATTTCTAATAAAATCTATGAGACACCTGTGGGGTCAAAATGGTCACTACACTCCTAGATGAATTCCTCAATGGGTGTAGTTTCCCAAATGGAGTCCGTTTTGGGGGGTTTCCACTGTACTGGTACCTTAGGAGCTTTACAAATGCGACATGGTGCAAAGAAATCAAACCAGCAAAATCTGTACTCCAGAAGCTAAATGGCATGCCTTCCGTTCTGAGTCCTGCCGCTTGCCCAAAAAAGCAGTTTATGACCACATGTTGGGTATTTCCGTACTCTGGAGAAGTTGCTTTACAAATGTTGGGGTGCTTTTCCTCATTTATTTGTTGAAAAAATTAAAAATTCTGTGGTAAAGCTACATCTTATTGGAAAATAATGTAATTTTTCATTTTCACTGCCCAATTCTAATGAAATCTATGAAATACCTGTGTGGTCAAAATGCTCACTACACCCCTAGATGAATTCCTCTAGGGGTGTAGTTTCCCAAATGGAGTCACTTTTTGGGGGGTATCCTTTGTTTTTGTACCACAAGACCTCTTCTAACCTGACATGGTGCCTGAAATATAATTTAAGAAAAGGAAGGCCGAAAAATCCACTAGGTGCTATCTTGCTACTGGGGCCTTTGTTTCAGGCCCATAGCACACTAGGGCCACATGTGGGATATTTCTAAAAACTGCAGAATCAAGGCAATAAATATTCCGTTGCGTTTTTCTGGTAAAAACCTCCAGTATTACAGGAAAAATTGACTAAAATGGAATTTCTGCAAAAAAAATGATATTTGCAAATTTCCCTTCCACTTTGCTTTCATTCCTGTGAAACGCATAAAGAGTTAAGAATCTTTGTAAATGCTGTTTTGAATACTTTAAGGGGTACAGTTTTTAAAATGGGGTGATTTGTGGGGGTTCATAATATATAAGGCCCTCAAAGTTACTTCAGATTTGAACTGTTCCCTAAAAAAATAGCCTTTTGAAATTTTCTTGAAAATGTGAGAAATTGCTGCTAAAGTTCTAAGCCTTGTAACGTCCTAGAAAAATAAAAGAATGTTCAAAAATTGATGCAAACATAAAGTAGACATATGGGAAATGTTAACTAGTCACTATTTTGTGTGGTATTACTATCTGTCTTACAAGCAGATACATTTGAATTTAGAAAAATGCTAATTTTTGCAAATTTTCTCTAAATTGTGGTGTTTTTCACAAAAAATATAGAATTTATCAACCAAATTTTTTCACTAACATAAAGTGCAATATGTCACGAGAAAACAATCTCAGAATCATTTGGATAGGTAAAAGCATTCCGGAGTTATTACCACATAAAGTGACACGTCAGATTTAAAAAATGAGTCTGTGTCATTTGGTCAAAAAGTGGCTGCGTCCTTAAGGGGTTAAAGCTATTTCAGTGGGGTAAACTCTACAGAGCAAAACATATCTGTAGCAATGAAGTATATAAGTATCCACTTTAGCTAAATTTTGGAATGAAACAGGATTTTTGGACACTCTGAGAGTGAAGTATGGGGACAAACAAAGCATTTCCTGTTTTAGCCGCACATATAAATCTATGTCAAGAATTTATATGGCTCTTATTAATAATGGCTTTGTTGATCGTATTAAAAAAAAAGAAATATGAACCAAACAGTATCTCAGATCACAATATTGTCATGTTGGCATTGAAAACTGCAAGCAGTTTGATGGGTATAAAACCTCTATTTAGACTGTACCCATATTGGCTTGCTTTGTTGGATTTTAGACATGTTTGAAAATGTTCACAGTGAAATTGCACTATTTGGAAGGATAACCTGAATTCCACCCATATTGGTATTGTCTGGGATTAATTTAAAGCTTATTTGAGGGGCTTATTGATTCAAAATATCTCAGATAGTAATTTCTGCAAAGAGAAAACAATTTGCTGAAGCAGATTACGGATGAGATCAAACTGAGGCTTCTTGTACAAGTCCAGGATTCTAAGGAGCTCTTCCAAACCAGGAGGGGTGAGATAATTTCTGTGAATAACAGGGTCTATTTGTGTGTTAGATTATTAAGGGTTGATATATGCTGTAGCTGATTTATGAGCAGGTTGCCTGACTGTCTGTCTGCTTCTTGTTAGCTGTTTTTTGTTGCTTTTTCACAATCGTCAGTACAGTACTGCTGATTATCTCTCTCAAACTGGACTTTTTTTTTTTTTTTTTGCTGTTTGTACTTTGTACTTATTGGAAGTGGTCTGTGCTATTTGTGTCTCTTGTCAGATTATACTACGTATATGCCTCCAAAGAAACATGATAAGGATAACGCTCCAGCAAGCTAAATATATAGTGGAGGCTCTGGAGGAAAAACTGTGCCTTCTAGGATAGATAAGTTCCTACCCCCCCCCCCCCCCCGCCCATGGGACTTCTAGAAGGAAACAGGGTAACCTGGAAGAGCATTGTATTATGGCAGGAGAGGAGTCAGAAAGTGCGCATGGAGAGGGCAAAAATTATGGCCTGTTGTCTGAGACTTCAACCCTGAAGGCAATTCTCTAGACTCATAAAACCCTGGAGGGGTCCATGGCGGGGCTAATCATACAAGTAGGGGGAGTACAGGCAGATACGAGTATTATCAAACATGAGCAGTCTAAAATAAGAGAGAGGCAGGAGGAAGCGGAGGAAAGGGTCTCTTCTCTTGAGGATAACATTTTTAAGATTTTTAAAATCTTAGGTTGCCAGTTTGGAGAGAGATGTGAAAGATTCCTCTAATAAACTGGTGGACTTGGAGGATAGATCCAGGAGAGTGAACATTCGTTGTATGGGATTCCTTGAGGGGATAGAAGTAGAAAATTCTTGTGAATATATTACAATTTGGCTCCTGGAGAAGTTTGGAGAGTCAGTCTTGTCTAAAGTTTTTGCTGTGGAATGGACTCAGAGTCTCGTTTAAACCCAGACCTGTAGGTTAGGCCCAAGATCTATTCTGGACAAGTTATGTGTAGGAGACCCGGACATCCTAAGAAATGCACAATCAAGGGAAAACATGGTGGTAAATGTAGCCCAGATAATGCTTTTTCTGGATTACTCATTGGCCACTTCTAAAAATAGGCTTAAGTTTGTTGAAATTAAGAAACGTCTGTGAAAAGCAGAGCTACAATATTTCTTGCTATTTCCGGCAAATCTACAGGTGATAAATGAGGGACGAACCTGTTTTTTTCCTTCCTCTGAGAAAGCAACCACTTGGATGGACTTTAAAGAGGCTCTGTCACCAGATATTGCAACCCCTATCTGCTATTGCAGCAGATCGGCGCTGCAATGTAGATTACAGTAACGTTTTTATTTTTAAAAAACGAGCATTTTTGGCCAAGTTATGACCATTTTTGTAGTTATGCAAATGAGGCTTGCAAAAGTCCAAGTGGGTGTGTTTAAAAGTAAAAGTCCAAGTGGGCGTGTATTATGTGCGTACATCGGGGCGTTTTTAATACTTTTACTAGCTGGGCGTTCTGATGAGAAGTATCATCCACTTCTTTTCAGAACGCCCAGCTTCTGCCAGATCACGCTGATCAGCTTCTGGCAGTGCAGACACAGCGTGTTCTCGAGAGATCACGCTGTGTCGTCACTCACTTCCTGCCCCAGGTCCTGCATCGTGTCGGACGAGCGAGGACACATCGGCACCAGAGGCTACAGTTGATTCTGCAGCAGCATCGGCGTTTGCAGGTAAGTCGATGTAGCTACTTACCTGCAAACGCTGATGCTGCTGCAGAATCAACTGTAGCCTCTGGTGCCGATGTGTCCTCGCTCGTCTGACACGATGCAGGACCTGTGAGTGACGTCACAGCGTGATCTGGCAGAAGCTGGGCGTTCTGAAGAGAAGTGGATGATACTTCTCATCAGAACGCCCAGCTAGTAAAAGTATTACGCACATAATACACGCCCACTTGGACTTTTACTTTTAAACACACCCACTTGGACTTTTGCAAGCCTCATTTGCATAAGTACAAAAATAGCTTGGCCAAAAATGCTCGTTTTTTAAAAATAAAAACGTTACTGTAATCTACATTGCAGCGCCTATCTGCTGCAATAGCAGATAGGGGTTGCAAAATCTGGTGACAGAGCCTCTTTAAGGGTATGTTCACACGCAAACACAAATATGTCTGATAATACGGAGCTATTTTCAAGGGAAACAGCTCCTGATTTTCAGATGTTTTTTAAGCCACTCGTGTTTTTCGCTGCGTTTTTCGCTGCCTTTTTTATGGCTGTTTTTGGAGCTGTTTTCAATAGAGTCTATGAAAAATGGCTCCAAAAACGTCCCAAGAAGTGACCTGCACTTCTTTTTCGTGGCTGTTTTTTTATGCAGCCGTTTTTAAAAACGGCAGCGTAAAAAAACGGCCCTTTGGAACAGAACGCCATTTTTCCCATTGAAATCAATAGGCAGATATTTGGAGGCGTTCTGCTTCCGATTTTTTGGTCGTTTTACGGGCGTTTACGGCCCGAAAAACGGCCAAAAATAGGCCATGTGAACAGGGTGTGAACAGGGTTTTCCACAAGAAGAGCTGTTTGTTGCCTGGATGGACTCTAAGTGACTGCTCTAAGAAATTCTGTTTGCTGGAGAATGTTATATATAAGATTTGACATGTCTAGGGGGTTTATTGGTGGATAAAAATGCGGCTTGGTAATACAATGCTATATTGTATTTTATATGTATAATATTATGTACACTATTTTTTATGCAGACAGTGTAGACACTCAAAATGTGGTATTTTGATATGTAGTTAGAGGGTTCGCAGGGGAGAGGCAATGCTAGGTGTAGGAATTCCCTGGAAAGTGGACATTGGTTTCTGAGGGACTGTAGGGGGATGGGAAAGCGGGGGGGTCGGGGGGGGGGCAAGGGGGGGGGGCTGGAGCTGGCAAACAAGGGAGGGAAGGTTGTTTTTTTGCTTTAATGTATGAGAGTTGTATCATGGAATATTATGGGGCTGGGTAGTAAACTTAAGAGATTGACAGTTTTTAATTTAATCAAAAATTATCTGCCCGCAGTGATTTGTTTGCAGGAGACCCATCTTCTTCCTGCGACGCTCTGGGGTTTATCTAGGGGAGTGGGTTTCCTATATCTACTACTCCGTCTACTCGTCCTTTTCTAGAAGATTAAGTATGTTGGTCCATAAGAGTATGATAGTTCAGATTCATGAGGTTCTACTGGATGATGCAGGAAAATTTGTGTTACTATATGGGAGATTTGACAGATTGGACATGGTATTGGGGTCGGTATATGTTCCTCCACTTTTGCTTATTTGGTTTTGGATAAAAGATCGGCCTTAAATCCTGGGAGTGTTAGTCACTCTTTTGGGTGTTATTTAGAGAAGATGGGATGGTTCAATACATGGAGGATCTTTCACCCATACATATCTCAGTTCTCTTGCTATTCTAAGATCTCAGAGTCCTTCTTAAGAATTGATTTAGCACTGGTGTTAAAGGGATGGTATAATAGCGGGGTCACCCACTCTTACTACTTTCTTTTAATAGGTTCAGTAGGGTTATGCCTAGGTCCTCTACCTTTTTCCCTGTATTACGCTACCTATCTGCTTTGCCACTAAGTGTGTGTGTACGCAGTTATTCACGACACAATTGTATAGCAAGTAAAGGTTTATTACAAATACAAATCACACTAAGATATAAAACACAAAATACACAACACAGTAAATATACAGTATATAATCATGGTATAATATCAGTTTACATCAACACACATAATAACTTTATATGTATTTTGTACACTGACATTACACGTGGCACAGTATTTCAATAACACAGTAACCGTACCTGTACAATGCAATACTAGTACCCACCTACGTACCTAAACATAAATACAGTGAAGGAAATAAGTATTTGATCCCATGCTGATTTTGTAAGTTTGCCCACTGTCAAAGACATGAACAGTCTAGAATTTTTAGGCTAGGTTAATTTTAGCAGTGAGAGATAGATTATATAAAAAAAAAAAAAGAAAATCACATAGTCAAAATTATATATATTTATTTGCATTGTGCACTGAGAAATAAGTATTTGATCCCTTACCAACCATTAAGAGTTCAGCCTCCTCCAGACCAGTTACACGCTCCAAATCAACTTGGTGCCTGCATTAAAGACAGCTGTCTTACATGGTCACCTGTATAAAAGACTCCTGTCCACAGACTCAATTAATCAGTCTGACTCTAACCTCTACAACATGGGCAAGACCAAAGAGCTTTCTAAGTATGTCAGGGACAAGATCATAGACCTGCACAAGGCTGGAAAGGGCTACAAAACCATAAGTAAGATGCTGGGTGAGAAGGAGACAACTGTTGGTGCAATAGTAATAAAATGGAAGACATACAAAATGACTGTCAATCGACATCGATCTGGGGCTCCATGCAAAATCTCACCTTGTGGGGTATCCTTGATCCTGAGGAAGGTGAGAGCTCAGCCGAAAACTATACGGGGGGAACTTGTTAATGATCTAAAGGCAGCTGGGACCACAGTCACCAAGAAAACCATTGGTAACACATTACGCCGTAATGGATTAAAATCCTGCAGTGCCCGCAAGGTCCCCCTGCTCAAGAAGGCACATGTACAGGCCCATCTGAAGCTTGCAAATTAATATCTGGATGATTCTGAGAGTGATTGGGAGAAGGTGCTGTGGTCAGATGAGACTAAAATTGAGCTCTTTGGCATTAACTCAACTTGCAGTGTTTGGATGAAGAGAAATGCTGCCTATGACCCAATGAACACCGTCCCCACTGTCAAGCATGGAGGTGGAAACATTATATTTTGGGGGTGTTTCTCTGCTAAGGGCACAGGACTACTTCACTGCATCAATGGGAGAATGGATGGAGCCATGTACCGTCAAATCCTGAGTGACAACCTCCTTCCCTCCACCAGGACATTAAAAATGGCTCGTGGCTGGGTCTTCCAGCACGACAATGACCCGAAACATACAGCCAAGGCAACAAAGGAGTGGCTCAAAAGGAAGCACATTAAGGTCATGGAGTGGCCTAGCCAGTCTCCAGAGCTTAATCCCATCGAAAACTTATGGAGGGAGCTGAAGATCCGAGTTGCCAAGCGACAGCCTCAAAATTTTAATGATTTACAGATGATCTGCAAAGAGAAGTGGGCCAAAATTCCATCTAACATGTGTTCAAACCTCATCATCAACTACAAAAAACATCTGACTGTTGTGCTTGCCAACAAGGGTTTTGCCACCAAGTATTAAGTCTTGTTTACCAAAGGGATCAAATACTTATTTCTCTGAGCACAATGCAAATAAATATATATAATTTTGACAATGTGATTTTCTGTTTTTTTTTAAATATAATCTATCTCTCACTGGTAAAATTAACCCAGCCTAAAAATTCTAGACTGTTCATGTCTTTGACAGTGGGCAAACGTACAAAATCAGCAAGGGATCAAATACTTATTTCCTTCACTGTATATATTCACGATATAGTATCAGTATACTTTAATACATATAATAACTTAATATGTACTAAGTATACTAATACTACATGTGGAAAAGTACCAGTACAATATATTACAATACTATACTAACACCCACCCACGTACCTAAACATACATATAAGTTACACGCACATATGTAGATAGATATAAATATGTAAAACACTTCTCTTTACCACTGGCAAATAAACAAATGATGGGTTTAGTCAAGAGAGTGGAAAATGAAGAAAGAGGCTTGTCAGATCATTCACCATTGCTTGTCGAAATTGAGACCATAAGGCGGGGTTGTTCCGTGAGACCATATATCTCTTTAATCCTCGGAATAGAGGAGTTTTTCCAGACTAATAAGGGAACGGCATCTAGAAGAGAAATTTGGGATACCTTCAGCTTATGTGAGAGGATTCTATAGAAAGAGAAATATTGAGAAGAACAGGAGAGAGACAGGTGGTAGACTCCTTCAGGCAAGATTTGAATAGAGTAGTGGAGGAGTATACACTTTGCTCTTCATATGATGCGGCAGTGGTATGGCGGGCTTCTCAAAATCGGTACGATTAAGGCAGGGATTCTTAGAGAAAAATGTGATTATTTCAGGTGAATATTATTTGGAAGGTGGTAGAGTGGGAAAATTCTTGTCATCTTGTGTGAAAATCAGAGGGGGCAGTCAGAAATAGTTGCGATTAGAGGAAGTTTGGGGGAAATTATTACAGATGTGAATTGCCGAGGAATTTGCTTACTTCTGCAAAGTAGTATATGCATCTGACGATACTTGTACGTCGGACAAGGTGAAATCCTATTTGGATAAGATAGTAGTAGTAGTAATAGTAGTAGATAGTAGTAGATAGTAATAGTTTCCCAGAATATCAGAGGTTCAGAGGGAGGTTTTGAAGGCACCTTTGTCAAGGTTCGAAGTTGAGGCAGCTATTAAACAAGCGCCACGGGAAAAGTCCCCTGGGTTGAATGGGATCCCATATGATTTTTTTTCTAACTATCAGGAGCAGATTCTGGGGGAGTACCTGGAGACAATGGAGGAAGCACTTAGGGAACAGGCACTCCCAGAATCTATGAATGATGCTTTAATTTCTCATATCTTTAAGAAAGATAAAGATCCGCTCCTTGTATTATCATACTGTCCGATTTCTCTCTTAAATTGTGATATCGAGTTGGTAGCTAAGGTTTTGGCGAACCGGTTGGCCTCTGCTATAGAGGATATTATCCACCCAGACCAGACAAGATTCATCCCGGGTAAAGCCATCAATGACATTTTACACAAAGGTTTTACTAATTTGCAGTATGGAGAGAATTATGCAGTGGAAGGCGGACTTCTCTCAACTGATGCAGTAAGGGCTTTTGATTTGGTCAATTGGGAGTTTTTATGGGTAGTTCTTTTGAGGTTTGGGGAAATTTTTGTTTCCTAGATTAAGCTTATGTATAGGACCCACCCGGGCTTAGGGGGGTGTGAGTAAGATAAATTCACCATATTTTGTTTGGGCTAGAGGTACCCGACAGGGATGTCTTTTATCCTCCCTTTTGTTTGCAATTGTTATTGAATGTCTGGCATTGAAGGACAGACCCAGATATCAGGGGTTTTTTGTTCAGGGTTGAGGAGGAAAAAAAATATTTGCACGCAGACGACTTGCTCCTGTATCTTAGGCAGTCGTCGGATGTGGAGCAGATCATCCGCGTGTATCAGGAGTTTGGGATTCTCTCGGGTATCCAGATCAATTGGTCTAAATCAATATTTCTTCCTTTTTCGAATATAGTTTCAGCCAATCAGGTTCTAGGAGGTCTCCAAAATGTAGATCAGATGAGCTATCTGGGTATTGTTATCTCCACAAAAATTGAGGATTATACATCTTTAAATATTTTCCCCCTAATGGGTGCCTTAACCCCATCCCCTTGCATGCATTCTGGGCCTTAATGACCAAGCAATTTTTTTAGTTTTTCCATCGTCACATTCAAAGACTATAACTTTTTTATTTTCACGTGGACATGTCTGTATGAAGACTTGTTTTTTGCAGGATGAGTTGTATTTGTCAATTGCACCATTTTGGGGTATATAGAATTTTTTTATTAACTTTTATTAACTATTTTTTGGGGAACATAAAAAACCACCCAGCAATTTAGCCATAGTTCTATGCGTTTTACATTTACACCGTTTACCGTGCGGTGTAAATAACATGCTATCTTTATTCTATGGGTCGGTACGATTACAGCGATACCAAATATGTAGTTTTTTTTACTACTTTTGCAGAATAACAACTCTTTTGAACTAAAATAATTTTATTTAGCATCGCCGCTTTCCAAGAGCCATAACTTTTTTATTTTTCCATCAATGTCACCATATGAGGGCTTGTTTTTTGCGGGACTTCATTGCTACCATTTTGGTGTACATTTGGTGTTATTGATTAACCTTTTATTATTATTTTTTGAGGGAAATTGAAAAAAATAGCAATTTTGCTGTTTTTTGCGGGTTTTTTTTACGGCGTTCACCTTGTGATTTAAATAATATGCAGACTTTATTTTTGGGTCATTACGATTGCGGGGATACCATATATGTGTAGTTTTTATTTTATTTTTACACTTTTACTAAATAAATCAATTTTTTAATGGCAAAAAAATGGTTGCATTTTTTTATGTGTACCTTTTATTCATTTTTATTTTACATTAATTATTTTTTCAGTCCCATTAGGGACTTCACTATGCCATCTTTAGTTCGTTGATGCTTTGGTATACTTAGTATACCAAATCATTATTGCCTGTCAGTGTAGGCATCTACTAGGACGCGCCTCTGCCACGGCCTAATAGGTATATAGCAAGGGAAGACCTGGGGGCCTTTGTTAGGCCCCAAGCTGCCATGGCACCCCATCAGATGCCCGCAATTGCGTTTGTGGACCGCCAATGGGTGACAGAGGGAGCTCCCTCCCTCTCTAAACAACTCAAGTGCAGTGGTCGCTAATGAACGAAGCATTTGAGGGGTTAAACGGTTACAATCGAAGTAATCTTCAATCGCTACCGTTGGGGCAGGAGCCTGGCTGTCATCCACTCCAGCCTTTCACTGGTCACACATGCAGGATATTGATTAGGCCGCCGTGAAAAGGCGGCGGCCTAGAATAAAGCCCCTTAATGACCGCCGTGAATAGG
This sequence comes from Rhinoderma darwinii, assembly GCF_050947455.1. Lineage (NCBI taxonomy): Eukaryota > Metazoa > Chordata > Amphibia > Anura > Rhinodermatidae > Rhinoderma > Rhinoderma darwinii. The sequence continues at coordinate 186,542,130 of NC_134691.1, forward strand.
TGTATCGGCGGTCATTAAGGGGTTAAGAAGCAATGTTAAGACTTGGAATCGCCTCCCTCTGTCCAGGGCCAACATGGTTATATTACCTATGGTGTTGCATATATTTGGTAATTCCCCAGTTTGGATTCCGGGCAAGATTTATACTTACTGGAATCAATTGTTAATGATCTAATATGGTGTGGTAAGAAAACTCGTATTAAATATAGTAAATCATGTTGCCCAGTAGTGGAGGGAGGGTTTAATCTACCTGGTTTTAGGCTGTATTTCATATCTTCGCAGATCCAACAGCTCATTGACTGTGAATACTCAGCAGCAAATAAATTGATTTTGAATTCAGGGGCCCTGTACGGGAGAATATATTTCACGCTTTAGAAGCAGGATGCCTTAGTAAGATGTCTTCTAGATAGAGCTGAGCGAACCGGGACAACCGAACCCGGTTTCGGTCCGAACTTCCGGAAAAGTTCGGTTCGCAGCGAATCCGAACTTCACCGGGTTCGGCCGAACCCGTTTTGACCGAACCCGGTCAAAAACATTATACAAATCGGCAGCCACCTATCTCTATCAATCACTGATAGAGAAAAGAGGCTGCTGATTAAAAATAAAATAAAAAGCATTTCATACGTACCTGGTCGTTGTCTTGGTGACGAGTCCCTCTTCTTCCTCCAGTCCGACCTTCTTTTCTGACGCGGCCTGTGATTGGCTGCAGAGGCCTCTGCAGCCTGTGATTGGCTGCAGTGCTCACATGGGCTGCATCGTCATCAAGGAATGTCGGGCCGGATGTCGAGAGGGACGCGTCACCAAGGCAACGGCCAGGAGACCGGACTGGAGGAAGCAGGGAGTTCCCAGTAAGTATGAACGTCTTTTTTTTTACAGGTACTGTGATCGGTAGTCACTGTCCAGGGTGCTGAAACAGTTACTGCCGATCAGTTAACTCTTTCAGCACCCTGGACAGTGACTATTTACTGACGTCGCCTAGCAACGCTGCCGTAATGACGGGTGCACACACCCGTCATTACGGGGCCTCATGCACACGACCGTAAAAACACCCGTTATTACGGGTCGTAATTACGACCCGAAATAGCGGGCCCATAGACTTCTGTTAGCCACGGGTACCTTCCCGATTTCTCACGGGAAGGTGCCCGTGCCGTTAAAAAGATAGAACATGTTCTATTTTTTTATTTTACGGGACGTGCTCGTAATTACGACTCGTAATTACGAGCACGGCCGGCCACGGGCAGCCGGCCGCTTTTACGAGCCGTGCTGTCATTATAATTATAGCAGCACAGCCCGTAAAATAGAAAAATAGAACATGTTCTATTTTTTTAACGGCACGGGCACCTTCCCGTGAGAAAACGGAAAGGTACCCGTGGGTAACAGAAGTCTATGAGCCCGTTATTGCGGGTCGTAATTACGACCCGCAATAACGGGTGTTTTTACGGTCGTGTGCATAATGGGAGCACGGCTCGGAATAACGAACGGCTGCCCGTGCTCATCTCCTGAAATACTCTGTGCTGCCTTAAACTCTGTGGACAGGTCAGAATCCTGTTTCTTTTAAATGCTGGGGAACCCGCTCGATCCACTATATAAGGCTACGCTACAGTGCAGCATTTAAAAGAAACAGGATCCTGACCTGTCCACAGAGTTTAAGGCAGCACAGAGTATTTCAGGAGATGAGTGTGCAGATTCAGTGCTGCTGTGAACTCTGCTCTTACCATTACGTAGCTCTCAGTCTGTTACCTCTCCTCCACTACTGTCCTCAATAACACCTTCATGATTGGCAAGTCACCACGTAACGGTAAGAGCAGAGTTCACAGCAGCACAGAAGATTTCAGGAGAGGAGCGTGCAGATTCTGTGCTGCTGTGAACTCTGCTCTTACCATTACGTAGCTCAGTCTGTTACCTCTCCTCCACTTCTGTCCTCAATAACACCTTCACATGATTGGCAAGTCACCACCCCGCACAAGATCCGCACGCTCATCTCCTGAAATACTCTGTGCTGCTGTGAACTCTGCTCTTACCATTACGTGGTGACTTGCCAATCATGTGAAGGTGTTCTTGAGGACAGGAGTGGAGGAGAGGTAACAGACTGAGAGCTACGTAATGGTAAGAGCAGAGTTCACAGCAGCACTGATGAGCTTTCTTAATGCCCAAGTGGGCGTACTTTTACTTTCGACCAAGTGGGCGTTGTACAGAGGAGTGCATGACGCTGACCAATCGGCATCATGCACTCCTCTCCATTCATTTACACTGCACTAGCGATATAGTTATATCACTATGTGCAGCCTCATACACAAGCCCTAACATTACTACAGTGTCCTGATAATGAATACACATGACCATCCAGCCTGGACGTCATGTGTACTCAGAATCCTGACACTTCTGAATCTTTTCTGTGAGATTTACAGCAACGGATACGAAATCTCGTTTACCTCGTAATCTCGCGAGATTTTTTATCCGTTGCTGGAATTGTCTTTGTGTTTTTTTTAAAAACTTTATTAGTGCCTAGATAATGGCAGTTGGCTGATTGACAGCGTCCATTATTAAGGCGGTACTTAGTGTTAGCCGGTGCAGAGGCTAGCACTAACCACCCATTATTACCCCGGTACCCACCACCACCAGGGGTGCCGGGAAGAGCTTGGTATGATAGGAGATAGGACACTTATAATGTGGTTACAGAGTCTCTTTAAAATGTGATATCAATAAAGTTGCGACTAATTAATGCCTTAAGGATGTGACCTCTTTTGGACTTCAGAATGCAGACCCATTTCTTAAATGTGACACGTGTTGCTTTATGAGGTAATAACTTTGCTTTTACTTATCCAAGGGATTTTGAGCTTATTTTCGTGACACATTGTACTTTATGTTAGTGGTAAATTTTGGTCGATATACTTACTCTTTATTCATAACAATAATCCGAAATGTTAAGAAAATTTGGACAAATTAAATTTTTGGCAAATTTGAAATTCTCTGCTTCTAAAATGGATAATAATACTACACAAATTGGCAAATAAATAAGATGTACCATATGTCTTCTTTACATAGGCATCTTTTATTTATTCAATTTTATTTTGTTAGGGCGCTATAAGGCTTATACGTTTACAAGCATTTTTTCAAATTTAGAACAAACTTTGGAAAACATATTTTTAGGCACCAATTCAGTTTTGAAGTGGCTTTGAGGGACTTATATATTAGAAAACGCTCATAAATCACCCCATTTTAAAAACTGCACTGCTCATTGAACTCAAAACAGCATTTAGGAAGTTTGTTAACTCTTTAGGGCGTTTTACAGTAGTTAACCCCTTAAGGACACAGCCTAGTTTGGGCCTTAAAGAGGCTCTGTCACCAGATTTTTCAACCCCTATCTGCTATTGCAGCAGATCGGCGCTGCAATGTAGATAAGAGTAACGTTTTTATTTTTAAAAAACGAGCATTTTTGGCCAAGTTATGACCATTTTTGTATTTATGCAAATGAGGCTTGCTAAAGTCCAACTGGGCGTGTTTAAAGTAAAAGTCCAACTGGGCGTGTTTAAAGTAAAAGTCCAACTGGGCGTGTATTATGTGTGTTACATCTGGGCGTGTTTACTTCTTTTACTAGCTGGGCGTTCTGACGAGAAGTATCATCCACTTCTCTTCAGAACGCCCAGCTTCTGGCAGTGCAGACACAGCGTGTTCTCGAGAAATCACGCTGTGTCGTCACTCACTTCCTGCCCCAGGTCCTGCATCGTGTCGGACGAGCGAGGACACATCGGCACCAGAGGCTACAGTTGATTCTGCAGCAGCATCGGCGTTTGCAGGTAAGTCGATGTAGCTACTTACCTGCAAACGCTGATGCTGCTGCAGAATCAACTGTAGCCTCTGGTGTCGATGTGGCCAACACGATGCAGGACCTGGAGCAGGAAGTGAGTGACGACACAGCGTGATCTCTCGAGAACACGCGGTGTGTCTGCACTGCCAGAAGCTGGGTGTTGTGAAGAGAAGTGGATGATACTTCTCGTCAGAACGCCCAGCTAGTAAAAGAAGTAAACACGCCCAGATGTAACACACATAATACATGCCCAGTTGTACTTTTACTGTAAACACGCCCAGTTGTACTTTTGCAAGCCTCATTTGCATAAATACAAAAATGGTCATAACTTGGCCAAAAATGCTAGTTTTTTAAAAATAAAAACGTTACTGTAATCTACATTGCAGCGCCTATCTGCTGCAATAGCAGATAGGGGTTGCAAAATCTGGTGACAGAGCCTCTTTAAGGCTCAGAGCCCATTTTTTAAATCTGACATATTTCACTTTATGTGGTAATAACGTCGGAATGCTTAAACCTATCCAAGTGATTCTGAGATTGTTTTCTCGTGAGACATTGGGCTTTATGTTAGTGGTAAAATTTGGTCGATATATTCAGTGTTTATTTGTGAAAAATTGCAAAATTTAGAGAAAATTTTGAAAAAATAGAATTTTTCCGAATTTAAATGCATCTGCTTGTAAAACAGATGGTTATACCAGCCAAAATAGTTACTAGTTCACATTTCCCATAAGTCTACTTTAGATCGGCATAGTTTTTTGAGCATTATTTTATTTTTCTTGGACGCTACAAGGCTTAGAACATAAACTGCAATTTCTCATATTTTTCAGAAAATTTCAAAAGCCTTTTTTTTAAGGTACCTGTTCAGTTCTGAAGGGGCTTTGAGGGGCCTATGTATTAGAAACCCCCATAAAACACCCCATTTTAAAAACTAGACCCCACAAAGTATTCAAAATAGCATTTAGAAAGTTTTTTAACCCTTCAGGCATTTCCCAGGAATTAAAGCAAAGTGGAGGTGAAATTTGCAAATTTCATTTTTCTTGCTGAATTTCAATTTTATTCTATTTTTTTTTCTGTAACAAAGAAGGTTTTACCAGAGAAACACTACTAAATATGTATTGTCCAGATTCTGCCGTTTTTAGAAATGTCCCACATGTGGCTTTAGTGCGCTCGTGGACTAAAACACAAGCCCCAGAAGCAAAGAAGCACCTAGTGCATTTTGGTGCTTCTTTTTTATTAGCATATATTTTTTTGGGCAGCATGCCAGGTTTGGAGAGGTGTTGAGGCGCCAAAACAGTAGGAATCCCCCAAAACTGACCCCATTTTGGAAACTGCACCCCTCAAGGAATTCATTTATGGTTATTTTTACAATTTTGACCCCGTAGTTTTTTCACAGCGCGTATTTGAATTGGGCTGTGAAATTAAAAGAATGACAATTTTTCCAATAAGATGTAATTTTTGATCAGAATTTCTTATTTTCACAGGGAACAAAATGCCCCATTTTGTTGCCCAATTTGTCCTGAGTGCGGCAATACCGCATTTGTGGTGATAAACTGCCATTTGGGCCCATGAGAGGACTCAGAAGGAAAGGAACGCTATGTGTTCTTAGGAGTCCAGATTTTGCTGGATTGGTTTTCGGGTGCCATGTTGCATTTGCAAAGCCTCAGAGGTATCAAAGCAATGGAAACCCACCAAAAGTGACCCCATTTTTGAAACAAAACCCCTCAAGGAATTTATTTATGGGTGTTGTGATCATTTAGACCCCACAGTTTTTTCACAGAACTTATTTGAATTGGGCTGTGAATTGAAAAAAAAAACCTTTTTTCCAATAAGATGTAGTCTTGGCTCAAAATGTCTTATTTTCACAAGGAATAAAATACACCATTTTGTTGCCCAATTTGTCCTGAGTGCGGCAATACCCTATTTGTCGTGATATACTGCCGTTTGGGCCCATGGGAGGGATCAGAAGGAAAGGAGCGCTATGTGTTCTTTGGAGCCCAGATTTTGCTGGATTGGTTTTCGGGTGCCATGTCGCATTTGCAGAGCCCCAAAGGTATCAAAGCAATGAAAACCAACCAGAAGTGACCCCATTTTGGAAACTGCACCCCTCAAGGAATTCATTTATGGTTATTGTTACCATTTTGACCACGTAGTTTTTTCACAGCGCGTATTTGAATTGGGCTGTGAAATTAAAAAAATGACAATTATTCCAATAAGATGTCATTTTTGATCAGAATTTCTTATTTTCACAGGGAACAAAATGCCCCATTTTGTTGCCCAATTTGTCCTGAGTGCGGCAATACCGCATTTGTGGTGATAAACTGCCGTTTGGGCCCATGGGAGGACTCAGAAGGAAAGGAACGCTATGTGTTCTTAGGAGTCCAGATTTTGCTGGATTGGTTTTCGGGTGCCATGTCGCATTTGCAAAGCCTCAGAGGTATCAAAGCAATGGAAACCCACCAAAAGTGACACCATTTTGGAAACAAAACCCCTCAAGGAATTTATTTATGGGTGTTGTGACCATTTAGACCCCACAGTTTTTTCACAGAACTTATTTGAATTGGGTTGTGAATTAAAAAAAAACACCTTTTTTCAAATAAGATGTAGTCTTGGCTCAAAATGTCTTATTTTCACAAGGAATAAAATACACCATTTTGTTGCCCAATTTGTCCTGAGTGCGGCAATACCCTATTTGTCGTGATATACTGCCGTTTGGGCCCATGGGAGGACTCAGAAGGAAATGAGCGCTATGTGTTCTTTGGAGCCCAGATTTTGCTGTATTGGTTTTCGGGTGCCATGTCGCATTTGCAGAGCCCCAAAGGTATCAAAGCAATGAAAACCCACCAGAAGTGACCCCATTTTGGAAACTGCACCCCTCAAGGAATTCATTTATGGTTATTGTTACCATTTTGACCCCGTAGTTTTTTCACAGCGCGTATTTGAATTGGGCTGTGAAATTAAAAGAATGACAATTTTTCCAATAAGATGTCATTTTTGATCAGAATTTCTTATTTTCACAGGGAACAAAATGCCCCATTTTGTTGCCCAATTTGTCCTGAGTGCGGCAATACCGCATTTGTTGTGATAAACTGCCAATTGGGCCCATGGGAGGACTCAGAAGGAAAGGAACGCTATGTGTTCTTAGGAGTCCAGATTTTGCTGGATTGGTTTTCGGGTGCCATGTCGCATTTGCAAAGCCTCAGAGGTATCAAAGCAATGGAAACCCAACAAAAGTGACCCCATTTATGTAACAAAACCCCTCAAGGAATTTATTTATGGGTGTTGTGACCATTTAGACCCCACAGTTTTTTCACAGAACTTATTTGAATTGGGCTGTGAATTTAAAAAAAAAACCTTTTTTCCAATAATATGTAGTCTTGGCTCAAAATGTCTTATTTTCACAAGGAATAAAATACACCATTTTGTTGCCCAATTTGTCCTGAGTGCGGCAATACTGCATTTGTGGTGATAAACTCCCATTTGGGCCCATGGGAGGACTCAGAAGGAAAGGAACGCTATGTGTTCTTAGGAGTCCAGATTTTGCTGGATTGGTTTTCGGGTGCCATGTCGCATTTGCAAAGCCTCAGAGGTATCAAAGCAATGGAAACCCACCAAAAGTGACCCCATTTTTGAAACAAAACCCCTCAAGGAATTTATTTATGGGTGTTGTGACCATTTAGACCCCACAGTTTTTTCACAGAACTTATTTGAATTGGGCTGTGAATTTAAAAAAAACAACCTTTTTTCCAATAAGATGTAGTCTTGGCTCAAAATGTCTTATTTTCACAAGGAATAAAATACACCATTTTGTTGCCCAATTTGTCCTGAGTGCGGCAATACCCTATTTGTCGTGATATACTGCCGTTTGGGCCCATGGGAGGGATCAGAAGGAAAGGAGCGCTATGTGTTCTTTGGAGCCCAGATTTTGCTGGATTGGTTTTCGGGTGCCATGTCGCATTTGCAGAGCCCCAAAGGTATCAAAGCAATGAAAACCCACCAAAAGTGACCCCATTTTGGAAACTGCACCCCTCAAGGAATTCATTTATGGTTATTGTTACCATTTTGACCCCGTAGTTTTTTCACAGCGCGTATTTCAATTGGGCTGAGAAATTTAAAGAATGACAATTTTTCCAATAAGATGTCATTTTTGATCAGAATTTCTTATTTTCACAGCGAACAAAATGCCCCATTTTGTTGCCCAATTTGTCCTGAGTGCGGCAATACCGCATTTGTGGTGATAAACTGCCGTTTGGGCCCATGGGAGGACTCAGAAGGAAAGGAACGCTATGTGTTCTTAGGAGTCCAGATTTTGCTGGATTGGTCTTCGGGTGCCATGTCGCATTTGCAGAGCCTCAGAGGTATCAAAGCAATAAAAACCCACCAAAAGTGACCCCATTTTGGAAACAAAACCCCTCAAGGAATTTATTTATGGGTGTTGTGACCATTTAGACCCCACAGTTTTTTCACAGAACTTATTTGAATTGGGCTGTGAATTTAAAAAAAAAACTTTTTCACAAGGAATAAAATACACCATTTTGTTGCCCAATTTGTCCTGATATACCCTATTTGTCGTGATATACTGCCATTTGGGCCCATGGAAGGGATCAGAAGGAAAGGAGCGCTATGTGTTCTTTGGAGCCCAGATTTTGCTGGATTGGTTTTCGGGTGCCATGTCGCATTTGCAGAGCCCCAAAGGTATCAAAGCAATGAAAACCCACCAGAAGTGACCCCATTTTGGAAACTACACCCCTCAAGGAATTCATTTATGGGTGTTGTGACCATTTAGACCCCACAGTTTTTTCACAGAATTTATTTGAATTGGGCTGTGAATTTAAAAAAATGTCATTTTTTCCAATAAGAGGTAGTTTTGGCTCAAAATTTCTTATTTTCACAAGGAATAAAACACCCCATTTTGTTGCCCAATTTGTCTTGAGTGCGGCAATACCCCATTTGTGGTGATAAACTGCCGTTTGGGCCCATTGGAGGCCTCAGAAGGAAAGGAGCGCTATGTGTCCTTTGGAGCCCAGATTTTGCTGGATTGGTTTTCGGGTGCCATGTTGCATTTGCAGAGCCCCAGAGGTATCAAAGCAATGGAAATCCACTAGAAGTCACCCCATTTTGGAAACTACACCCCTCAAGGAATTTATTTAGGGGTGTTGTGACCATTTAGACCCCACAGTTTTTTCACAGAATTTATTTGAATTGGGCTGTGAATTAAAAAAAATGTAATTTTTTCCAATAAGAGGTAGTTTGGGCTCAAAATTTCTTATTTTCACAAGGAATAAAATACCCCATTTTGTTGCCCAAGTTGTCCTGAGTGCGGCAATACCCCATTTGTGGTGATAAACTGTCGTTTGGGCCCATGGGAGGGCTAAGAAGGAAAGGACCACCATGTGGCCTACTGGGAATTTTCTGGTGCTAAGTCATGTGTGCAGAAGCCCCTGAGGTATCAGTACAGTTGAAACCCCCGAGAAGTGACCCTGTTTTAAAGTCTAAACCCCTTAAGGCATTCATCTAGAGGTGTAGTGAGCATTTTGACCCCACATGTATTGTGTAAAAGATAATGTGCAGCAGTTGGCGCAGAGTGAAATTTGCAATTTTCTATACATATATGCCAATTCAGTGTCCGATATATTGTGCCCAGCATGCACCATCGGAGACATACACCCCATAAAATGTAATGTGGGTTCTCCCGGGTACGTCAATACCCTACATGTGGCTGTTATCAGCTGCCTGGGCACGCAGCAGGGCTCAGAGGGGAAAGATGAGGAGGGGTAAGCTGTGCGAAGTGTATCAGGGCGAGTTAAACTGGGGTAAATTAAAAATAAAGGGATGGATGATAAATTTTAAAACACTCTTTCATACAGAGCTCTAGTTTTTCGGGACACGCGTCACATTGATATATTGTGTCCTTCCTTATCCCCCTCTTATAGCAGACTTTGCACTTCTTTTGACTTTTTCCCTTCTTGCCAGTTTTGGGAACTTCTCCTAAAAAGTGTTGCCCTGGTACGATGCGTGTGGCCCCGCTTCCAGAAGTACTGTAGGGCTTCAGGACTTGATCTGACAAGTCCACCCCTCCCATGTACCTACTGTAGTCCAGGATGCAGTCTGGTTTGGGGGTCTCTGTACTGGTACCTGTACAGGTACATGGGTACTGGTGTGGCATCTCCCTTGTCTTGTACTTGACACACAATATGTTGCTGCTAGAATGTGCCCGGCTCTCACCCCTTCTTGTTTGCCCAAGCAGAGTCTTAGGGAGGCCTCTCAGATTTCTTCTAGCAGTGCCGCATGCCGCAGGACTTCTGGAAGCGATGCAGTTGAAGAGTGGGACGCTGGTATAAAAATTATCCAGGTAGAGGTGGTAACCCTGGTCCAGCAGTGGGTGCACCAAATCCCACACAATTTTTGTATTAACTCCAAGTAAAGGGAGGCATTCTGGGGGCTGAATACTGCTGTCCTTCCCTTCATATATCCTAAATCTGTAGGTATACCCTGATGCACTCTTGCACAGCTTATACATCTTCACGCCATACCTTGCCCTCCTACCCGGTAGGTCAGGGGTGGGCAAACTTTTTGACTCGCGGGCCACAATGGGTTCTAAAATTTGACAGAGGGGCCGGGCCAGGAGCATTTGGAGGGAGTGTTTGGGCCGGATATACTAAAGCATTAAATGTAGTGTGTGCAAACCTCATAGCACAGTAAGAACACTACAACCCAATTTATTAACTGTCTTTCAAATGTGAAAAATAGCCCTTATCAGTTAATAAATTTGTCTCAAGGAATATGCAAGATATGGCATTTACATACTATTTCGCAGATACTGGGAGGAGGAAATGTAAATAGATTAAAATAACATACGCACTGTGATTTATCAAGAAAAAAGTTCTGTTGACTCTGTAAATTAGCTGCCAACCTCTGAGCAGTAGCCGCCCGTTCTTGTGTTGACTGCTTGCTAGCATAGTTTGCATGCTTCGTGGCAAAGTGACGGCTGATATTGTACTCTTTGAAAACCGAAGGGCTTAATGGTGACGTGAAACGAAGTGAAAATTAAAGTGAAATAAAGAGAAATACGCGCCACATTAACCCCTTAATGACCGGGCCATTTTGCACGTTAATGACCAAGGATTATTTTTTGTTTTTCCACGGTCGCATTCCAAGAGTCGTAACTCTTTTTTTATTCCGTCGACATAGCCGTATAAGGGCTTGTTTTTTCCGGGACGAGTTGTGTTTTGTAATTGTACCATTTTTAGATGCTTATAACATATTGATTAACTTTTATTAACTTTATTTTAGGAGAGAATTGAAAATAAGCAGCTATTCCAGCATTAATTTTCACGTTATAAATTTACGCCGTTTACTATGCAGCGTAAATAACATGTTCACTTTATTCTATGGGCCGGCACGATTACGGGGATACCAAATGTGTAAAGGTTTTATATGTTTTTTCTACGTTTGCACAATAAAAACCCTTTTAGAAAAAAATTACTTGTTTTTGCATCGCCGCGTTCCAAGAGGCGTAATTTTTTTATTTTTCCGTCGATGTGGCCGTACGTGGGATTGATTTTTGCGGGACAATGTGTAGTTTTCATTAGTACTATTTTGGGGTACATAGGACTTATAGATGAACTTTTATTTTATTTTTTATGGGGGGAATGGGAGAAAAGAGAGAATTTTGCCGTTGTTTTTTGCGTTTTCTTTGGACGCCGTTCATCCGGCGGTTTAATTAATGTGTTCATTTTATTGGTCAAGTTGTTACGATCGCGGGGATACCATATATGTGTATGTGTGATTTGTTTTGACCGTTTTATTAAATAAAACCACTTTTTGGGGCAAAAAAGTAGTTTTATTTGACTTTGACTGTAATTTTTTTTATTTTTTTTTTCACAAACTTTATTTAACGGTTTTACTTTTTTTTTTTTTAGTCCCACCAGGGGACTTCACTATGCGATATGCCGATCGCATATATAATGCTTTGGTATACTTCGTATACCAAAGCATTATTGCCTGTCAGTGTAAAACTGACAGGCAACCTGTTAGGTCATGCCTCTGGCATCGCCTAACAGGCAGATGCTGAAGACAGACCTGGGGGTCTTTGTTAGACCCCCGGCTGTCATGGAAACCCGACGGCGACCCGCGATTTGTTTGCGGGGGCGCCGATCAGGAGACAGAGGGAGTTCCCCCCTCTGTCAAACACATTAAATGCCGCTGTCACTGTTGACAGCGGCATTTAATGGGTTAAACTGCCGGAATCGGCGCGTGCTTCGATTCCGGCAGTTGCAGCAGGAGCCAGGCTGTGTATAACAGCCGTGCTCCTGCAGCTGATCGCGTGGGTACAGTGTCAGTACCCGCGCGATCACAGGACGGATATATCCGTCCTCCTGCGCGAACTAGCAGCTGCTGAGGACGGATATATCTTGGACAAGTTCGGCGGGCCGGATTAAAAAGCCTAACGGGCCGTATGTGGCCCGCGGGCCGTAGTTTGCCCATGTCTGCGGTAGGTACTGGTGGAATTTAACCCTCCCTTTAAAATGTACCAAGGACTCATCAATAGAAATACACTTCTCGGGGGTGAATGCTTTGGAAAACCGGGAACTGAAACGGTCTAATAGGGGTCTCCGTTTATACAAACGGTCAAAACTGGGGTGATCTCGGGGTGGGCACGGCTCACTATGAGTATAATGTAAGAAGCGAAGTATTGCCTCATTTTTTATTTTTTTTTTCGTTTCCAGCTCAGTTCTGAAGTTGCTTTGAGGGGCCCATATATTAGACACCCCTATCAAACACCCCATTTTAGAAACTAGACACCCTCAAAGTATTCACAACAGCATTTAGAAAGTTTATTAACCCTTTAGGTGTTTCACAGGAATTTAGAACAAAGTAGAGGTGACATTTAATTAATTTAATTAAATTTATTAGGCACCATGTCCGGTTTGAAGAGGTCTTGTGACCCCTTTTTGGAAACTAGAAACCTTGAGGAATTCATTGTAGTTTTCTTGGGGTGCATGCAACTTTTTGATCAGTTTTTATTCCATTTTTAAGAGGTGTGGTGACTAAAAAACAGCAATTTCACTATTGTTTTTTATTCTATTTTTTTTTCAGCGTTCACCATGCGCTATAAATGACATATTCACTTTATTCTGCGGGGCGATACGATTACGGCGATACCAGATGTTTATAGTTTTATTTTATGTCTTATGGCGTTTGCACAATAAAATACATTTTGTAAAATATAATAAATTTTTTGTGTTACCTTATTCTAAGAGCCATAACTGTTTTATTTTTCCATCAGGAAAGCCGTGCGAGGACTTGTTTTTTGCGTAACGAACTGTAGTTTCGATCAGTACCATTTTTAGGTACATGCGACTTTTTGATCTCTTTTTATTCCATTTTTTGGCAGGTGAAGTGACCAAACAATTGTGATTGTGGTACAGTTTATTATTATTTTCTTTTACGGTGTTCAGCGCGCGGGATAAATAACGACATCGTTTTGTAGTTCAGGACGTTACAGACGCGGCGATATCAATTATGTATAGTTTATTTATATATTTTTATTAATAATAAAGGACTGATGAAGGAAAAGGGGGTATTTTTACTTTTAGCACTTTTAAAACTTTTATTTTCTTATTTTTACACAACTTTTTTTAACTTTTTTACACTTTTTTTACTTTGTCCCACTAATGGACATGAGGGTATGAGGCTCTGATCACTATTCTAATACACTACACTACATACGTAGTGCAGTGTATTAGAGCTGTCAGCTGGCATAGTGCGTCCATTGTTAGTACTCTGGTTGCCATAGTAGCCATCCCGTCCCGCTATCGTGTAGCAGGCCGGCGATGGCAGCTTAATCCCTAAGAAGCCGCGATCGCTATTGAACGCGGCTTCTAAGGGGTTAATCGGCGGGGACCACCGCGATTGGTCCCTGCACACTAAGCTGTGATAGCCTGCTGTCGGAAACAGCAGGTATCACAGCTCAAACATGCGCCGGGGAAAGATGGCGCCGTGTTAACTCAGGTCAGTACTATTACTGAGCTGAGCGCGAACGATGCGCTCAGCACGACGTAATAGTACTGACCTGAGCGCGAAGGGGTTAAAGTGTAGCTAAATGTTTGATAAACTTCTGACATGTCAGAAGTTTGGATTGGTGAGATTGGTGGGTGTCCGAGCACTGAGATCGTGTGAGTGATCAGCCGCTTCGTGTCTGTTCGACTTTTTCCGTAGATAAATGTATCTGTGTACTGACTCAATAGAAAGTCTATGAGCCCATACTCCGATACATGATGACTTCTTATAGCCTCGACTTGTCTCTACAGAATTTACAGCACAGATATCTAACCCTCCTTGATTTTCCTACATCCTCCCCACCTATTCCCAAACAGTAATAGTGTCGCCTTTAGGACCTGCACTGTAATAGTGCTCCACTTAGTGCCCCACACAGTAATAGCACCACCAAAACAGTAATAGTGCCATCATACAGTAGTAATTTCCCCCTTTGTGTCCCCCACATAGTAATAGTCGTATTTTCTGCCCCCATATAGTTGTTAGGTGCCACCATATGATAGTTACACCCACCATAGATGGTAGATAGGTGATGCCCACATAATAGTTAGGCCCCCCAAATAGTAGATAGATGACCCCCATATAGTAATTAGGCCCCATAAAGTTGTTAGGCGTCCACATATATTGGAGAGGTGCCCCCATATAGTAGATCGGTGCCCTCATATAGTAGTAAAGCCCCCATATTATAGGTAGGCTCCCCATATAGTAATTAGGTCCCCCTCCTCCATTAATAGTGCCAACTTTCGTGGCAATGAGAAACAAACATGTCACTACATGAAAAATGGCATCAAAAACACCACTAAAAACAGCATAAAAAAAGCTGTTACACTTTAAAAGCATTTTTTCATGCAGTTTAAAATGTGAGTGTGAAGGAGGCCTAAAGATGCAGTTACACGTGGCGTACCTGCTTTGTAGTTTTGCAGCATAAGAATACGCTGCAGAAAACTATAATGTATGCCAGCGGGAACAATATTCTTCAACAGATTTCTCTAGTTGTTGTGTTGCAGAATATTTTTTCTATAGTCATACGTTGTAAAGTTTTCTGCAGCGTATGTTTAAACATCAAATAATCCTGTACATGTTTCGAGAATTGAACTACAATATAGTGTGGAATTTCACACAAAGCACCAGTTAGGAAATTCCGGTAATTAAAAGTTATTGTGACTGATTTTATTTTAGTCTTTCTTGTTGAAGGTGAGTTTTATAAACTTTTCTATGACGGTCCGACCGTCCGATGATTGAGAAAATCTAATAATAAGGTACCTACATGAGGTTTAACTGATGCCTGATTAAGGCTTCCTTCATACATTAGGGGGAAATTTAACAGCGTTTCTACCTCAATTTTCTGGCATAGAAATGTCACAAAAGGCCCACTCTCTCCACTTTTAAAAAAGTGGGTGCAGCTTAGCAAAAAGTACCGTGTCCAGCGTAGGTTTATTCAGTGGCGCAAAGACAGCCGAAGATGCAAAAAATGTATTAAGAGGCGTGTGCTTCTTAATAAATTTGTTGCATCTTATTCCAGCTTGATTTTTATGAAGACTGGAACAGTCTTAATACATCTTCCCCATCGTTTTTTTTTTCCAGCTTTACTTTTGTAAAAATGCAAACTATTTTATGGTTCCTGTGCCTTTTCTGTTTTTTTTCCAATGTTTTGGGGTTTTTTCTTAAAAAAAAAAAAAAGAAGGGATTTATTCTGAAAAAAAAAAACGCTACACACTTTGACACATGCATTTTTTGGATCAAGCAACAAAAAACACGGAAATCTATGGGAGAAAAACTCCACTAACTGCCTGAAAAAAACACCAAACAAACCCCTTGCTGTGATTTTTTTTTTTTTAAAAACCACTGAGCCACAAAAAAATCCCACAGTTTGTAGTTCATTCAATATTTACCTTTTGATTTCGAGCTAACTTCTGGTAGCAGTGATTTTTGACAACAAAAATGTGGAACAAAATGGCAGGAAAAAATGCTTTAAAAAATATGGAATTTTTTCCCAAAAGTGCGTTGGATTAAGGCACCCTAAAGAAATTTAAGGGTATGTTCAGACGTGGTGGATTTTCTGCAAAATTTGGAATTCAGACGTTGCAGAAACAATCAAAGTGGAAGATAGATTGCAGTGTGGAATCTACAGTCTGACGTGGAGAAACAGCGGATTTTCACTGTGCATTTCAGTCTTTGCAATGCAGATGCTGAAACCTGTGGCAAATCCGCTGCTAAATACGAAATAAAATCTACATGATTTATTTGCAGATTTTAATGCAGTTTCGTTGCTCGCATTGTACACCACTTCTGAACATTCCTTATTGTATCAACCAATTAGGACTCCTCATATCATTAACCTGAAATGAAGAAATGTAACTGATAACAATATTTTAACTACAGATAAATACATGAATAAATACACTACTAGATCAAATGCAAGGATGAAAAAGAAAAACTTTGCTCCTACATCAGCTTGGGGCTTGTGAACGAATAATAGAATGGCCCTCAGAAAAGCACATAAATAGTAGATATAATAAATGAAGCAATCCGTATTGTCTGGTTGCCTTTACAGTCCAATGCAGGCAATCAATGAGAAACTAGATTTCATAAAAGGTTTTTGGTCCTTTTATTAGTTGTGTTGATTAAATTTCATAATGAAGAGTCCAGCTTTTGTACAGGAAAACTATTGCAATTACTGGATTTATATTGGATGCTTTTATAGAAACACAATTCGAAAGGTGCCGTTGAATTTAACTGGACAGGAGACATTATATTCTATTGTATTTTCATATTCTCATTCAGGTCACTGTCCTCATTTACATTATAATATCCATAAAGAGATTTTTGCCAACCTGGGTTACCTGTTATGATGAAAGGCATTTATCTCTTTTGTTGTAATTGCCTTTTCTACTAGGTTGCCTGGGAGTCTCCCAAAAGAGATCTCCCAATCTCCCAACAGAGCAGGCATGTCTCCTGCAAAGAGTGCTGGCAGCCACCATTAGAGCTTAGAGCTGTAAATATCTGTCTTCAGTAAGCTCTTCTTTGTGGCTGCTGCATATAGTTTAACCCCTTAGTGACCACCAATACGCCTTTTCACGTGAGTCACTAAGGGGCCTTAGGGTCTCCCGTGCAGGCTGGAGCCGGGGCTCTGCTGTCTGATGACAGCTGAGCTCCTGCTCCAACGCCCGCGATCAAAGTTTACTTAGATTGCGGCCGTTTAACCCGTTAAATGCCGCCGTCATAGCGACCGCAGCATTTAACTTTGTTTACAGAGGGAGTGAGCTCCCTCTGTCACCCATCGGCGGCCCGCAAATGCAATCGCGGGTCTCCGATGGGGTGTCATGGCAGCCGGGGGCTTGATGAAAGCCCCCAGGTCTTCCCTGGTCATAGGCCTATTAGGACGCGCCGGAGGCACGTCCTAATAGATTGCCTGTCAGATTTACACTGACAGGCAATAATGCTCTGGTATACGAAGTATACCAAAGCATTAGAGCAGCGATCTGAAGATCGCACAGTAAAGTCAACTAGTGGGACTAGTGAAATAAATAATAAATGTGAAATAAAGATTATTAATATAAATTACAGTAAAAAAATAAATAAAACCATTTTTTTCCATAAAAAGTGGTTTTATTTAGTAAAAGTGTAAAAAATAAATAAAAGTACACATATATGGTATCGCCGAGACCGTAATGACTCCATTAATAAAGTTAATATGTAATTTAAACCGCAAAGTGAACACCGTAAAAAAAAAACGCAATAAAAAATGGCAAAATTGCAATTTTTTTTCCATTGCCCCCCAAAAAAGTCATAATAAAAATGAATCAATAAGTACCATGCACCCCAAAACAGTACCAATCAAAACTACGTCTCGTCCCGCAGAAAACAAGCCCAAAAAATCACTACATTGATGGAAAAATAAAAAAGTTACGGCTATTGGAAAGCAACGATGCAAAAACAAATAATTTTAGTTCAAAAATGTTTTTATTGTGCAAAAGATGTAAAACATAAAAAACCTCTACATATGTGGTATCGTCGTAATCACACCGACCCATACAATAAAGGTAACATGTTATTTACGTTGCACAGTGAACGGCGTCAATTTAAAAACGCATAGAACAATGGCGGAATTTCAGGTTTTTTTATAATCACCCCAAAAAAAGTTTATAAAAGTTAATAAAAAAATGATATGCACCCAAAAATGGTGCTATTAAAAAGTACAACTAATCCCGCAAAAAACAAGTCCTCATACAGCTATGTAGACGAAAAAATAAAAAAGTTATAGCTCTTTGAATGCGACTATAGAAAAACGAATAAAATAGCTTGGTCATTAGGGCCTAAAATGGACTGGTCACTAAGGGGTTAAGTCTATAGCTGTGTGAAAGTAAGCAGGGAATTTGGAACTATTTATCACAGACACAAAGCTCCGATCACTGTTAAGATATATTATGAAATGGACACTAACTTTTCAAACAACTTATGCTACTCTAATAGTTTACCTGATATAGATCAACTTTGTAATTAATTTACTGTTGAAATTTTGTATTATATATGCAAATTCTATGTGAAGTTACTACTACTAGGTGTCTCCCTTCCTGTAATCTGCTGTCCATCCACTGTTGACAAGCAAAATCAATCTCTAGTGAAGCAGCAAAGGAGATGGACTGCAGGAAGTTGGGATGTGTCTCTTCACAGTTTGCCCGTAGAAGTCTATGGAGAGGGGAAGGGAAGCAGATGGAGGGACAAGGGAGAGAGAGACACAAACGCGCTGCCCATAGAAGTCTATGGAGAGTGAAGAGGAGAAGCAGGAAGGAGAGAGAGAGAGAGAGACAAAGACAAGCTGCCCATAGAAGTCTATGGAGAGGGGAGGGGGAGAAGATGCAGAGAGGAGACACAGACACCCTGCCCATAGAAGCCTATTGTCACGATATAGGGGTATGTGGACCCACTAGGCTGCTCCGCCGTAGCGGAGAGGCAGCTGGCCGAGTCACAGTGTATTGCAAAATCTATACAAGAGGTTCGTAGCACAAGGGTACCTGAGATAG
Source organism: Rhinoderma darwinii (assembly GCF_050947455.1). NCBI lineage: Eukaryota > Metazoa > Chordata > Amphibia > Anura > Rhinodermatidae > Rhinoderma > Rhinoderma darwinii. Next base: position 186,561,012 of record NC_134691.1, read on the forward strand.
TTTATACGGTGGCACAGGCTCTGGCACGGATGGGGTCAGAAGTGGCAGGTTGCGCCAGATGTGGTGGATGGTACAAGGAGTGGCAGATGACACCAGATGTGGTGTATACCAGCAGGCATGGCAGGTTGCGCCAGATGTGGCGGATGATACCAGTGATTTTCTCAAAATCGCTGCAAAATGGTGCAGTTTTGCAATGTATGATTTTGAGGAAATTGCTGCAAAGAAACACAAATGACTGTGGCTTGTGAACCCATTATTACAATTTGCAGGGGTTGGGCTAATTAATGTTTTAATAATGTTAGCAGTAATCTAATGTTGCAGCTGAGAACCAAAAAGTTACACCTATCACAATGCCCTGAATGTTTTGATATAACAACATTATAGGGTTAAACCTTTTGGTAGCTTAGAGATTGTCACAAACTAGAATTTTTGAGAATTCTTTGCTATAAATGACTGTTTTACACAAAGTTGCACGATGCCAATCTCCACAAAATCATCGTAATGCAAGATACAAAACACATAAAATGTGTCTACATGAAAATCATGATCTGCTGATGAAACATCACAACTTTAAGCCACTGTCCCATCAATCTTAAATGTTTATATACATATAAGTATATATATATATATATATATATATATATATATATATGTATATGTATATGTATAAAACCAATAAGAATAGTAGTGATCACCCACCAAGTAAAAATAATTTATATATCAAAAAATAGTTAGGGGGGGAGAAACTAGAGAGAGAAAATTATTCGATATATGTTTGTTTGCATCCAAACTGAGTAAACTAACCAAATATTAAAATGTAACATAAAAATGTTCACAGACACACTAAAGAAAGGATACACATCAAAAAAGTCCTGCACATGGAGTAATGAACAAATGAATCTGTGTGGTTTTTTATGTGGGATAAAGGGGGTAATTTATCAACCTTCCTACTCCAGTTTTGTAGCGTAGAAAAGTTTATACATATTTTACACGGCCCGACAAATTTATTTTGTTTCGGCCTTCGTCCGGGGCAGGTGCCGAAACGCGCGTCGGGTGCAGACGTCCTATCCACGCCTTACAATGTCTATTGGTATGTTTAAACAAATCTTGTCTTCCTTAGCAGCTTGGAAAAAACTTTGCTTGTCATCCTGTGTTATCCTCTGACTTCATTTGAAATCGGCCTTTAACTTGCTTCACACTCTCTGCATTTGGTTGCGGTTTATACCATTTTCTATACTTACCTAGAAAACCGCTACCACTCTACCTAATATACCTTATAGTTTGGTTCGATTCCATCTGATATATTCTGTTATAGTCTGGTTTGATCTTATTGGTTATAGCTTGGTCTTGACCAGCTCCATCTTTTTTCCGCTGCTTTAACATCATATTTATTGTTAAATACGCTGACAAAACAACCATATCTGGCTTATGATTGATCTGACGTCTTTTTATTGTGTGACTTATCCTCTATTCCATTTTTTTTTTGTAAATTTTTTATTTATTTAAATTTTTTGAGACATATTAAGGAGGGGAGAGGGATAGGGGTACAGAAAGGAATGGATGGGGAACAGGGGTAAGATAATAAGCCAATAACAAGAAAAGGAAAACATAACAATTAACGGTTATCTCTGCTGTATTATTTTCGAAATCAGAAAGCTACATATATACTCTCCACAAAAGTTTACTTCAGGTTATGCAAATTTGGTTAATGTTACCAATTTAGTTTTGGTTTGGAAGTTTGCAATGTGAGCTAACCCATTATGTTATTCAAAACATCTGTGTTCTGAGTATCTATCCATCTATTCCAAGTCCTGTGATATTTCTCTAGATTTTGTTCAATAGCCCATTTAGTCTTTTCGAATGACTGTACCGAACAGACCTCGGCAATCCATTCCGAGGTGGATGGCGTGTCTATCTCCTTCCAGTGTCTGGCAATTATAAGTTTCGCTGCGTTTAGAAGATGGGGAATTAAGGAGTTGTGGTTTATGATCCGGTATGACATGTCCAGATTCAGGATTACTAATTCTAATGTCAAAGTGATATTGATATCTTCAACAGTATTTATGATTGTTTCTATTTTCTCCCAGAATGGCTTGATTAGATGACAGTTAAACCAGATGTGTGACAGATTCCCTGTTTCTTTTTTGCAGCGCCAGCATATTGGGCTTTGGTTGGGATCTATTCTATTCAGAAGCTCTGGTGTTTTGTACCAACGTGCTATTATTTTATAATTTTGCTCTTGTATTTTTGTAGAACTGGAAGTGGACTGCGAGTTTTTTAATATTCGGTCTGTCTGTTCCTTAGTGAACTTTTTACCCAATTCTCTTTCCCATTTTGTTATGAATGAGGGTATTTCCGATTTAGCAATGAGAAGTTGATAAATTTTTGAGACTGCCTTTTGGGGAACAATCTTAGAGGAGTAAAAGTTAGTGAACACATTAACTGAACTTGTATGTAGAATATCCGGCAAAAAGGTCTTAACTGAGTCGGCTATTATATTGAATGTCTGCTCATCAAACTTAATGTTAGGAAATGCAATTTCCATTTCACCCATTGTAATCAGTTTCTTGTTTAAAATAAATTTACTTGCTGAGAGTAAAGCTTCTTTCTCATTCGTGGATAATTTCTTCTTCATTTTTTTTGAGTTTATTCGGTATCAGATAATAGATTGGTGTGTGAATACCTATATTACGTACAAAATGGTGTTTTTTGTTCAGTTTGTGCCATGTTCTGATAGTTTGGTTAGTTAAAGGATTGAGTATATCAGAATATTTGATTCTATTATAAGGTGTTGACCATATGATATCTTCGACTCTATTTTTAAGTAAACTCAGCTCGAGATCGACCCAGAGTTTGCGTTTCGTAGGGCTTTGCCACTCCATATATCTGCATAGGTGAACAGCGTTTTTGTAGTTTTCTATGTCTGGTATGCCAATTCCACCTGCATTTTTGTGTTTTACGAGCGTTGAATATTTAATTCTACATCCTTTAGCTTGCCATATAAATTTTGTTATTATCTTTTTCAGTTTATTGAAAAATGTCACGGGGATGTCAATTGGTAACACTTGTAGTAGATAAAGTATTTTTGGTAATATTACCATTTTTATAATGTTATTTCTTCCGAACCACGAGATTGGTAATGTATTCCATTTCTCCAAATCCGCTTCTATTTTAGTCAGCAGTGGCTTGTAATTTAAGTCAAAGAGATCTTTATAGGAATTATTTATCTTTGTACCCAGGTATGTAATGTGAGAACAGTCGTTTTTAAAGGGGAAGTTCTTAGTCATTTCCTTCCACTTTTTGGGGTCTATGTTTCCTCTATTCCATTTTTTAAATTTGTCTCATGTTCTTATTTAATAAAATTTGTACTGTTTTTGTATCTTCATGTGCCTTAGTCGATCATTCTTTTTTGGTAGTTTCTTATGTCAATTGTTGATCGATGCACCAAGTGTATCTTGGTCAAATACTCAGGATATAATATAGTGCCGCTTACATAGCTAGCAACGGTGCCTTACAATTTACTGGTGACCTTTTTGAGCATTATTTATATTGTATACGGTCTGTTGGTATTTTTTTGGCTTATATACAAGATATGAATATACCAAGTACAAGTGCTCAATACATACCCATATGAATAACAAACCGAGGTAGTGCCAACTCCGTTCCGCATTTTGACAGCCTCCGATGACAGGCAGCGCCAGGACGTTGTTTGTGACACATCACTCAGGATGTTGAGTTCTGCGTCACATTTTAGGCCCTGACGCTGCTCGGCGTCAGAATCTTTTATTAGCCGCAGCTTGTAGTGAAAGCCTGAGGGGACCCAGGGGCCTAGAGGAGTGGTCATGTTAACATACATTTTTTTAAATTTAATGTCTGATGAGGGAAGGGAAGGATGGCTCATGGCTGCGGTTATTACGGCCAGTGGAAAGATGCACCTCTTAATAAAACTGACGCATCTAACTCCAGCGGAGCAGAAAGCTAAGAATGGTCTATGAAAGCCAATCTAAGTAAACCTGCCCCAAATTGTTTTACCACTACAATTATTTTCTATGAAACCTGTGTTCTAAGTGCTGATGGTCTGCCCAGGCTGTACCATTGATATTACTAGATATTTGTCATGTGTCATGAGATCCATTCTTGTAGCACAACATTTCAGATTAAACAAACCAAAAACGAAAAATTATGCAAAACGCAATGGTAAAGTATCAAATAAAAAAATATATACATTTTTGTAAAGGATCTGCCAGGCACAGCTTCTGTGTCAACGCCCATAGGTAATCAGTCTGCACCTGCTTCTATGTCTGTGAGACTGACTCCATCTTCGACCACTCAGGATGGCAGGCTTAGGAGTGGGAGAGCCTATCACAGCCTGGCCAGACGGAGCTAGCTCCCACCCTCTGTCTATTTATACCTGCCTTTCCTGTTCCTCCTTGCTTGTGATTCTTCTCGTTTGGTTTCCTGGCCCTGCTGCAGCTTCTGAACTATTTGACACTACTTCATACTGACCAGGCTTACTGACTACTCTCCTGCTCTGCGTTTGGTACCTCGTACACTCCTGGTTTGACTCGGCTTGTTCACTACACTCCTGCTCTGCGTTTGGTACCTCGTACACTCCTGGTTTGACTCGTTCACCACTCTTGTTGCTCACGGTGTTGCCGTGGGCAACTGCCCCATTTCCCTTGGCTTCTGTGTACCCTTGTCTGTGTGTCTGTCGTGCACTTACTGAGCGTAGGGACCGTCGCCCAGTTGTACCCCGTCGCCTAGTGCGGGTCATTGCAAGTAGGCAGGGACTGAGTGGTGGGTAGATTAGGGCTCACTTGTCTGTTTCCCTACCCCATAATTACATAATCACAAGCCCATATACCTAGTCTACACTGGTCCCTCACACTACTATGGACCCCCTTGAGACCCTGGCTCAGCAAATGCAGGGTCTCTCCCTACAGGTCCAGGCCCTGGCTCAGAGGGTCAACCAGCCTGACGCTACCATGGTAGTGCCCCTCACCTCACCTCTTGAACCCCACCTCAAGTTGCCTGACCGGTTCTCAGGGGACCGGAAGACTTTTCTCTCCTTTCGGGAGAGTTGTAGGCTCTATTTTCGCTTAAAGCCCCACTCCTCAGGTTCTGAGAGCCAGCGGGTGGGTATAATTATGTCCCGGCTCCAGGAAGTGCCCCAAGAATGGGCCTTCTCCTTGGCTCCTGACGCCCCTGAACTTTCCTCCGTTGATCTTTTCTTTTCTGCTCTTGGACTCATTTATGACGAGACTGACAGGACTGCCTTTGCCGAGAGTCAGCTGGTGACCTTACGTCAGGGTAAGAGACCTGTTGAGGAGTATTGTTCTGACTTTAGGAAGTGGTGCGTAGCTTCTCGGTGGAATGACCCTGCCTTAAGGTGCCAGTTTAGGTTGGGTCTGTCGAACGCCCTGAAAGACCTGCTAGTTAGCTATCCCTCTTCTGACTCCCTAGACCAGGTTATGGCTTTAGCGGTACGACTTGACAGACGTCTGAGGAAACGACAACTTGAACGTTTTTGTGTTTTCCCCTCTGACTCCCCCATGATGCCTCCCGAGGTCCCGTTGCTTCGCTCTTCCACGGAAGACTCGGAGGTACCTATGCAACTCGGGGCCTCCGTGTCCCCCCGACAACGTAGAGAGTTCTGCAGGAAGACTGGTCTCTGCTTCTATTGTGGGGGTGACAAGCATCAAGTGAACACCTGTCCTAGGCGTAAGAATAAGCAGCCGGAAAACTTCCGCGCCTAAGTGATCATCGGTGAGGTCACTTGGGCGCACAGGTATTTCCCGTGAATATGAAACGTAATAAAATCTTGCTTCCCTTTCAGGTCTCTTTTGGTGGTAGGTCTGCTACCAGCAGTGCCTTCGTGGATTCAGGGTCTTCTGTTAATATCATGTCTGTGGAATTTGCTATGTCTCTAGCTATGCCTTTGATTGATTTGCCTAAACCTGTCCCGGTAGTGGGTATCGACTCCACTCCTCTTGCTAATGGTTATTTTACACAGCATACCCCTGTTTTTGAACTCCTTGTTGGCTACATGCATTTGGAGCAGTGCTCTGTACTGTTGATGCAGGGATTATCGTCCGATTTGGTTTTAGGCCTTCCCTGGTTGCAGTTGCATAATCCCACGTTTGACTGGAATACTGGGGAGCTTACCAAATGGGGTAATGAATGCTTGACGTCATGTTTTTCTGTTAATTCTATTTCTCCCCCTGAGGAGGTGAACACGCTACCTGAGTTTGTTCAGGACTTCACTGATGTTTTCTCTAAGGAGGCCTCTGAAGTGTTACCTCCTCATAGAGAATACGATTGCGCTATCGATTTGGTACCAGGAGCTAAGCTCCCTAAGTGTAGGATATTTAATCTCTCTTGTGCCGAACGTGAAGCCATGAGAGAGTATATCCAGGAATGCCTGGTCAAGGGTTACATTCGCCCCTCTACTTCTCTGGTAGGTGCTGGCTTCTTCTTCGTAGGGAAGAAGGATGGTGGTCTTAGGCCATGCATTGACTACCGTAACTTGAATAAGGTCACTGTAAGGAACCAGTATCCCCTTCCTTTGATTCCTGATCTCTTTAATCAGGTTCAGGGGGCCCAATGGTTCTCTAAGTTTGATCTACGTGGGGCGTATAACCTTATCCGCATCAAAGAGGGGGATGATTGGAAGGAAGACTGCGTTTAACACGCCCGAAGGTCATTTCGAATACCTCATCATGCCCTTTGGGTTGTGTAATGCTCCCGCGGTCTTCCAGAATTTCATAAATGAGATTTTAAGGGATTACCTGGGGGTATTTCTTGTAGTGTACCTTGATGACATACTTCTGTTTTCCAAGGACTGATCCTCCCACATTGAGCATGTCAGGAAGGTGCTCCAGGTCCTTCGGGAAAACAAACTGTTTGCGAAGACCGAAAAATGTGTGTTTGGGGTGCAGAAGATACAATTTTTGGGTCAAATCCTCACTCCTCATGAATTCCGCATGGACCCCGCCAAGGTCCAGGCTGTGGCGGAATGGGTCCAACCTGCCTCCCTGAAGGCGTTACAGTTCTTCTTGGGGTTTGCTAATTATTACAGGAGATTTATAGCTAATTTCTCGGTCATCGCTAAGCCTCTTACGGACCTCACTCGCAAAGGTGCTGATCTCTTCCACTGGCCTCCTGACGTACTATTAGGTCATGGTAAGTATAGCGTTCGCGCTCCATGACCTAATAGTACGTTTCGGGAGTAACGGCCGTTTCGGCCGTCCTCCCGACACATACAGGAGCTGTGACAGCTCCTACAGTGGGGACCGATCGCTGTGTCCCCGCTGATTAACCCCTTAAAAGCCGCGTTCTATCAAGATCGCGGCTTTTTAGGGGTTAAACTGCCATCGCCGGCCTGCTACGCGATAGCAGCCGGCGATGGTGACTATGGCAACCGGACACCAAACAATGGCGTCCGGCTATGCCATAGACGGAAGCCTAGTGGGTCCTGACAACGTCAGGACCCACTATGCTTGCTGTCAGTGAGTAGCTGACAGTTCTAATACACTGCACTACGCAGTGCAGTGTATTAGAATTGCGATCAGGGCCTCCTGCCCTCAAGTCCCCTAGTGGGACAAAGTAATACAGTAAAAAAAAAGTTTAAAAAAGATGTGTAAATATAAGAAAATAAAAGTTTTAAAAGTATTAAAAGTAAAAATTCCCCTTTTTCCCTTATGTCATTTATTATTATTAAAAATATATAAACAAACAAATAAACTATACATAAATGGTATCCCCGCGTCCGTAACAGCCTGAACTACAAAATTATTTCGTTATTTATCCCGCACGGTGAACGCCGTAAAAGAAAATAATAATAAACCGAACCACAATCACAATTGTTTGCTTACTTCACCTCCCAAAAAATGGAATAAAAAGAGATCAAAAAGTCGCATGTACCGAAAAACTACAGTTCGTTACGCAAAAAATAAGTCCTCGCACGGCTTTATTGATTGAAAAATAAAAACTTTATGGCTCTTAGAATAAGGTAACACAAAAAGTGAATGATTGTTTACAAAACTTATTTTATTGTGCAAACGCCATAAGACTAAAAAAAAAACTATAAACATCTGGTATCGACGTAATCGTATCGCCCCGCAGAATAAAGTGAATATGTCATTTATAGCGCACGGTGCACGCTGTAAAAAAAAAAGAATAAAAAAACAATAGTAGAATTGCTGTTTATTAGTCACCACGCCATCTAAAAATAGAATAAAAACTGATCAAAAAGCTGCATGCACCCCAAGAAAACTACAATGGATTCCTCAAGGGGTCTAGTTTCCAAATTGGGGTCACTTTTGGGGGGTTCCCAATGTTTTGGCACCACAAGACCTCTTCAAACCGGACATGGTGCCTAATAAAAAAGAGGCCTCAAAATCCACTAGGTGCTCCTTTGCTTCGGAGGCCGGTGCTTCAGTCCATTACCGCACTAGGGCCACATGTGGGATATTTCTCAAAACTGCAGAATCTGGGCAATACGTATTAAGTTGCGTTTCCCTGATAAATCCTTTTGTGTTATAAAAAAAATGGTATAGAGAGGATTTTATGACAAAAAAAAAAAGTAAATTTCACCTCTACTTTGCTCTAAATTTCTGTGAAACACCTAAAGGGTTCATAAACTTTCTAAATGCTGTTGTGAATACTTTGACGGGTATAGTTTCTAAAATGGGGTATTTGTTAGGGGCTTATAATATATGGGCCCCTGAAAGCAACTTCAGAACTGAACTGGAACCTAAAAAAATAAATAAATGAGGCAATACTTCGCTTCTTACATTATACTGATAATGAGCCGTGCCCACCCCGAGATGACCCCAGTTTTGACCGTTTGTATAAACGGAGACCCCTATTAGACCGTTCCAGTGCCCGGTTTTCCCAAGCATTCACCACTGAGAAGTGTATTTCTATTGATGAGTCCCTGGTACATTTTAAAGGGAGGGTTCAATTCCGCAAGTACCTGCCGGGTAAGAGGGCAAGGTATTGCGTGAAGATGTATAAGCTGTGAGAGTGCATCCGGGTATACCTACAGGTTTAGGCTATATGAAGGGAAGGCCACCCCCAAACCAGACTGCATCCTGGACTACAATAGGTACATGGGAGGGATGGACTTGTAAGATCAAATCCTGAAGCCCTACAGCGCCATGCGGTGTGGTATAAGAAGCTGGCCGGGCACATCATACAGATGGCATTGTACAATGCGTACGTGCTACGTTGATGTGCAGGCCAGACGGGAACTTTCCTGGAATTTCAAGAGGTGATTATCAAGAACCTAATCTTTAGGGACCAAGAAGGGGGGGGGGGGGGCACCCAGTACTTCTGGAAGCGGGGCCACACGCATCGTACCAAGGCGGCAACACTTTCCAGAAGTTCCCCAAACTGGCAAGAAGGGAAAAAGTCAAAAGAGGTGCAAAGTCTGCTATAAGAGGGCGATAAGGGATGACACAATATATCAATGTTACACGTGTCCCGAATAACCAGAGCTCTGTATGAAAGTCAGTTTTAAAATTTATCATACATCCCTTGGTTTATAATTTACCCCAATTTTACTTACCCTGATGCACTCCGCACAGCTTATCCCCCCTCGTCTTTCCCCTCTGAGCCCTGCGGTGTGTCCAGGCAGCTGATAACAGCCACATGTAGGGTATTGCCATACCCGGGAGAACCCACATTACAGTTTATGGGGTGTAGGTCTCTGGTCAAAATGCTCACTACACCTCTAGATGAATGCCTTAAGGGTGTAGTTATTAAAACGGGGTCACTTCTTGCGGGTTTCAACTGTACTGGTACCTCAGGTGCTTCTGCATACATGACTTCGCACTAGAAAGTCCCCAGTAGGCCAAATGGTGGTCCTTTCCTTCTGAGCCCTCCCATGGGCCCAAACGGCAGTTTATCACAACAAATGGGGTATTGCGGCACTCAGAACAAATTGCGCAACACAATGGGGTATTTTGTTTCTTGTGAAAATAAGAAATTTTCAGCCAAAACTACATATTATTTGAAAAAAATAATTTTGTTTTCATTCCCAGCCCAATTCAAATAAGTTCTGTGAAAAAACTATGGTGTCAAAATGGTCGCAACACCCATAAATGAATTCCTTGAGGGGTGTAGTTTCCAAAATGGGGTCATTTGTGGTTGGTTTCTATTGCTTTGATACCTCTGGGGCTCTGCAAATGCGACATGGCACCAGAAAACCAATCCAGCAAAATCTGGACTCCAAAGAACACACAGCGCTCCTTTCCTTCTGAGCCCTCCCATGGGCCCAAACGGCAGTTTATCACCACAAATGGGGTATTGCCGCACTCAGGACAAATTGGGCAACAAAATGGAGTATATTATTTCTTGTGAAAATAAGAATTTTTGAGCTAAAATGACATATTATTGGAAAAAATATATTTTTTTTTAATTCCCAGCCCAATTCAAATAAGTTCTGTGAAGAAACTATGGGGTCTAAATGGTCACATTACCCATAAATGAATTCCTTGAGGGGTGTAGTTTCCAAAATGGGGTCACTTTTGGTGGGTTTCCATTGCTTTGATACCTCTGAGGCTCTGCAAATGCGACATGGCACCCAAAAACCAATCCAGCAAAATCTGGACTCCAACAAACATATAGCGCTCCTTTCCTTCTGAGCCCTCCCATGGGCCCAAACGGCAGTTTATCACCATAAATGGGGTATTGCCACACTAAGGACAAATTGGGCAACAAAATGGGGTATTTTGTTCCCTGTGAAAATAAGAAATTTTGATCACAAATGACATTTTATTGCAAAAAATGACATTTTTTTCATTTCACAGCCCAATTCAAATACGTGCTGTGAAAAAACTGTGCGGTCAAAATGGTAACAACAACCATAAATGAATGCCTTGAGGGGTGTAGTTTCCAAAATGGGGTCACTATTGGGGGATTCCTACTGTTTTGGCACCTCAACACCTCTTCAAACCTGGCATGCTGCCTAAAATATATTCTAATAAAAAAGAGGCCTCAAAATGCACTAGGTGCTTCTTTGCTTCTAGGGCTTGTGTTTTAGTCCACGAGCGCAGTAGGGCCACATCTGGGACATTTCTAAAAACTGCAGAATCTGGACAATACATATTTAGTAGTGTTTCTCTGGTAAAACCTTCTGTGTTACAGAAAAAAAAAATGAATAAAATTGAAATTCAGCAAGAAAAATGAAATTTGCAAATTTCACCTCCACTTTGCTTTAATTCCTGTGAAATGCCTGAAGGGTTAAAAAACTTTCTAAATGCTGTTTTGAATACTTTGAGGGGTCTAGTTTTTAAAATGGGGTGTTTTATCAGGGTTTCTAATACATAGGCCCCACAAAGCCACTTCAGAACTCAAGAGGTACCTTAAAAAAAAGGCTTTTGAAATTTTCTTAAAAATATGAGAAATTGCTGTTTATGTTTTAAGCCTTGCAACGTCCAAGAAAAATTAAATAATGTTCAAAAAACGATGCCAATCTAAAGTACACATATGGGAAATGTGAACTAGTAACTATTTTGGGTGGTATAACCGTCTGTTTTACAAGCAGATGCATTTGAATTCTGAAAAATGCAATTTTTTAAAAATTTTCTCAAAATTTTGCAATTTTTCACCAATAAACACTGAATATATCGACCAAATTTTACCACGAACATGAAGCCCAATGTGTCACGAGAAAACAATCTCAGAATCGCTTGTGTAGGTTTAAGCATTCCGACGTTATTACCACATAAAGTGAAATATGTCAGATTTGAAAAATGGGCTCTGAGCCTTAAGGCCAAAACTAGGCTGCGTCCTTAAGGGGTTAAGAAGTGCTTTATCGCGGCCCCGGTGCTGGTTCAGCCCAACCAAATGGAGCCATTTATCGTGGAGGTTGACGCATCCGAGGTGGGAGTGGGGGCTGTCTTGTCCCAGGGTACCAGGTCCCTCACCCATCTCCGTCCCTGTGCCTACTTCTCCAGGAAGTTTTCACCCACTGAGAGTAACTATGATATTGGCAACCACAAACTCTTAGCCATTAAATGGGCATTTGAAAAGTGGCGCCACTTCCTGGAGGGGGCTAGGCACCAGGTAACGGTCCTTACCGACCACAAGAATCTGGTTTTCCTAGAATCTGCCCAGAGGCTAAACCCGAGACAAGCTCGATGGGCGTTATTTTTTACCAGATTCAACTTTTTGGTTACCTATAGGGCTGGGTCTAAAAATATTAAGGCTGATGCACTGTCGCGTAGCTTTATGGCCAGCCCTCCTTCGGAGGAAGATCCTGCTTGTATTTTGCCTCATTTCCTCTATTGATTCTGATTTAGTCTCTGAAATTGCGGCTGATCAAGGTTCAGCTCCCGGGAACCTTCCTGAGAACAAGCTGTTTGTTCCCCTGCAATTCCGGCTAAGGGTACTTAGGGAAAATCATGACTCCGCACTATCTGGTCATCCAGGCATCCTGGGTACCAAGCACCTCATTGCCAGAAACTATTGGTGGCCTGGGTTGCCTAAAGACGTTAAGGCCTACGTCGCCGCTTGTGAGGTTTGTGCTAGGTCCAAGACTCTCAGGTCCCGTCCAGCGGGCTTACTACGTTCTTTGCCCATTCCCCAGAGACCTTGGACCCATATCTCCATGGATTTTATCACCTATTTGCCTCCATCTCAAGGCAAGTCGGTGGTGTGGGTTGTAGTAGACTGCTTCAGTAAGATGTGCCACTTTGTGCCCCTCAAGAAACTACCCAATGCTAAGACGTTAGCTACCTTGTTTGTCAAACACATCCTGCGTCTCCATGGGGTCCCTGTCAATATTGTTTCGGACAGAGGGGTACAATTTGTTTCATTGTTTTGGAGAGCCTTCTGTAAAAAGTTGGAGATTGATCTGTCCTTCTCCTCTGCCTTCCATCCTGAAACTAATGGCCAAACTGAGAGGACTAATCAGTCGCTAGAACAATATTTAAGGTGTTTTATCTCTGACTGTCAATATGATTGGGTCTCATTCATTCCCCTCGCCGAATTTTCCCTTAATAACCGGGTCAGTAACTCGTCAGGGGTCTCCCCCTTTTTCTGTAATTTTGGGTTTAATCCACGGTTCTCCTCCGTTTCACCTGGTAGTTCCAACAATCCCGAGGTAGAGGTCGTTCATCGGGAACTGTGCACAGTCTGGGCCCAGGTTCAGAAGAACCTAGAGGCGTCCCAGAGCATACAAAAAACTCAGGCAGATAGAAGACGTTCTGCTAACCCCTTGTTTATGGTCGGGGATCTGGTGTGGCTATCGTCTAAGAACTTGCGCCTTAAGGTCCCGTCCAAGAAGTTTGCTCCCCGTTTTATAGGGCCGTACAAGGTCATTGAAGTCCTCAATTCTGTCTCCTTCCGACTGGAGTTGCTCCCATGTTTTCGAGTACACGACGTGTTTCATGCCTCCCTCCTTAAACGCTGCTCCCCGTCCTTGGCTCCCTCGAGGACACCTCCTGTCCCCGTTCTCACCCCTGAGGGGGTGGAATTCGAGGTGGCCAAGATTGTGGACAGCAAGATGGTCCAAGGCTCCCTCCAGTACCTGGTACATTGGAGAGGATACGGGCCTGAGGAGAGGACTTGGGTACCCGCCCGGGATGTTCACGCTGGGGTATTGGTCAGGAGGTTCCACCTTCATTTCCCCAATAAACCAGGTCCACCTAGAAAGGGTCCGGTGGCCCCTCATAAAAGGGGGGGGTACTGTAAAGGATCTGCCAGGCACAGCTTCTGTGTCAACGCCCATAGGTAATCAGTCTGCACCTGCTTCTATGTCTGCGAGGCTGACTCCATTTTCCACCACTCAGGATGGCAGGATTAGGAGTGGGAGAGCCTATCACAGCCTGGCCAGACGGAGCTAGCTCCCGCCCTCTGTCTATTTATACCTGCCTTTCCTGTTCCTCCTTGCTTGTGATTCTTCTCGTTTGGTTTCCTGGCCCTGCTGCAGCTTCTGAACTATTTGACCCTACTTCATACTGACCCTGGCTTACTGACTACTCTCCTGCTCTGCGTTTGGTACCTCGTACACTCCTGGTTTGACTCGGCTTGTTCACTACTCTCCTGCTCTGCGTTTGGTACCTCGTACACTCCTGGTTTGACTCGGCTCGTTCACCACTCTTGTTGCTCACGGTGTTGCCGTGGGCAACTGCCCCATTTCCCTTGGCTTCTGTGTACCCTTGTCTGTGTGTCTGTCGTGCACTTACTGAGCGTAGGGACCGTCGCCCAGTTGTACCCCGTCGCCTAGTGCGGGTCGTTGCAAGTAGGCAGGGACTGAGTGGCGGGTAGATTAGGGCTCACTTGTCTGTTTCCCTACCCCCATCATTACAATTTTATTGAGGAATATTAAAATGTAACATATAAAAAGGTCCACAGACACACTAAAGAAAGGACGCACATCAAAAAATCCTGCACATGGAGTAATGAACAATGTCTGCAAGGGTCAGAAAAAATGGGATATAGCATACAAATGCAGAAAAAAATTATACATAACAATATAGGAGTGCATATTCAATATTAGTCGACATTAGAAATGAATACGAGAGGAAATGTAACCATACTGACCCATGAGGTGCTGGAGTAATTGATAAGCGTCCACCCCTGGGGACGAGATCACGCTGTGCTGTGTGATTAAGTCCCACAGAAACTTTACTGAAGTGTCGGGAGTGTGAATAGACATCACATCCTGGCAGGAGGTGATGTCTATTCACTCTCAAGACACTTCAGTAAAGTTAATGTGGGTGTATGTGACAGCACAGATCGAGAGATCACGCTGTGCTGTGAATACAGATGGACATGAATGGAGAGAAGTGTATGACGCTTACTGGTCAGCGTCATACACTTCTCTTTACAACGCCCACTTGGTCAAAAGTTAAAAAACGCCCAGTTAGGCATTAAGAAATGAATTAGCATAAATCTAAAATTGTTCATAACTTGCTCAAAAATGATCGTTTTTCAAAATAAAAACACTGTTGTTATCTACATTACAGCACCTATCAGACTAGGTAGGGGATAGGGCATTTATAAACTGGTTACAGAGCCTCTTTAAAAGTTATACAAATTTTCCAATATATTTTCTGTATTAATTTCTCACGGTTTTCAATATCTCTGCTTGTTGTTATTCAGTAGGAACATTCATTGTTTACTTCCAGCAGATAAAATTCTGTCCATGGTTATGTGATGGACACACAGGTGCACAGGTCGCTACAGTTACGGTATGTGTATCAGAGCTGTGTCTTCTAATGAGCCATGCACCTGTGTGTTCACCTCATCACAGGAGGTGGATTTCAGACTACCTGTGACTCCCATTAGACAATACAGCTAATCTACACACATTGGCCCACATTAAGTAATGCTGTCTAGTTAGATAGCGTAAACTTAGACCAGGCAGACACAGAATGCACCAAATTTATCACAGTGGTGTATGCTGAATAATCATTTTGGAGCATGTTGCATGTCCTGTTAGACACTTTTCTCTTTCTTATACTACTTTTGATTTGGCTTATTTTGCAACAGAGTTTTGTGCCAGTTTTTTTAGGGCATTTTTGTATACATTAGCGCATTAAAGCCACGCCACCTTTACAGGAAGCAACGCCCCTTTTGCCCTGAGACTTTTTTGGAACACTAAAAAAAGTGTCTCGTGAGATGCAAACATAAAAACTGTGCCAAACTGCGCAATGTTTTGACAGTTTTTAGACCCAGGTCCAAAGTAGTACATGTGCTCCACTGTTCACAGTGCTACTCTAATGGAGCAAAGCTGTAAACCAAAAGTAATTGGCTCAGTAATGGTATGTTCACACTGGCTATTTTTAGCCGTTTTTCAGGCCGTAAACACCCGAAAAACGGCTAAAAATGGGGGGGGGGGGGATGAACGCCTACAAACATCTGCTCATTGATTTCAATGAGAAATACAGTTTTCTGTTCCCACAGGGCGTTTTTAACGCGCCCGTTTTTAAAAACGGCCGCGTAAAAAAACACCTTGTAAAAAGAAGTGCATGTCACTTCTTGAGCCGTTTTTTAAATCGTTTTTCATTGACTCGATAGAAAAACAGCTCCAAAAATGGCCGTAAAAAGCGCTGCAAAAAACGCTTGTTGATTAAAAAACGGCTGAAAATCAGGAGCTCCAGCACCCGGGGCAAAGATTCAGTTTGGCGCCCCCCCCCCAACCTCTTTCCCGACATCTCCTCCCCCCTCGCCGTGTTTGTTTTCTCTACCAATCGACGTGTCATTTCTTTTTATGTAACGCGAGCATAAAAACATTTGTACATTTCACAAGCAATATGGTTCTATACACAACACCAGAACCAAGCTCAGTACATATATACAGCCCCAGAACAAATACAGCTCAATTTAGTGCAACCCCTGCCGTATAGGTTTGTACGGCGTAAAACTACAGCTCCCAGCATGGCCCGAACAATGATAAGGATATGCTGGGAGATGCCGTTTCACAAAAAAATAAATCCTATCATAATCACACCACCCATCATCTCGCTGCAGATCATACAGTGACTACAGTGCTGATTAGAGGCAGAATAAACATTTACATTGAGTGACTCACCGGTGACGTCTCAGATTCTAGTTCTTTTTCTCCATTTGGTCCAGACCTCTATGATGACTTCTCTCGGTCCATTTCTGCAGTTTGCCGCTCACATGTCTTCAGCTTCTCACTTTTCCAACATTTCTGCACCTATAAATAAATATAAAGTTATCATTATACCACACACTACGCCCCTAAATATAATAGCGCCAAACACTGCACCTCTAATTATAATAGCACCATACACCGTGTCCCACACACACACTGTGCCCCCTGTAGATAGTGCCTGCCATAGAGCCCCCTGTAGATAGTGCCTGCCATAGAGCCCCCTGTAGATAGTGCCTGCCATAGAGCCCCTGTAGATAGTGCCCCCATATAGACCACCCCTGTATATAGTGTCCCACAAATAACTCCCCCTATAGTGCTCTACAGATAGCCCACCCCTGTATATAGCCCCCTGTAGATATAGCCCACCCCTGTATATAGAGCTCTACAGATAGCCCAACCATGTATGTAGCCCCCCTGTAGATATAGCCCACCCCTGTATATAGTGCTCCACATATAGCCCACCCCTGTATATAGTGTTTCACAGATAGCCCACCCCTGTATATAGCCCCCTTGTACATATAGTCCACCCCTGTATATAGTGCTCCACTAGATAGTCCACCCCTGTATATAGTGCTCCACATATAGCCCACCCCTGTATATAGTGTTTCACAGATAGCCCACCCCTGTATATAGCCCCCTTGTACATATAGTCCACCCCTGTATATAGTGCTCCACTAGATAGTCCACCCCTGTATATAGTGCTCCACTAGATAGTCCACCCCTGTATATAGTGCTCCACAGATAGCCCATCCCTGTGTATACTATATACAAGGGTGGGCTATCTGTGGAGCACTATATACAGGGGTGGACTATATGTACAAGGGGGCTATATACAGGGGTGGGCTTTCTGTGGAGCACTATAGGGGGTGCCATTTGTGGGATACTATATACAGGGGTGGGCTATATCTACAGGGGGACTATATACATGGGTGGGCTATATCTACAGGGGGACTATATCTACAGGGGGACTATATACAGGGGTGGGCTATCTACAGGGGGACCATATCTACAGGGGGACCATATCTACAGGGGGGCCATATCTACAGGGGGGCCATATCTACAGGGGGGCCATATCTACAGGGGTGGGCTATACACAGGGCTGGGCTATACACAGGGCTGGTATATACACAGGGCTGGTATATACACAGGGCTGGTATATACACAGGGCTGGGATATACACAGGGCTGGGATATACACAGGGGGGCTATATCTACAGGGGTGGGCTATACACAGGGGGCTATATCTACAGAGGGGGGCTATATCTACAGGGGTGGGCTATATACAGGGGTGGGCTATATCTACAGGGGGCTATATCTACAGGGGGGGCTATATCTACAGAAGGGGGCTATATCTACAGAGGGGGGCTATATCTACAGGGGTGGGCTATATACAGGGGTGGGCTATATACAGGGGTGGGCTATATCTACAGGGCTGGGCTATATCTACAGGGGTGGGCTATATCTACAGGGCGACTATATCTACAGGGGGGGGCTATATACTGGGGTGGGCTATCTATGGAGCATCATATACAGGGGTGGGCTATATCTACAGAGGGCTATATACTATAGTCCCCCTGTATATAGCCCCCCTGTAGATATAGTCCCCCCCTGTAGATATAGTCCCCCTGTATATAGCCCAGCAGATATAGTCCCCCTGTATACAGCCCAGCCCTGTAGATATAGTCCCCCTGTATATAGCCCCCCTGTAGATATAGCCCCCCTGTAGATATAGCCCCCCTGTAGATATAGCCCCCCTGTAGATAGCCCAGCCCTTTAGATATAGTCCCCCTGTATATAGCCCCCCTGTAGATATAGTCCCCCTGTATATAGCCCAGCAGATATAGTCCCCCTGTATATAGCCCCCTGTAGATATAGTCCCCCCTGTAGATATAGTCCCCCTGTATATAGCCCAGCAGATATAGTCCCCCTATATATAGCCCAGCCCTGTAGATATAGCCCCCCTGTATATAGCCCCCCTGTAGATATAGCCCCCCTGTATATAGCCCAGCCCTGTAGATATAGTCCCCCTGTAGATATAGCCCCCCTGTAGATATAGTCCCCCTGTATATAGCCCAGCAGATATAGTCCCCCTGTATATAGCCCAGCCCTGTAGATATAGTCCCCCTGTATATAGCCCAGCCCTGTAGATATAGTCCCCCTGTATATAGCCCAGCCCTCTAGATATAGTCCCCCTGTATATAGCCCAGCCCTGTAGATATAGTCCCCCTGTAGATATAGTCCCCCTGTATATAGCCCAGCCCTGTAGATATAGTCCCCCTGTAGATATAGTCCCCCTGTATATAGCCCAGCCCTGTAGATATAGTCCCCCTGTAGATATAGTCCCCCTGTATATAGCCCAGCCCTGTAGATATAGTCCCCCTGTATATAGCCCAGCCCTGTAGATATAGTCCCCCTGTATATAGCCCAGCCCTGTAGATATAGTCCCCCTGTAGATATAGTCCCCCTGTAGATATAGTCCCCCTGTAGATATAGTCCCCCTGTAGATAGACACCCCCGTAGATAAATCCCCCTGCGTGTAGACAAAGTCCCCCCCGCAGATACAGCCACACTTCTATTACAATTTAAAAAAAAATTCAAACTCACCTTATTCCTGCTCCCACGCCGTCCGGCAGCCGTGGAGACCTGCTCTCTTCTGCGCAGGTCTCCAGGGGGTTGAACACAGCGTCTATGAAAGGCGCTGATTGGCTGGGCAGGATGACTTTCCCTGTCAGTCAGTCAGCGCCTTTCATCGACGGAAGCGTCGCTTCATTCGCGGAACGTGCCCGGTCATTCATTGCTTCTAATTGTACCTGTGTCCTTGCGACACAGGTACAATTATAGTGCAGGAGGAGGTGGCGCTGGCGCCCCCCTCTGAACAGCGTCCAGGGCACATGCCCCGCTTGCCCCCCCCTAGCTACGCCCCTGTGTGTTTTCATGATATTAGAAGTTCTGTATATTCCAGGATTATTTCCATTTGTTGCTCAGTCATATATCATCGATATCACTAGAAGATGGCTTAGAAAGAAGAAAAAGTGTTAGTTAAGAATAAGAATAAAAGTAAAACTTAAAATAAGTATACACATTAAAACAAGATCCCTCATCTCAAAATTAAGAGGATATATTGGATTAGAGGAAGGCATTAAAGCCGAAGCTCTCATTGTGGCCCGCAGGAGATAAGCTACCCAGCTTGTAGATCTACTTGCTCTCTAGTTGGGCTAGGATCTTCATCATGTTACCTTCTCTAGAGCCCAAGTGTATTTTGTCTATCCCTCTAAATTTCTAAATTACAGTGGTGGAATAATTTAAAATGTTTGGGTAGGGTTTTTAGCTTAGAGATATCAGTCTCGTTTTTAGCTTTTTCAATGTCACGTATGTGCTCTCGCACTCTGACCCTGAATTCCCGTGTCGTTAAACTGACATAAATTTTTTTGCACGGACAGATTGCATGGTAGATGATTCCCATAGAGCTACAGGATATATGTTGTGTAATTTTGAAGATCTTCAGGTCATTGGTGTCTGTAAAGTTAAAGGCTCTTTCGATGTTGGTGCAAGCTTTGCAGGATCCACATGGGAAACATTCCCATGATGGACCTTTTGAACCACAGAAGTTGTTTTTCTCAGATATGAAATGACTGTGGACTAGTAAGTCTTTTAGATTTTTCGCTGTTTTGGCTGTTATTCGAGGAGAGGGAGTTAGGTAGGCCTTGAGAGTTTGATCCGTCTGAAGTATATGCCAATGACTTTTTAATATTGGGGTCATTTCAGACCACTGGGAATGATATGGAGTTATCATCCTGGTGGGCTGACATTCTCCCAATTTTTTAATATTGGGAGAGAGAAGACTCCCTATTCATAGATCTGGCTCGTTTGTAACCTCTTTTGATAGATCTATTGGAGAAACCCCTTTCCTGCAATCTTAGCTTTAGATCTTCAGCTTGTTTTTCAAAGAGGGGAGTTGTAGAGCAGATCCGTTTCATTCTTAAAAATTGACCAATAGGTATTCCTCTAAGGGTAGATGGAAGATGTGCAGATTCTGCATGAAGAAGGGTATTTACAGACGTAGTCTTCCTGAAGACATCCTTTTCTATTGCCACTGGTTTTTACTTGTATGTTGATGTCCATAAAGTCAATTTTTCTTCCCCATTTGTAGGTTAGTTTGACATTAATGTCGTTGTTATTCAGATTGCTCATTAGGGAGTTTAGGTCCTCTGGGATACCCTCCCAGATGAACAGGATGTCATCTATATATATCTTATCCAATTGTGTATTTTTTCTATACCTTGAAGAGGGTCCGAGATGAAAATGTCCCTTTCCCATGCTCCCAAAAAGAGAATGGCATAGGATGGGGTGCAAGTGGCGCCCATGGCACCCATGGCCATAACCTGTATTTGTAGGAAGTAATGATGTTTAAAAGTAAAAAAGTTGTGTTTCAAAACAAATTCCAAAAGTTTCAAAAGTAATTTGCATAGATCTTCATCCAGATCACTAGATCTGAGAGCCCAAGACACCGCATTTAATCCATCCTTATGCGGAATGGACGTATACAGGGACTCTACGTCAGCGGTTACTATCAGCATATTTTCCTCTAGGATAATGCCATTAAGATGTTTAAGTGCTGCTTTGGTGTCTTTGATAAATGAAGCCTGATGTGAAACCAGAGGTTTTAAGTAGAAATCAATGAATTTACAATCATTCTCACATAGGCTTTTGTTACCCGATATTATAGGTCTTCCCGGTGGATCTACGATATTCTTATGGATCTTAGGGATAAGATAAAATGTTGAAATTCTAGGATTTTTGGACACTAAAGCATCAAAGATGTATTTTGGTATTGTTCCCATGTCCAAAGCTTTTTGCAAAATATCCACAATTTGTTTATGAAAAAGTGCCATAGGATTGGAAGTCAATTTTGTGTAAAATAAAATAAAACCTAATACACACCTAACCGCATTCCAGTGAGTGGAGCAGCTCGGGAGTCTTCTGGCCTGTCCCAGGCCACTGGGAGCACAGGTGGAGAATGTGGATACAGTTAAAAGTAGTGCCGCTGCCAGGGGCCCCTGTTTATGCTGTGGTTAAAGTGGTCCTGTACATACCACAGTAAATTGTTATCTTAGAACATGTAGGGAGGATGCATAATCCACGTGTTGGAAATCTCTTCACTGACTTTAGTAAGCTTTTATAAAAGAGCTTAATAAATGATTCCATGATGACATTATTTACCTTTGGTAAACATCTTTCATCTACTGCCTATAATATAGAACTAAAAATCTCTCAATCATGTCGGCTTTTCTCTCACTACCTGACAATGAGCCACATATTTTGTCATCCAATTGACATTTTAATTTCTTGATAGCGTTTACATTCTTATCCAAACTACATTTAGTTTTCCTCCTCACACAAAAATCTATGTCTGTTTTTGAGTTATTCCTCCTCCTTTGTAAAAGTAACAGCGGAAAACACATTGTAAGTTTCTGAGAAGAGCCGGTTGGCTTGTTGCAGTGATAAATTTAATTTAACGTCTAATTTTCTTGTGTCCTTTACAGCCTCTTGTTCTCTTGTTTGACAAATGTTTGTTACATGATACAGTCTGATAAAGTTTAATTCATCGAGACACAGCCTGATACAGCCTGACACAGCCTGACACAGCCTGATACAGCCTGATACAGCCTGATGCAGTCTGATGCAGTCTGACTCAGCTTGATGCCGCATGGTGCAGCCAAATTCATCCTAATACAGCCTGATACAGGCGAATACGACCTGATACAGCTTGATAACTCTCGGCACAGCCTGATACGGCCTGATACTGCTTGATACATTCTGATACAGTTTAATACATTCAGACACAGCCTGATACAGCCTGACTGTGGAATCCGAGGAAACCGGACTGGAGTAGTGCAGTCTTCTCGGACACTGGACTTGGCTAGGACACCGGAGTGGAGTAGTGCAGTCGTCTCGGACACTGGACTTTGCTAAGACACCGGACTGGAGTAGCGCAGTAATCCCGGACACTGGACTTTGCTAGGACACCGGACTGAAGTAGTGCACTTGTCTCGGACACTGGACTTGGCTAGGACACCGGAATCAGATTGTAAACTCATCTCGGGCACTCGATTTGGCACGGGCACCGGACACAGATGATGAAGTAATTTCGGACACTCAGTTTGGCATGGGCACTGGACACAGATGGTGAGGTCATCTTGTACACTTGGTTTGGCACGGGCACCGGACACAGATGGTGAAGTTGTCTCGGACACTTGACATAGGCAAAAGAACTAAACACGGACAATACAATTGCGTGATCGCCTCAAAGAAGAGGAGAGAAAAGTTGTATTTTTACGGGAAACAAGATACAGCTAAGGAACCATTTGCAAGACAAAGGTAGGTAAGACACAACAATGCTCTGGGCAAGGTGGAAGTGCGCAGAGTCCTTTTGGAAATTCTGGGAGTTTAGGGATTGGACAGGGACTAAGTTCCAGGCCCTTTAAGACCGGGGCGAGTGCACGCGCACCCTAAGAGTGATAGCAGGAGGAGAGAGCAGTTTTGTCTCTGGAGAAGGAGACGCCGGCAAATCCTGAGAGGCCTGCAGTCACGGCTGCCGGTAAGAGTGTAATGCCTGGGTTTGGCATTCCCCAATGTCTGCTATATCTGTTGAATTCTACCCAAAGCAACATGTTTGTTCGCTTGGCAAATCTGCTGTAAGCTTAAATATTTTCTTTGCGCTAATTTGTTACACCTTCTGTAAATGAGTATATCGTCCCCTTTCCCCCGATAATCCTGTGAGAGGAGTGTGGGAAATACTGAAGAGAGCGTGGGATAGCGAAGTCCTGGAATGGCGCCTAAACCTATCAGTATAAAATCTCTAGGTGGTGGTTTTCCGAAAGATAAAGAAAAATTTGCCTGAAGTCTGAAATGCAGTTTAACATAGATCAATTTTGGAAATCACCTCAGAGCAAAACCCGACTTGCACAGAAAAATCGAAATTTGGAGACTATTCAAGAGCCCCGACGATGCAATGTTTCAGGCTCCAGATATGCAGCCTTGGTGCTTGAGGAGGCTGAGTAGGATGATTTGCCTGGTGATATTCTCGGTGAGATCTTGGCACAGGTGAAAAAAAGTAACTCCACCATGGCGGATTTAACAACACAAGTTGGTGTAGTTCGGAGTGACATCTCCCTCATCCGAGATGATTTAAATAAACTGTGTGATCGCCTCAAAGAAGAGGAGAGAAAAATTGTATTGTTGGTTGTGGAATCAGGTGCCATTAAAAAGGAAGTGGATAAAGTAATGGAAGAAAATAAAGAGCTCAAAAATAAAATAGGATAGGTCTAGAAGATATAATATCTGCATCCCGGAAGGCTCTTAGGGAAATGATGTTGGTGCGTTTGTATCAAAATGGCTGCTTGAATTGGTTGACATTGAGGGACTCTCTTGTCTTCGGACTATCTCCACTCTTTGGCGTGGAACGCGCCCATCCGTGCCCATACTGGGCAAAAAAAAAATTGCCAGGCTCTCCCCCTAGAGCCATTCTTTTATAAATCCTGTGCTCAAATGATCGGGACACTATCCTTAAGAAGATGCGTGAATCTGGGAGGATTCAATATAATGGGTGCCAGATTGCTTTGTACCCAGATTTTTCCAGGGCAACCCAACAGAAGAGACGTTTTTTCTCTGAGGTTAAGAAGAGGCTGGCGGAGTCTCAAAATATGTATGCCTTAATGTATCCAGCAAAGTTGAGAGTAACATTCCGAGAGCAAGTCAGTTTTTTACCAGAGGAGGCGGCATCCTGGCTGGATAGTCTGGGCCTATGAAAGGGTCTGAATAATCCTGGTTGCTATTTTGTTTTTCCTATTTTTTCACAGCAAAATAAATATGATATGTACTATGGTAAGGGGCAGAGAGTGGGAGGGGGGAGCAAGTCCAGTAGTTTGAGAGCTGTTCATTTTTTTGGGCAGGTCATTAAGGGGGTTGGGATAGGGGTGGCTGTGGGAGGGAGTCAGATCCAGAGAGGTGAGTGGATGGGTTTCAGATCCAGGGGCTGTTTTTTTGTTATATTTTTCTCTTTCATTTCACTCTCTTCCAGATGGTCCTCCAGCGCTCTTCTCTGTTTTTTTTTGCATCTTCTTTGTAACTGATCCATGTCTACTAGAATAGTTGTGTGGAATGTTAGAGGGCTAGGGGAACGTATTAAGAGATGTACTATTTTTGATATAATAAACAGACATCTTCATGCAATCATCTGTGTTATGGAGACGCATCTTACGGAGGAGAGTGAAGGAAGTGGGCGCAGAAAGAATTTAACGCTGTGTTCTCCTCATATGCCAGGGACTGCGTGTGTTCACTCATAGAGGTGTTAAATTTGACATTTCAGACTCATGGGTTGACGCAGAGGGAAGATACCTATTCTTGTATGGTAAACTGGAGGAAGTGGTCTGTATTTTAGCTTTTGTTTATATCCCCCCTCCATTCTCCATTAGCATCCTAAACCATTTGCTGAAATTTAGCGTTCAAAAAGACTGTTGCCCTACTTTGATCATAGGCGATTTCAACTGCACTTTGGATGAACGGTTGGATAGGGTGAGAATTGATGATAGAGCGCGGAGAGATGAGAATTCTTCTGCTCTGGCCAAATTCTGCAGTGAAACAGGATTTTTGGATGCTTGGAGAATGAAGTATGGGGATAAGCAAAACTTCTATTTTAGTCATACACATAAATCAATGTTGAGAATTGATATGGTTCTGATTAATAAGGGCTTTGTAAATTGTATTCAAAAAATGAAATATGAACCTGTTAATATCCCTGTTCATTCCATTGTTATGTTGTCCTGAAAACTGCAGTGGAGTAGGGGGTGGGGGGGGGGGGAAACTTCCTTTTAGACTGAATCTATACTGGCTTGCTTTGTTGGATGTAGACATGGTTGAGAACATTCGCAGGGAAATTTCATTTTTCTAGAAGGAAAATCGTAACTATACTAATATTAATATTGTCTGGGATGCATTTAAAGCTTATTTGAGGGACTTATTGATTAAAAATATCAGCCCTCTTAGAAAGTCATTTCGGGAGAGGGAAGTCAGTTTATTGAAACAGTTTCTAGTTGCGGAGAATGTCTTCCTGGTAGATCAATCTGAGGCATCTTGGGGGATTTTGAGTAAGTAACAGAAGGCCTTATTATTAAAAAAATCTCAACATAAATTTTTTTCGCCAGGCAGAGCTACTTCAGTTAGGCAGGTAAACCAGACAAACTGCTCTCCCAAACTATTACTAATCAAGGATCCCCGAATAATATTGTGTGTATTAGACGCCAGACGGGAGAATTGGTTTATGATTCAAGGGGGACTTTCAGGAGTATTTTGCAGGTTTGTATAGATCTGCTTGCGGTACAGACCTCACTGCTCTCGAAAGTGCCGATTCTAGCTTTTCTGCTGCCTGAGGCGAAAATTGAAATGGCTCCCCCCCAGATTTTGATTGACATCCCCCTGGCTGTGCTACATCTCAAGCAGCCTTGTACTGGTATGCGCGGTGCAGCCGGGCAGAGTACACTTCGCTGCACGGTGCGTGCCCAAGTAGTACAAGGCAATGGCGCATCCGAGAAAGTTGGAGTAGACCGGTAGTGTTGTATAACAGCCAGGGGATGTCAATCAAGCATGTAAAAGTGGGTTTGGAGGCAGGACTATGTGAGTATTTAGGATAGCGGCACCGCCCCATGACCATTTCATAACTAATTAGCATATAGTGTGCGCCGTTTTAAAAGTTGATTTTATAGATTTTGCTGCATCTGAAAAAAACATACAGGGGAATGTTTGGAAATATTGTCAGGTCATGTATTACCGCATGATGGTGGTTCAAGGGGTTAAAACTACCTGACAGGTTCCCATTAAATATACAATGAATTGAAAACAACTCAATCTGCCTTGCAATTTTGCTATTATAAATATATGCCACAGCATCAGAACAAAGCTCTGACATATACACCTCCAGAACCAAGCTCAATACATATATACAGCACCAGAACAAACCTCAGTACATATTACAGCCTCAGAACCAAGCTCCGTACATGTATACAACACCAGACCCAAGCTCAGTACATATATACAACACCAGAACCAAGCTCATACATATATACAACACCAGAACAAAGCTCATACGTATATACAACACCAGAACCAAACTCATATGTATATACAACACCAGAACCAAGCTCATACATATATACAACACCAGAGCAAAGCTCATACATATAAACTACACCAGAACCAAGCTTATACATATATACAGCACCAGAACAAAGCTTAATAAATATATACAACACCAGAACCAAGCTCAGTACATAAATTCAGCACCAGAACAAAGCTCAATAGATATATACTGTAGTGTCCATGGCCGCGGACCGTCGGGATTACTCACTCCCCGGCGGCCGCAGCCATGGATCTGTGAGCGCGGTTCCCGTTTTTACCGTGCCCTGCTGCATATTTCCTGCTGTATCCTGTGCTGTGTTATTGTTTCTGAGCCTGTTATTGATTAGAGTCATGTCCTGCTGCTCTTGCTGACATCTGCCATGTCTGGCGCAACCTACTGTACCTGCTGTCGTCCACCACGTCTGGCGCATCCTACTGCACCTGCTGTCATCCGCAACATCTGGTGCAACCTGCTGCACCTGTTGTCATCCATGCTAAAGCCTCTGCCACTGTCTGGACTATTCAGGTATCCTTGTGCTGGAATTTGTATCGCTTGGGTGCTCTGTTGTTTGGCCAGCTGCCTCCCCGCTATGGCGGTGCAGCCTAGTGGGTCCACATTCCCACAGACAGAGACATATACAACACCAGAACCAAGCTCAGTACATATATACAGCTCCAGAACCAATCTCAGTACATACTGTATATACAGCTCCAGAACCAAGCTCAGTACATAAATACAACAACCTCTGCCGTATAGGTTTGTACGGCGTAAAACTACAGCTCCCAGCATGACCCGAACAATGATAAGTATATGCTAGAAGTTGTTGTTTCACGGAAAAAAAAATCATAACACCCATCATCTCACTGCAGATCATACAGTGACTACAGTACTGATTAGAGGCAGAATAAATATTTACATTAAGTGATTCACCGGTGACATCTTTTTAGATTCTAGTTGTTCTTTTTCTCTTTTCTTCTCCATCCAGTCCAGACCTCTATGATGACTTCTCCCTGCCACAGCCCATTTCTGCAGTTTGCTGCTCAGATGTCTTCAGCTTCTCACTTTTCAAACAATTTTGCATCTATAAACGAATATAGAATTCTCATGGTGCCACAGACTGCACCTCTATTTATAATAGTTCCATATGCTGTTTCAATGATTATAATAGCACCATGCCCTGTGTTCCTGATTATATGATTATAATAGCACTATACACTGTGTCCCTCTCTCACACACACACACACACACACACACACACACACACACACACAGTATCCCCTGTAGATAGTGCCCCCATAGAGCCCCCTGTAGATAGTGCCCCCATAGAGCACCCTGTACATAATGCCCCCATAGAGCCCCCTATAGATAGTGCCCCACATATAGCCCCCTGTAGATAGTGCCCCACATTTAACCCCCTGTAGATAGAACTCTACATATAGCCCCCCTGCAGATAGTGCTCCACATCTAGCCTCCCTTATAGATAGTGCCCCACATATAGCCCCCTGTATATAGCCCCCCCATAGATAGTTCCCTACATATAGCCCCCCTTTAGATAGTTTGCAACATATAGCCTCCCCTGTAGATTGTGTCCCACATATAGCCCCCCTGTTGATTGTGCCCCACATATAGCGCCCCCTGTATATAGTACCCCACATATAGCCCCCCCTGTAGATGGTGCTTTACATACAGCCCCCCTTTAGATAGTGTCCCACATATAGCCTCCCCTGTAGATTTTGCCCCACATATAACCCCCCTGCAGATAATGCCACTCACACTTTTAAG
Source organism: Rhinoderma darwinii (assembly GCF_050947455.1). Lineage (NCBI taxonomy): Eukaryota > Metazoa > Chordata > Amphibia > Anura > Rhinodermatidae > Rhinoderma > Rhinoderma darwinii. Next base: position 186,589,600 of record NC_134691.1, read on the forward strand.
CGAAAAAATTATAATAATTTACATATCTTGATCCCATCCCCGCGCTGTCCTGTGTCAATGCAGGTCTGCTCTCTTTTGAGCAGGTCTGCTGGGGCTGAATGAAGCAAGCGGTGCGATGACGTCATCGCGCTGCTTGCGTCGTTGAAGAGTGCTGATCGGCTGGGCAGAATGACTTGCCTCGCCAATCATGGCCTTTCAACAACTAAAGGAATTGAGGAACTGAAAGAAGCATTAATGTCCTTTTCAGGAAATTCTGCCCCTGGTGCGGATGGATTTCCCATCGAAATTTATAGACTTTGGGCATGTCATTCTGCCCCTGCTGTGGGAAGTATTAAAATCTGCAAAAAGGGAGGGGAACCTCTCAAAATCAATGTCGGAAGCTATTGACAGGGTGGAGTGGGTTTTTCTCTGGAGGGTTATGGCAAAATTTGGGAATGGAATTAATTTTATAGATATGGTGAAGGCGATGTATAGTTCGCCCACCACTAGAGTCAGTGTAGGTGGGGTTTTCTCCCAGTCTTTCGAGCTCTCTAGAGGAACCCAGCAGAGGTGTCCCCTTTCCTCGCTCTTATTCGCCATGTTTGTTGAACCTCTGGCGATTCTAATAAGAGAAGATTAATCTATTTGCGGATTCGGTTGTGTAGGGGTGAGGGACAAAATCCTTTTATATGCGGATAATGTTTTATTATGTCTGAACGACGTAGTGAAGTCTGTCCTGAGGGCCATTCAGGGGATAGAAGAATTTGGTTCCTTATCAGGATTAGCGATTAACTGGGAAAAATCTACGCAGCTACCACTGGATGTAATAAATTTTGATTCATCCAGAAAATGATCTATCTTTAGTCCCTCACAACACTTTGAATAGCTGGGGATTAAGATAGATGGTAGACTGGAAAACCATATCTCTCTGAATATTATGCCACTGATCTCAAAAACTAGCGCTGAGGTGCATATGTGGGGCAAACTTCCCCTTTCGAGGAGCAACAGAATATCTTTTGTGAAAATGGTTCTGCTACCTCAATTTTTATATGTTTTATCATCTTGTCCAGTATGGATCAATAGCAAGGTACTTAAACTGATTGAAGTAATTATCAATTATCTCATTTGGGGCAGGAAAAGGGTTAGTATTAAACAGAAGTACTTATGGATTATGGTAAGAGAGGGAGGTTTCACCCTCCCTTGGATGCAAGGTTATTTCTTAGCCGCGCAACTCCAATTTGTGGTGAGCTGGCAAAACTCTACTGCCTTTGAGATCCCAATTGATAATGCAGTTGGAAACGTGCGTAATATTTTTGAACTTCTGGAATCCGGACAAATGAACCATGGGTGGTTTAAGTCTCTTCATATTAGTAGTTTAATATTTAAGAGTTGGGCGGAATTTAAGAGGCTGTGTGGGATTAGGGCCGCAGAATCTTTTACTCCGATTTGAAAAAAAATCACAATTATAAAGAATTTATGACAATTCCCGATTATAGTTTTTGGGAAAGAATTGGTATTACACTGGTAAATCACATTTTTAAAGAAGGACAATTCATTTCTTTAGAGGATTTACAATCCACGTATGGGGTAAATAAGAGATTCGGATATAGGTATTATCAATTATGGCAAGCTAGCACTCAAACTTCGGACAAAAATTTTCTTCAGGGTTCAAAAGCTCTTTGTTTTAAAAGGTATTCTTGAGATGAATGCAGCTAAGACTTCTCTCTCAAGTATATATAAAATTATTATAAATGTACATTCACGAAACACTGTTTTCACAAGTCAAACTGGCTGGATTAGGGAATTAGGCCTTATTAGTCAGGAGAAATGGGTGAATATGTATAAGAATGGGAAAGAGACTTCGGTTGTGCAAATCATCTTGTGGTTCAGTTCAATACTACGCATCGTTTATATTATACTCCTGCTTCACTTTATAAAATGGGTTTAATTGGGGAAGCAAAAAAACAGTATCCGGTGGCAGAATTTTGGCATATGTTATTGGAGTGCCCTGCTATTGCTTCATATTGGTCTTTGAGTGGAATCTAAATTAGATCAGGAGATTCTGAAATCTGCTCAGCTGGCATTTTTGAATTGCCCCGAAGAATTGGTAATGGCGAAGTTTTCGCAAACACAAATCCGTCTTGTCTTGAGAGTTTTATTTCTTGCTAAATTAGTTATCGCAAGAAAATTGATGGCAGAGTCTCCCCCCTCATTTTAGAAATGGAGAAATATTGTTCTCAAAATCAAAATGTATAAGAAGATAAGAGCTAAATCTGAATCAATTACATCAGCGGGAGGAGCTTTGAGGTATTTGGAAGTGATGTGGAATGAAGAGGGGAATTTATTAGTATTATTTTTTTTCTCTCTTGGATCTGGAGGGTTAAGGTGGGCTGGTGGGGATTTTTTTTTTTTAGGTTATTGTTTGTAGTGCTTTTTTGTATTACCCTTTTTTTTCTGATTGTACCACAATAACTTACAGAATAAAATAAAATGTATTTAAAAAACAAAACAAAAAAAAACAAAACATTACATTTTCCTCCTCACACAAAGCTCTGTGTCTGTTTATGCGTTATTCCTCCTCCTTTGTAAAAGTAATAGCAGGAAACACATTGCAATTTTCAGAGAAGAGCCGGTTGGCTTGTTGCGGTGATAAATTACATTTAACATGTTTTATTTTCTTGTGTCCTTTAGAGCTTCTTGTACTCTTGCGTTTGACAAATGTTTGTTACATAATACTCTTGTTGAGTTTTTCATTTACCTTGCGGAACCTGATGTTTAATATATCCTGTCCTCCCCTTAACGGATGTTTTATGTGTTTTCCTAATTCTTTTGATTACTTTTTCCACTTCCCTATTCCACTTTCATCATATACTGCTGTTTTCACTCCTTATAAATAGATAGCTTTACTTCTTTATGTCCTTGTAAGAAAATCCAAACCACATTAAAGAAAGGGGTAAAAACACAATCAATGGAGTGATGTAAGATGTGAGATTTTGTTGAGAGGATCTTGAGAGCAAATTAAAATCATTCAAATCATTACAGCTAGTTGAAAGTGGTCTGATGGTACTTTACACTTATTTATTTTACCCCAATGGGCTGTTAAGACAATGAGAGAGTCGTAAATGTAACAGTATTAGGAGTATTACTGGATATACATGTCAGGAGCCTGTAGACTGATAATGTTTGGCACCTTCGAGCCCTCCTTTAACTGAAAAACCATTCCAACCATCTGAATGAGTTTGTTTCTGCAGCATGTGCGTGGATTTTTACAAACCCCATTCAGAGGTATGGACCAGTCGCAGAAATTTCTGCCACATGTAAATATACGCTTAATGAACTCACATTGAAATCATGGGCCCTTACTTTGGATTCACACGCCGTGTTCGGTTTAGGATATACGGACCATATGTCGGCCATATTTCACGGGTCTACCACATTTCAGGGAGTCGGGCTCCTAGCATCCTAGTGGTCTATGATGCTAGGCGTCCTTGCCTCTCCGTGGAAATACAGTCCCGTACCAAAAACATGATTACAATATGGGACAGTATTTCCGTAGAGAGGCAGGGACTTCTAGCATCATAGACAACTATGATGCAAGGAGCCCGGCTCCCTGAACTGCGGTCGGTCTGGGAAATACGGCCGACATACGGTCTATATTTCACAGATCCAATACGGCCGTGTGAATCCGGCCTAACGAAAATAAATTTAATCCTAACTTAATTTATATTACTACCCAGTGGACATACAAAGTCAATACAAAAGACTGTTTCTAATAAGCAACTTCCCAAAAGCAAATATTGACAATGCAAAAGAGAAAAAATTTAAGAAACCTCACCCAGAAACACCAAGTGTAAAAAAAGACCAACCCAGATATAATATAACAAAAGAGGTCTAAAGTTCTGCAGCTTTCTATTTGGTCACCATCTTCAAGATCTTTGCTTGCTGTTAGTGAATGGGGACATTTGTGTTTTTCATCCAGAGGCTGAAAACCCATACAAATCTAATACTTTACACTGAGAGTTTACTATAATTGTATCCAATCTAGGCAATATAGGACTCCGGGCTGATACATTTTACCTACACTGAAACATTGCAGGACAGCAGATATCTGTATTAAATAATTCAATTACTAAAGAAGTTATCTTAACCTTCTAAATGCAGCCGTCTTGGAAATCAGCTGATCAGCAGGTCTGCTCAATTCAGGTAAAACGTATTACACAACACCCACAAAACGAATAGTGGATGGTGGGCATATTTTAGCCCAAAATGCATAAACTCACAACTTCCCTAACACTACTGGCACTGTGATTGAGTGGTAATCTGCATGAACATGCCACAATAATTTTGGATAGTTAGTAAAGGCGTTTACTGTGGTCATGGGTATTGTCTAGTATAAGTGGATAGCACAACGAAGTGCTAGTTTGTCGCAGTTTCCCCTGGCAATCGCCCG